>NC_044031.1:612021073-612321073 GCF_901765095.1 Microcaecilia unicolor
ATAATTGAAAGGAAACATGATAGTATTTTTACAGTTAAATAAATTCAAGATATAAGTGACAGGAGAAACAGGAACAAAATCGTTAAGTCAGATTAGGAAGAATTCAACCATGAGTACTTATAAAGGAGACAAGTTATGACTTACATACATAAGTACATAAGTATTGCCAAAGGTCTATCAAGCCCAGCATCCTGTTTCCAACAGTGGCCAATCCAGGTCACAGATACCTGGCAAGATCCAAAAATGTTCAATACATTTTATGCTGCTTGTCCCAGAAATAAGCAGTGGATTTTCCCCAAGTCATTTTAATAATGGTCTATGGACCTTTTCTTTAGGAAGCCATCCAAACATTTTTTTAAATCCCGCTAAGCTAATCGCCTTTAACACTTTCTATGGCAACGAATTCCAGAGTTTAAATTTTCTCTTATTCGTTTTAAATTTACTACTTTGTAGCTTCATCGAAAGCCCCCTAGTCCTAGTATTTTTGGAAAGAGCAAACAAATGATTCATGTCTACCCGTTCCACTCCACTCATTATTTTATAGACCTGTATCATATCTCCCCTCAGTCGTCTTTTCTCCAAGCTGAAGATCCCTAGCCACTTCATCCTTTCCTCATAGGGAAGTCGTCCCATCCCCTTTATCATTTTTGTCACCCTTCTCTGTACCTTTTCTAATTCCACTATCAGGCTTATTTTCAAAAGAGATGGACGTCCAAAAACTGACATAAATCGGCACTTGGACGTCCATCTCTCAGAGATGTCCAAATCGGTATAATCGAAACCCGATTTTGGACGTCTCTAGCGAAAGTCCGTCACGGGGACGTCCAGATCTCGGGGGGGGGGGGGGGGGGGTGGAGGCGGGACTTGGGCATTCCTGGGACTTGGACATCTTTGAGCCATAATGGAAAAAAGCAAAGACGTCCATGACTAAAACTTGGACATTTTCACCCGGACCTGTTTTTATTATGAATAAGGCACAAAGGGAGGGAGGGGGTAGCCTCCCGTTGCTCCCCCGGTGGTCGCTGACCCTCTCCCACCCTCAAAATACATCATTAATAATATACTAATCTACTTGTTCACTTATGAACATTTAATGCAAGACCAAATTGTATTTCCTCATGCCAAAATGGCGATCGCCATTACAGAATACTGAAAGCCACATTGAGCCTGCAAATAGGTGGGAAAATGTGGGATACAAAGGCAATAAATAAATAAATAAAAGATCTGAGTGCTGAAAAGCAAAACTATTGAGTGGGCTGATTACTGAACTAGAAAGCAATTAGTATAGCAGAAATCCATTTCTCTTTTTCTCCATCACAGTAGGTAAACCCATTAGAATCACTGTTAATATATTCATGAACAGTCAAGCTGTCTATAATAAAGTATATATTTCATCACTAAGAAGTAAACCCTCTAGACTCTAGATCCAAAGCACTATCTCCAAGTCCATAGAAGAAGACAACTTGAGTTTAATCTTCACCGTTATAGTTAGGGTGAATCCCGGGGCCTTGTTGGGGTGGTAGTAGTCGTGCAGAGGAGACTATGTGGGAGGTGGCAAGGGAGAACTAACCCTCTGTAGGTTAGTGGAACTACTTCTGAGAGGAGAGAGAAAAAGCTGAACAGCTGAGAGTTTGAATGGTCTTAGCTCATTTGCATTGGATTTGCATGGAGGAACAATATCATAAGCTCTGAGGACTGAAAGAAGCCTCTGGGAGCTTCAACGGAAAGAGGCTGGGAGCAGGGCAGGACTGTTGGGGCCCTCTGGGCCTTACCCTGACCTGTGAATACAAGAAAGTTTCTGAGGAGATAAAACTCACCTTGAGAGGTAAGGGGATCCTTAGGCAAGACTCTCTAGCAGAGGACAGTGCAACTAATCTTTCTTAGTAAATAGAAAGATTTCTGTTTGGATGTTTAGCTTGTGCTTTTGGGAAGCAGGGCTTTAAATATGGGGTGCTTGGCTATTTCTCTCAAATAGATAACAGAAGATTATACTGTTGTTCTTTCTGTCAGGTATTTGTGATCTGGACTGGCCGCTGTAGGAAACAGGATACTAAGCTAGATGGACTGTTTGTCTGACCCAGTACTGTAATTCTTACTATGCTGAAAGATCAAGGCTAAAGGATGATGAGAGTCCTAGCATCAGAAGACCTATCTGGAGAACCACCTCACAGACAAGGACTTTGCACCTGAAGGTTCAAGCGAGTCCTAATAACTACAGCGGAAAAACTATTATAGGGCCATCACCAAGAACCTCTTGCAGCCCACAGTGTTCTTGGGATAACTAACAGAGACTATAAGCGATTTAACAGTTTGTTTACTTCATCTGCCTTTATATCCTTTATATTTGCATTATCATCTACTACATCTGCCTGCATACCATGCTTATATCTGGATCATCAAAATTTAGGGGCCCTTTTACTAAGAAGCGCTAAATGATAAGGACGCCCATAGGAATGTAACGGGTGTCTTAAAATTTAGTGTATGCTAATTGTTAGTGTGTGCTAAATCCGTTAGCACACCTTAGTAAAAGGACCCCTAAGCAAGCTGTTTAGATCAGAATAGCAATATCAGGCCTGGACTGACTTATTGGATGAGAGTGATGAATGTGTGGATTAATGTGCTTCAGTCTCCCAGCTGTTATTGGTCTCAGTCTTGATCCCACAAACAAACTCTGAAATTATTAAAAGTAACCCACTCTAACACTCACTGGCCAAACAAGCATACTACTATTATTTACACATAAATAATAATATCAGTCTAAGCTAAAAGGGAAGAATATAATTAGAATATATAGAGAAAAGGCTGCAGTAATGTATTTCACAAGGAAGGCAGACTCTGACTTAATTCCAAACCAAAAGGGTAGAAGTTCACATGAAGTCCTGGATTCAGAAGAAATGAGAATAATAAATTGTTAGAAAAAATCTTGCATATTTAGTCTCTCCATCTTTCTACTTGACATTTGGTCTTTTGGTTGAGAGGGGAGGTGTCTCTGCTAGCTAGGAAAATTGAGCTTCAGGCCATGAGCTCTGTTAGCTGGAACTACTGGGTGCTGGAATCACAAGCACAGAGGCAGTGGAGCAGTAACCCTATGGCCCCGATGCTCAAAAGTAAACGTGGGTGCTAGATGCCATTAGCACCATACTAGCTTCTGCATTTACCTGCGCAAAACATTCAAAATAAGCGCGCAGACGAACAATGCAAGTAGCATGCTAATGTAGTCAAGCTCATGTTAAAGAGGTCATTTTGTATGTCCCCAATGCTCATAAAAGAAACTCCCTTATATGGTAGTGAAAACCTGCCCAGTGCATCCCAGGATGCACTGGGAAGGGCAGGGTGCCGCCATTTTGGAGGCAGAGCTGGAAAGAGGAGGGAGTGCTACTCCCTCCGCCGTCATCTTCAGGTATGGAAGGGGTTCAAGCCTGCTAGAATACCGGGGGGGGGGGGGGGGGGCTGCTAAACCATAAGGTAGGGGCTGGAGGTCCACCAGACTGAGGGGTGGTAGGGGGGCTAGAGGCCCACCGGACCTCCAGCCCCATGTGCCATTGCGTCGGGGGGCTGGAGGTCCATCAGACCTCCAGCCCTCTCTTCTGTCAGGGGCTGGTGGATTGGGACCTCTGCTGGGGGGAAATGCTAGACCACCAGGGCCTCTGTCGGGGGGGGGGGGGGGGTTGGGGGGTCTGGAGGCTCACCAGACCTCCAGCCCACATCGTTATGTTTGACAGGTCTGGGCTTTTTTTTTGAGAGCCTAAATCTGCAAACAACTTCTGCAGGAAGATTGTGCCTTGGGTGCATGCCCAGGCACAATCCTTCCGCAGAAATACCCTGATGATTGAAGCTAATAGCGTGCATAAATTTGCATGCTATTAGCTTTGATAGTAGGGATGCTATTTTTAAAGCGCTATTTGGAACAGCGCGGGGCTTTTGATTATCGACCCATGAGAGACAGACATAGGGAAAGAGAGCAAGAACAGTGAGAGAAGCAGAAATAGTGACATTAACCTACCACCTCCTCCTGCCTTCCTGTCCCCTTTCCCTCCTCCTTTCACCTCGCCCCCCCCCCCCCCCCCCACCCCACACACTCCTATTTTGTTGGTCTGGAACATCAGCAGCATCCAAGTGTATGTGGAGGATGTTTTGATGCTCTGTCCAACCACATTGCAGACCCCTGACTTCAACCGCCAGTGCTTACTGTGATTAGGTGGGGAGCGAGGGTTGCGCAGCGAGGGAAGGGGGAAGTCGCTTGGGTACCCTAGACAGGACAGAGCTGAAAGGGCCAGAATCAAAGGTGCAGGGCCAGTGCGGGAAAGCAGCCTGTCTCCTTCACCATTGAGGGCAATGAAGCTGAAGGACTACAGGTCCCAGCAGCCCTTGAGAGGCTGGGTAGGATGAGGAAGTGTTACCCCTACTACGAGTCCCAGAATCCTAGGGGAAAGGAGGAGGATCTGGGAGGACTGGATGAACTGAATAAGAAACAGGTGGGAGAGGGAGATAATGATGAGGGGATGCAGCTGGTTAAGAGGGCTGTAGAGGAGCCCATCGACTGGCAGTCTGGGGAGGGAGGAGAAGGATTGAAGAGAGAGGAGCCTTCAGAAGGAGAGCCCATGGACTTTTCTGCCTTAGCACAAGCTAAAGGAGGGCAAGTAAGGGGGCTCCTGGCTACATGGTTTGATGACTTAATGAAAGAGGGAAAGAAGTGGCTGCAGAAGCAGCCGGGGTGGGGGGGGGGTGTGAGGGTTTTCAACTGGAGTCAGGAAGGGGGGCTGTCAGCTGCTAGAGACTGACAGAGGTTGGGTGGGACCCCTTTCATCTCTGAGAAGGGAGTGAAGGGAAAGTTGAAGTAGAACCTGCTAACTGTGTGTGTATCAAAACTATGTTGGAGAAAATAAATAAAGTGGAAAAGAAAGACTGTTGGTCTGGAGTTGGTCAATCCAGGACAAGGGGATTCCGAGGAGGGACAGGCACGGGAGGGCTGTGTCTGTGTTTGTCTCCAGGCAGGCCTGCTCAGCTGGGAAGTTTGAGGAATTGCAGTGACCTGAGGATTACAAACCTGTGAATGCCCTTGTGGGTCACATTACCTATCATGGATTCATAGATTATTGTCATGCAATCAGTCTGATTTCCTAGGCATTCCTCGATCCCTGTGCACTTCAGAGATGGAGTCAGAATGTGGCAGTTATAGCACCGCAAAGAAGAAGCTGCAAGAAGAAATGGTGCATTTGTGATTACCTTTTGTAAAACCACAGGCATAAAGAGTGAAAAGCATGATTGTCCACCCAGCATCACTGTCTTCTGCTGATAATGATCTTGCCTCACAACACTGCTGATATCAAGGTGAGGGAGGGAGGGAGTAGGAGATGTTTGATAAAAGGTTGAGATGAAAATGAAAAATGAGTCTCTACCTCGAACTCACAGTTGGGACTTGTTGAATGGTTTGTTGTTGGAGTTTTGGTTTCATTTATGAAACCATAAGGACAATTGTATAAACTTGCACCTCAACTTATGTGTATCAGAGGTGACAATAATTGGCAGTTACAAACGTATGTGCAGCAGTGATATAGCCATGGGTGGGCCGGAGCCCACCCAATTTGGGTTCAGGCCCACCCAAAATGTCATCACCCTTATTGTGGCTGGTGGGGATCCTTAAGCCCCACCAGCCAAAGACCTGCTCCCTGCCAAACAAGTTTACTTCTTGGGTGGCTGCTGACACTGTATCCAAGCCGCTGCTGCCAGCCGCAGGCCCCTCCACCATGGTCAGTTTCTATGTATGCACAAAACTGAGCATATGTGGAGGCCAGTAGCTGGAAGAAGAGGCCTAGGGACAGTGTCAGTGGCTGCCCAAGAAGTAAGAAACTGAGTGAAGACTGGGAGGTTAAATGAGCGAGAGAGACTGAGTGAAGGCTGGTGGTGGGGGGGGAGGTTATATGAGTGAGACTGGGGAGGAGACAATGAATTGTTGTATTTTGCCACTATTTGATGAAACACACCGCAAAATACGAAGGTTCATGTTTTAGCCCTCCGAATGCTACAAAATATATAATGTGGCTCCCTATAAAAAAAGGTAGTGAAGGAGTGGAACGCCGGTACTA
This sequence comes from Microcaecilia unicolor, assembly GCF_901765095.1. Classification (NCBI taxonomy): domain Eukaryota; kingdom Metazoa; phylum Chordata; class Amphibia; order Gymnophiona; family Siphonopidae; genus Microcaecilia; species Microcaecilia unicolor. Next base: position 612,027,160 of record NC_044031.1, read on the forward strand.
CCTGAATACTACTGAGCAACAGGACAACCTCATGTTTTGTGCCTACTGATGGACTTTTACTTATGCACTCTACCTCTGCTTTTGGCTGTTTGGCCACATCTTATTACTGCACTGGACATTTGTGCCTTATCCAGTTTTACTGTTTACTAACAAAAGAAGTTTGCTGTTTACTAATGTACAGACAGAATGCAGGGCTATTAGACATATAGCTTGTAACAGTAGTTTGCAAGGCCTATACAAGACCAGCTTGCCTGTAGCAACGCCATCTGAATAGACGACCTTGGAGGGTGCTGACACCCCCCTGCATTCCTGAGCCGAACCTTATCTCCTGTGCTAGAAAGGAGCATTGTGTGTGTGTGAAGAATAAGCTGCTAAGTTTCGTTTTTCTTGCCAGTATCATTTCAGTGTTATGACGTGTGTACGTACTGGGACTACAATTTTGTACTGTAAGAACTACAAATGTTTACTGCGCATGACAGTTGTGACGTGTAAGGGGCCAAATGCGCAGGCCCAGTAGGGAAGTATAAATGTAAGCATCAGATGATTTATGACACACAGTGTCCCGAGGCTACTCGGTGCTGTTCACTTGCTAGCAATAAAGTTGCCTTGTTTGGAACCAAAATTTGCCTTTCGTCTCCTGATTTCCCACCTGTTTCATTGGCGACCCAGATGGGACAGAAGTAGAAAGGGGAATCGGATTATATTCTTCCCCTCCCCCACTGCGGTCGGATCGGGTCATCGACCCCCACCTGAGAAGGTGGTGAGTGGCCACCGCTGATTTCAGCGTCCATCTCCCGGAGGAGGGCCGATCCACTCCGCCTGACTGTGGAGGGGGCTGTGTGGTTCTGACAAGGCACCTTTTTCCATTTCAGAGAGAAGCGTACGACGGCGCAGCCTGCGACCCCGGCGGACAGGCGAGTATACTCTACGTAGTGACCGGCCCAGTAAGGACCGAAGAAGAGGCGTGATCACCCTCTTTTAGCCAGTGACTAATACGGACTATTGGTATCCGACTAGGTCCCGAAACTCACTAGGCTCCGACGACGAAACCGAGCGGCGAACGGGAGGGTTTCTTGTGGCGTATGAGAGTGTGTGAATGGGCTTGCAGTTCCAGGCCGGGCGACCGCGTCCTGGTCAGGCCGAGTGTTGACCCTTCTGTGTCTGGTGGAACGAGACCCCTTACTCCTCCACCTCCCCTTTCCCCCTTTGTCCGTCACCTGTCCTTTGGCACTCAGGTTAGGATGGGCGGGGGTGGGTCCTCACCGTTAGATTTAATGACGGAACACTTTAGCGAAGTGTTCGACCTAGATAAATGTAGCAGGGCCGGGATGATACAGAGATGTCAATTTATGTGGCCAGGGCTAGGAATTGCTGGATGGCCCCCGGAAGGGTCATTCGAGTATGAAAAAGTGGCGGCGGTCATGAATATTGTTATAATTGAGGGAAACCCAGGCTGTCCCGAGGACATTCCATACATAGAAGCGTGGTTGGATGTAGTCCGGGATCCGCCGGCTTGGGCCCAACGGAAGGTAGAAAAGGCCGCCCTTATGTTGGTAAAGCAGAGAAAAGGCCGGAAAACCAAACTTAGAACCCTGCCGACCCATGCCTTCGCTCTCCAAAGCTCGGCAACCGCTGCCGTCCCGAAGGCCGCAGGGACCGCCCCCATACGGCCTACCGCCCCTAGCACTGAAGCCACTGAGACCACGCCCCCTGCTACCAGAGTCAAGGCAGGAACTACGCCCAGTACTACCAACACACTTTCTAGGAAAAAACCCCCAAAGAAAACCGCAGGGAAAGTTCAGGGTTCGGCCGAGAAGAAGCCTCCAAAAGCCCCGATACTTGCTACGGCGGAAGCATACGAAGACGACATTGCGCCGCCGCCCTATGCTCCTATGTACCCTGACCTTACGGGCCTAGCAGAAGGCCCCGCTGACGCCGAGACTTCCGGGTCAGAGTCGGATGCCGGGGAGACGTCCCGCCCAGCCTTACCTGAGTCACCTGGCCTCGCAACCACATGGAAGAGTAAACGGGTTGTGAAGAACATTACTCGGTTCCCCCAATCGAGTCCGCAACAGGCCCTTCCGTCCAGCCGAAAAGGGGGAACCTCCCACTTATTCCCAGTTCGACAGTCCACCACCTATACCCCTAACCCGGCGGAAGGGGGGGGCCAGCCCATCGAATCAACAGTTTATAGCCACGTTCCCTTCTCAAGTGCCGATTTGTATAACTGGAAATTCCATGGGCCGTCCTACGACCAGAAACCCGAGCAGCTGATAGAGCTGGTGGAAGGCATTATATACAGCTATAATCCAACTTGGGCAGACCTTAGGCAGTTGAGCGCCCACGTCCTGACCTCTGAAGAACGCCGCCTTTTACAACAAAATATGGAGCAAGCCATCCGGGATGCGAATCCGGCTCATGCCAATTTACAGAACCTAATAGAAAAGGAGGCGCCCATCGCTGCCCCTACGTGGGACTACCGAACCGCCGAAGGCCAAACCTTTATCCGCCGATACCAGCAGGCGTACCTGGCCGCCTTAAAGAAGGGGAAGCAGAAGGTTACCAACATGGGAAAAATCCACAGTGTGGTCCAACAAAAGGACGAGAGTCCAGGGGACTTCCTTGAACGACTTATGGAAGCATTCAGGAGGCACAGCCCGATAAATCCCGAGGACCCTAAGAACCTCCCAACCGTGGTTATGAGTTTTGTTAGCCAGTCGGCACCGGATATACGAAGAAAGCTACAGAGAACAGAGGGGTTCGAAGGGATGAGCCTAAGCCAACTGAAAGCTATAGCTGATCGCGTATTCGGATATCGCGACCAGGAGGAGAAGGTGGAGGCCCGGAAGGAATCGACCAGACGGATGCGGGAGAAGGCAGATGTGTTGGCCACGGTGCTGGAAGAACGAATGAGGTCTAGACCAAAGGGGAGGGGCAGGAGAACAAGAGGAACGCGGTCCCCCATAGGGCGTAACCAGTGTGCAAATTGCCGACAAGAAGGACACTGGTGGGCTGATTGTCCAGAGGAGATACGGGACAACCCGAGAGAAAAGGAATCATGGGACCGGCAGAGAGAGGAGGAGACCGGCGACCGCACGGGGGCCCCTAGGCGAGGCCGTGGAAGGGGCCGAAGAGAGAGAGGACGGGATGACCGGAGGGAATGGCAGATGGCTGTGGACGCTACCCGAGACAGCACAGCATGAAGAAACCGGGAGGGCAGAGTCCCCACTGACCCTCTGGTGGAAATTCGGGTGGGGACAGAATCTATGAAGGCCTTACTAGACACGGGGGCCCAGCGATCTGTTATCACCACTGCCATAGCCCCAGCCACGAAAGAAACTATACCAATTGTGGGAGCCTCCGGGAAATCCCTTGCGGCCCCCCTCCTCAAAGAGCGCCAAGTCCAGATCGGAGGGACGATGGTGTCCCATCAGTTCATACACATCCCTGGATGCCCGGTCCCCTTGATTGGTCGAGACCTACTCTGTAAGCTCCAGGCCACCTTGAAGTTCAAGACTACGGGTGAAGTGGAAGCTCGCTTTGAAGATCGGCCAGTGACACTTATCTGTCCAGTAAGAGAAGAATGGAGACTACACGTTCCCCCAACTGTAGGACCCGGCGACTGCCGTTACGACCAGAACACCCCTTTCGCCCAGCAGAGGCGAGCTATAATGGATGAAGTGCCTGATGTATGGGCAGAATTGAACCCCGGCGGACTGGCCGTTAACGCTATCCCCATCTGGATTGAGCTCAAACCAAATGCTCAAGTTGTCAACCAAGGACAATACCACATCCCCTATGCAGCCCGGCATAGTATGCACACACATTTGCAGAAACTCCTTCAACAGGGAGTCCTTAAACCAATCAGATCCGCATGGAACACCCCATTGTTGCCCGTTAAGAAGCCAGGAACATCCGAGTACAGACCCGTCCAGGACCTGAGGAAAGTCAACAACCAGGTAGCCGACATAGTTGCCCTCGTACCAAATCCATACTCCATCCTAGCCCAAGTGCCATCTCAGACCAAGTGGTACAGTGTCATTGATTTGAAGGACGCCTTCTTTTCCATCCCTCTTGCTGTCGACAGCCAAAAATTGTTTGCCTTCACGTGGGAAGACTTGCAGACGGGAACCAAGCAGCAATATACATGGACCCGTCTTCCCCAGGGGTTCAAGAACTCGCCTACCCTCTTCGGCGACCAACTCGCCCAGGACCTGAAGACGTATCAGGACGAGTATGGGCCGGTCGTCCAATACGTGGATGACCTGTTGGTGGCCCGTGAAACGTACACGGACTGTGCAGAAGCTACCCTTTACCTCTTGAAGACCCTGGAAGCCCAGGGGTACCGGGCCAGTCGCAAGAAGGCACAGATATGCGAGATCGAAGTCGAGTATCTGGGGTTTCGCCTCCGAGAAGGAACCCGAAGGCTCGGTATCCCCCGAACCCAAGCTATCCGCAACCAACCCACTCCTGCAAACAAGAAGGAATTACGGGCACTCCTCGGAGCCGCTGGATATTGCCGCATTTGGATCATCAATTTTGCTGTCCTGACCCAAGACTTGTACGCCAAACTGAAAGGACCTGAACTCGAGGGCCAAGATCTCCGGTGGGAGAAAAGCGAACTGAAAGCCCTTCAGGACCTTAAGGATGCCCTTGCGGCCCCACCAGCGCTCGGACTGCCAGACGTGACTAAGCCGTTCCACTTGTTCATCGACGAAAAGAAGGGATTGGCACTTGGAGTCCTTACCCAACTGGTCGGTACCTGGCAACGCCCTGTAGCATACCTCTCCAAGAGCATGGACAACGTGGCACGAGGATGGCCGGGCTGCCTACGAAGCATTGCGGCTGCTTGTCTCCTGATACACGAGGCCAATAAACTCACGTTCGGCCAAACACTTTTTGTGACCACACCCCACACCATCCGCGGCCTACTCGAGAGCCACGGACCCAGATGGATGACCAACTCCCGATTGGTCAAATACCAAGCCCTCCTGTGCGAAAATCCGGAGGTGCGGATCCTGGACACGACCAACCTCAATCCTGCCACCCTCCTTCCGGCCCCTGAACCACCACTCCACGACTGTGAAGAGGTAATGGCCACTGTGCACTCGAGCAGACCTGACCTGAAGGATCAACCCTGGCAAGGGGGCATCACCCTTTTTACCGATGGAAGCAGCCAGGTGATAGAGGGAATTCGAAGAGCTGGCTATGCGGTGGTGTCTGAGGACCATGTGATCGAGGCTATGGCTCTGACACCCGGAACATCAGCCCAGAAAGCGGAGCTAATCGCCCTCACCAGAGCCCTCCTGTGGGCTGAAGGAAAAGTTGTCAACATTTACACCGACTCCAAATACGCTTTCCTCACCCTCCAGGTGCACGGAGCCTTGTACAAGGAGAGGGGATTTCTGACAGCTGAAGGGAAAGGACTTGCAAATGCCGCTGAGATCTGCCAATTACTCGAGTCGGTATGGAAGCCGAAGAAGGTGGCTGTGATGCACTGCAGGGCCCACACTGGAAGAACGGACCCTATCGCCCGGGGAAATCAGCGGGCAGACGACGCTGCAAAAAGGGCAAGTCAGCTCCCCTACTCCTCTCACCCTCCTGACCCCGTACTCGTCGTCCAGCTCCCTACGGAGACCCCTATCTACACCCCCCAAGAAACGGAATGGGCCCAACAAGAGGGTCTACAGTCACGCAATGGCTGGTGGATACTACAGGATGGGCGCATATGGATACCCGAAGCCTTGGCCTGGACGGTGGCCAAGGAGGCTCACGACCGCACCCACCTGGGAAGGGACGCCCTGGGGCGCTTACTTGAGAAGACCTACTACATCAACAAACTATCCCTGTGGACCAAAAACGCTTCCAGCCGATGCGCGACTTGTGCCCGGAACAACCCTCGAACGGGGCCCGGCCCTATGCCAGGACATGTTCTCCGAGGCACCAGCCCTTTCCACGTGTGCCAGATTGACTTCACACACATGCCCCCGGCGCGCGGCTACAAAGCTATCCTCGTCGCCGTGTGTACCTACACCGGATGGATTGAAGCCCAGCCCACTAGAACGGAAATGGCTAAAGAAGTTACCTCCCTACTGCTTCATCAAATCCTACCCAGATACGGCCTCCCCAAGCAAATAAACTCTGACAACGGCCCCGCCTTCGCTAGTGAAGTAACACAACAGCTCAGTACCAGACTGGGCCTCGATTGGAAGTTGCATTGTGCCTGGAGACCCCAAAGCAGTGGAGTAGTGGAGAGGGCTAACCGATCCCTGAAGAACCAGCTTGCCAAGCTATGCCAAGAAGCAAAAGCCAAGTGGCCCGACCTGCTTCCACTGGCCTTGCTGCATCTTAGGTGTACCCCCAAGGCTACCGGCCTTACTCCCTACGAGATGATGTATGCTAGGCCACCACCACTACCCTCCTTTCCCGAATCCTTGCAGATACAGGGTGAGAGTTCCTTAGTGAAACAGATGAGAGCCTTACACCAGGTAGTGCAAGACATCCAGCAGTACACTGAAAGAGTAGCTCCCTTGGTCCTCACCAATCCTACGCACAGGTTCAGGGTGGGAGACGAGGTCTGGGTAAAAGAGTGGGATGAATCTGACTGTCTAAAGCCCAAATGGAAGGGGCCCTCCCTTGTTCTCCTAACGACCTCCACCGCTGTTAAAATTGCAGGAAGCCCAGTGTGGATACATTGGACCCGACTGAAGCCTGCTGCTCCCACTAGCAGCACCCTGAAGCGTTGGACTGCGCACCAACATCCTGACGCTCCATTACGGCTGACTCTAAGAAAGACGTGAACCACCAGATTCATGCCTGCCCAGCAACAGGAACTCAGTTTCTGGACCCACTGCGTTTTTGGCTCTCTCTTTATCGCAGCCTTCATCGTGGGCCTCATTATCTTCTTGCTGCAAAAGCTCGGATACCTCCCACCACATATATAATGCTGACCATCTTCCTTCTCCTGTGTGCAGTTCCGAGCTATCATCCTGCCACCCTGAGCCTGAATTGCACTGAATGTTTGCGCCTCGTGCGCCACCGTATAGAGGGAGGATATCACCTAGTCACTACCCTCATTCACCAGACGCAGCCCCCGGAAGGCGATTGCCAGCTTCTCCCGACTTGTGCCCTCATCACTCCGAATGGCCTCCAACAGTTCCACAGATGCCTCCAAGGAAATCTCACTATCTGCCACAGCCCTACCAAACCAAGATACTACAATGTCACCCTCAGCGTAGGACTCCCTGCGTATGTGGCCGGACCTCCGGGAGTCGAGGGAGATGGCATTCTGTATTACATTAATTCCACTCGTATCCTTGTCGGTGGCATCCAAACTGTAGCAACCCTCACCTTCGACGTCTGTGCCGCCATGGACAAGCACCCTTGGTCTCGCAAGTGTGGTAGCCAGAGTTGGCGAGAGGCATACGTTAAGGACCACAAGTATGTCTGCCCCTTCAGTCCAGACATGAGATGCTGCTCCCCGTGGGTGTGGCTCCCATGCGCCGGCGACACTCGAGCCTCGGGCTGGGACCGAGTATGTGCTTATACGGGAGGAGGATATGCCGGATGCGCCGGCCTGGGCGAATTTCGTCGAGGTTCTGGTAACTATGTGTCCCTAGACTGGCCCATCCGAGGACACGACATGCCCTGGAGAGGAACGTGGGGCCTCGGCATTGACGGCGGAGGAATGGATCCGTTGACATATATTACCATATATCAGAGTCTCGAAACGAAGCCTCCTACGCACTACCAGACTACTGTTGTCGGCTACCAAGACGTATTTGATGAAATTGCTCGTGCTGAGCAGACCGAGACTAAATTCCCCATTTCCCCAGAAGCCCGAAATATGTTCCTCAATTTGGCTGAAAACATCGCCCTCTCCCTCGGAATTGCCAACTGTTTCGTCTGTGGAGGCACCGACATGGGTGAACAATGGCCCTGGGAAGCGAGAGAGATCCGACAACACACATGGGATGCACTCAACACCACTAACATTACCTTTCCCCAACGGCCGAAGCCGTACGAATGGGCCCTGAGAACAAATATCATAGGTACCCTCTGCGCTAGTCGAGCGCCATCGAAGCGTTACTCTGTACCAGTGGGAGACTCTGCTTGTACGGGGGTTCTTCAGTATAATGGCAGCCGGACGACCTGGTGGCAAACGGACAACCTGCCCGCCCCGGAGCCTATCTGGACAGAACCCACCTTGAACACGACATGGACGTACGGAGGTAATGCCTCCCTCAAGTGGGTAGCCCCGGAGGGCTACTACTATATCTGCGGGCGCAGGGCTTACGAACAGCTCCCGGCCCGCTGGTACGGTACCTGTCTCTTGGGCACTGTCCGCCCTAGTTTTTTCCTTCTGCCCCTGCGAGTCGGCGAAACCCTGGGTATCCCCCTATACGTGGAAAAGGGGCCTGATAACCCGGCCAGACGCAAACGGTCTTTCCCACCCGTCAAGCCCAAAGTCCAAATTGGAGACTGGAAAGACAACGAGTGGCCGCCTGAACGCATCATTCACTACTATGGACCGGCCACGTGGGCTGAAGATGGTACATACGGGTACCGTACCCCTATCTATATGCTGAATCGCATTATTCGCCTACAGGCCGTACTCGAAATCCTTACTAACGATTCGGCCCTGGCCCTCAATATCCTAGCTCGACAGAACACTAAGCTCATTACCGCCGTCTACCAAAATCGCTTGGCTCTTGACTACCTCTTAGCCCAGGAGGGCGGGGTGTGTGGCAAGTTTAACCTCAGTAATTGCTGCTTACAGATTGATGACCAGAGCCATGTCATCAGGGAGATAACTGACCGGATGGTCAAACTAGCCCACGTCCCCGTCCAGACCTGGAACAGTGCGTGGGATTGGACTTCCTCCCTCACCAGCTGGCTCCCAACCTCCGGGAGCCTGCAAGGCCTCCTCGTCATGGGTGGCCTGTTCTTGCTGTCTTGCCTATTAATACCTTTGTCTCTCCCCTTAGTTTTCAGGTGTCTCCGCTCCACCATGGAAAGCATCGCTGATCGCCGTGCTGCTGCCCAGCTTATGGCTCTCCAGATGTACTCCCCCATTCCCCAGTCTGATGAAGCTGACGATGAAGCACCTTGTGGCTGATGTGCACTTTGCACCCCCTGAGTCACTCAATGGGCCATCACCCTTGTGTCAGCATAAGACCGGATACAAAGGGGGGGGGATTCCACTAGGGGCCCTCCGTCTCAACCCCGGCGAAGCAACCAACGGCTGCGCAAGGGCTTAGGGCTCGCTTGTTGCCTCCCTCGCTAACTATCCTTGTCCTTTCTTTCCTTTTCAGGGTTCATGGAGGTGATACTCTCCACCAGAATGGATGTTCAAGTATCAAAAGGGGGGAATGAAGGAGTGGAACGCCGGTACTACCTGAATACTACTGAGCAACAGGACAACCTCATGTTTTGTGCCTACTGATGGACTTTTACTTATGCACTCTACCTCTGCTTTTGGCTGTTTGGCCACACCTTATTACTGCACTGGACATTTGTGCCTTATCCAGTTTTACTGTTTACTAACAAAAGAAGTTTGCTGTTTACTAATGTACAGACAGAATGCAGGGCTATTAGACATATAGCTTGTAACAGTAGTTTGCAAGGCCTATACAAGACCAGCTTGCCTGTAGCAACGCCATCTGAATAGACGACCTTGGAGGGTGCTGACACCCCCCTGCATTCCTGAGCCGAACCTTATCTCCTGTGCTAGAAAGGAGCATTGTGTGTGTGTGAAGAATAAGCTGCTAAGTTTCGTTTTTCTTGCCAGTATCATTTCAGTGTTATGACGTGTGTACGTACTGGGACTACAATTTTGTACTGTAAGAACTACAAATGTTTACTGCGCATGACAGTTGTGACGTGTAAGGGGCCAAATGCGCAGGCCCAGTAGGGAAGTATAAATGTAAGCGTCAGATGATTTATGACACACAGTGTCCCGAGGCTACTCGGTGCTGTTCACTTGCTAGCAATAAAGTTGCCTTGTTTGGAACCAAAATTTGCCTTTCGTCTCCTGATTTCCCACCTGTTTCAGTAGAACAAGCCTGCTTTAAAATATGAACATTTCTGTTGCAGATGGCCTAATGTTATAGTTTCAAAAGATTCGCAGCATACATGGGAACTTTCAGCCGTCCAGTATAGGAGCAATGAATAGGAAGATCCTACCAGCTCATGTAGCTGCCAAAGGAATACAAGAAGGGGGTAATTTTATAAGCAAATCTATACTGTTTTACCAGCCAAAATTACCTCTTTTAGGTTTTGAGCACAAAAAGGTATGTCAGAACCCAGCTGTGAGCATAATACACACAACAAAATAGGCATTTGTGGTAGAAAAGAAAGGTTAGAGGGGGCAGATTTGAATATCTATACTCATATTTCCATTTTATAAAGTATGAAGATAAAGCACAAAAATTACATCCTGCAGGGCTAATTTTATAACAGGTTGCCAATAACACTGCCCCACTTTGTAAAATAGGCTTATACAGTGAATCCCCAACAGAGCATAAATTCTCTGCAGATGGTACCATTCCAATGCATAATTACATAAGCATTGACATACTGGGATAGACCAATGGTCCATCCAGTGGCGTAGCTACGTGGGGCCTGAGGGGGCCGGGGCCCCCGCAGATTCACCCCAGGACCCCCCTCCCGGCGAACCCGCCCCCGCCGCCGCCTACCTTTACTTTTGCTGGCGGGGGATCCCACTCCCCGCCAGCCGACGTCTTCTCAGTCCTTCCTGCACTTCAATTTGTTTGCTGACGTCCTACAGAACTGTTCTCTGAGTCTGACGTCCTGCACGTACAACGTGCAGGACGTCAGCAAACAAATTGAAGAGCGGGAAGCGACTAAGAAGAAGACGTCGGCTGGCGGGGAGTGGGATCCCCCGCCAGCAAAAGTAAAGGTAGGCTGCAGCGGCGGCGGGTTCGCGGCGGGAGGGGGGGCGGCAATGTCGGCGGTGGGGGGGGCGGCGCCGGGGGGAGGGCTAAAATGTGCCCCCTCCCCCCGGGCTCGGACCCCTCTCCCACGGAAGGCTGGCTACGCCCCTGGGTCCATCAAGTCCAGTATCCTGTTTTCAGCAGTGGCCAATTCAGGTCACAAGTACCTGGCAAGATACCAGAACAGTAAAACAGATTTTATGCTGCTTCTCCTAGAAATAAGCAGTGGATTTTCACCAAGTCCATCTTAATAATGGCTTATGGACTTTTCTTTTAGGAAGTTATCCAAATATTTTTTAAACCCTGCTAAGCTAACTGCTTTTACCACATTCTCTGGCAACGAATTCCAGAGTTTAATTACACGGTGAGTGAAGAAATATTTTCTCCAGTTTGTTTTTAATTTTCTACTTAGTACACTGCTTCATTGTATGCTCCCTAGTCCTAGTATTTTTGAAAATAGAAAACAAGCAATTCACATCAACCCGATCCACTCCGCTCAGTATTTTATAGACCATCATATCTCCCCTCAGCCGTCTCTCTCTCTCTCAGGACACAAAACACAGAGCTTGCACAGTAATCCAGAGTTTCATCATAGGCATGCTAACACCTTATCCCACTGCCAACACAACTTACCAATGAAAAGTTCTATTTTGCAAAGGAAAGCTAGGTAGGAATTGAGACATCCAGACTGTAAGGTTCACAATTCTCTGCATGGTTTGCAAAAAGTTCTAATGAATGCAGGACCTTCTGTAAAATATGCATAAGAACACAGGCAAATACACTTGTATTTATACAGCTGGAAAAGCGATTTCACAAACTTACAGGTCCTAGAATAGAGCACATCATACAGCCTTTATGAAGCCCGTTCCTCTCACCCAGAAGCGGGTTTTCACGCTCAGGAGGTAAACTCCGTGAACGCAGCTTGAGTTTCAGGAAACTGGGTTCTGCACTACTCAAACCAGCGTCCCTCCAGATCGCACGCAGAAACCACACAGAAGTCAGGAGAGTCAAAGAAAACAACAGAACTTTATTGAACAAGATGAACTCTGCAACAAAAGTCATGGAATCCACAGCACATGACTCAGATGGTACTCAACTCTGATCTTATAAAGTCACAAGAGCATTTAGTCTTTCCTTATTGGGCTGTGCACTTGTGCACAGCCCCTTTCGCCTGACCTGCAACCAGTTGGTACTCCACAATCACCTTCACAAAGGAATAAATCACCATCAATGGAGAACTGGATCAACATTTACTGTCCAAGCCTTTCAGGGTTCACCCTGGAAGGAATCACCAGCTGCAGGTAGACAGCGTCTTACGCTTAAGCCTGGATTGCGGCGAGACTCCCCAATCTCCAGCCCGCAGCACAGCGTCTCAATACAGCTCAAGAGATTAACAATAATGCTTACATCCTGCTCCTTTCTCAAGGTCTTAGCGGGTACCCCTCTTCAGCTCCAACGGGTCTCTTAGTGGGGGTTCTGGTCTTCTAGAACACAGGCAACCAAGGACAAGTTTACACCGCACTGCCCTCCCTTAAATAGCAAATGCATCAGCTCCACCCCAGAGCCGCCGAGAGAGGGGGCAGGGGGGGCAAAATTCCCTGGGCCCGGGCCTCCAAGTGGGGCCCGGCACTGGGGTTAGGCTGCCGGCGCTGCAGTCCCCGGTCTTACCTACCTGTCTCCTCGGCTCCGGGCCCCCTTCATTCAAAGCGGCAGTTGCGCCTCTTCTGGCCTTCCATCCCTGTGTCCCGCCCTCACGGAAACCAGAAGTTACATCAGATGAGGGCGGGACACAGGGAGGGAAGGCCAGAAGAGCCGCGATCTGCGACTGCCGCTTTGAATGAAAGGGGCCCGGAGCCGAGGAGGCAGGCAGGTGAGACCGGGGACTGCAGCGACGGGGGGCGGCAGGGGGAGTGACGGGGGCAGCAGCGGCAGGGGGCCAGTGGGGGGGGGGGCGGCTTTGCCCCAGGTCCGGCCTAGTCTCTCGGCGGCCCTGCTCCACCCCACACTGGGATAGGACGACCTCCAGTGTATGATGCACTCTTGATACTCTCTATGCTGGGTTCCTTCCACACAGGGCTCAAATATAACAGTGGGTTACATTTACACCTATGATTGCTGGTAAATACATGTGTAGGTGATGATCTTGCACACGTGTATTTTGTCAGCACTTACACTTTATTATATGTGCACATACAAGAGGACCTACTTAAGGATTGAATTAATTTGTTAAAAAATGTTTGAGGTGGTGTTAGGCACATTCCTGATAGCACCTTGGCCCCCTCAATCACTGGTTGAAACAAACAGATAAGCTGATCCTTAGCGTATGCCTCACAGCTGGCATAAATGTCACTGGGGAATTTTGAAAAATATATGTGATTAACCTTTGCAAAATGGAAAATACATGTGGACTGCCCAAACCACATCCATGAAATGCTCCCTTACAATTTATGAAGCCTGTGGTATCTATACATGTGATTAGTTGCATTGCAAAATTACTATTTACACATGCAACACTGGTATTTGCATATGCAAATGCCATGCAGGTTTTATAAAATGACTCCTTAAAACTTCTAATACTTCTTGAAGAGCACTGGCCCTACACTTTTCCATGATTTCACAGCTACTTAGGAACTGATGCTACCTTACAAAGCTACTTTCTTCTAGAAACCCAGTTGCCTTTTGAAAAAACTACTATCACCCTCATGGACACCTCTACCCCAACTCACTCCTGTTTATCTGGTCCTACTCATGGAGAACCTTTGATTCCTACCGCACAACAACACTGCAACCCACTGCTTTTCCTGCTCTCCTTTTCCTTTTTATAATTTCCTTTTGAAACAGGTGGGAAATCAGGAGACGAAAGGCAAATTTTGGTTCCAAACAAGGCAACTTTATTGCTAGCAAGTGAACAGCACCGAGTAGCCTCGGGACACTGTGTGTCATAAATCATCTGACGCTTACATTTATACTTCCCTACTGGGCCTGCGCATTTGGCCCCTTACACGTCACAACTGTCATGCGCAGTAAACATTTGTAGTTCTTACAGTACAAAATTGTAGTCCCAGTACGTACACACGTCATAACACTGAAATGATACTGGCAAGAAAAACGAAACTTAGCAGCTTATTCTTCACACACACACAATGCTCCTTTCTAGCACAGGAGATAAGGTTCGGCTCAGGAATGCAGGGGGGTGTCAGCACCCTCCAAGGTCGTCTATTCAGATGGCGTTACTACAGGCAAGCTGGTCTTGTATAGGCCTTGCTAACTACTGTTACAAGCTATATGTCTAATAGCCCTGCATTCTGTGTTTTCATTAGTAAACAGCAACTTCTTTCATTAGTAAACAGTAAAACTGGATAAGGCACAAATGTCCAGTGCAGTAATAAGGTGTGGCTAAACAGCCAAAAGCAGAGGTATAGAGTGCATAAGTAAAAGTCCATCAGTAGGCACAAAACATGAGGTTGTCCTGTTGCTCAGTAGTATTCAGGTAGTACCGGCGTTCCACCCCTTCATTCCCCCCTTTTGATACTTGAACATCCATTCTGGTGGAGAGTATCACCTCCATGAACCCTGAAAAGGAAAGAAAGGACAAGGATAGTTAGCGAGGGAGGCAACAAGCGAGCCCTAAGCCCTTGCGCAGCCGTTGGTTGCTTCGCCGGGGTTGAGACGGAGGGCCCCTAGTGGAATCCCCCCCCCTTTGTATCCGGTCTTATGCTGACACAAGGGTGATGGCCCATTGAGTGACTCAGGGGGTGCAAAGTGCACATCAGCCACAAGGTGCTTCATCGTCAGCTTCATCAGACTGGGGAATGGGGGAGTACATCTGGAGAGCCATAAGCTGGGCAGCAGCACGGCGATCAGCGATGCTTTCCATGGTGGAGCGGAGACACCTGAAAACTAAGGGGAGAGACAAAGGTATTAATAGGCAAGACAGCAAGAACAGGCCACCCATGACGAGGAGGCCTTGCAGGCTCCCGGAGGTTGGGAGCCAGCTGGTGAGGGAGGAAGTCCAATCCCACGCACTGTTCCAGGTTTGGACGGGGACGTGGGCTAGTTTGACCATCCGGTCAGTTATTTCCCTGATGACATGGCTCTGGTCATCAATCTGTAAGCAGCAATTACTGAGGTTAAACTTGCCACACACCCCGCCCTCCTGGGCTAAGAGGTAGTCAAGAGCCAAGCGATTTTGGTAGACGGCGGTAATGAGCTTAGTGTTCTGTCGAGCTAGGATATTGAGGGCCAGGGCCGAATCGTTAGTAAGGATTTCGAGTACGGCCTGTAGGCGAATAATGCGATTCAGCATGTAGATAGGGGTGCGGTACCCGTATGTACCATCTTCAGCCCATGTGGCCGGTCCATAGTAGTGAATGATACGTTCAGGCGGCCACTCGTTGTCCTTCCAGTCTCCAATCTGGACTTTGGGCTTGATGATTGGGAAAGACCGTTTTCGTCGGGCAGGGTTATCAGGCCCCTTTTCCACGTATAGGGGGATACCCAAAGTTTCGCCGACTTGTATGGGCAGAAGGAAAAAACTAGGTCGGACCGTGCCCAAGAGACAGGTACCGTACCAGCGGGTCGGGAGTTGTTCATAGGCCCTGCGTCCGCAGATATAGTAGTAGCCCTCCGGGGCTACCCACTTGAGGGAGGCGTTCCCTCCGTATGTCCATGTCGTGTTCAAGGTGGGTTCTGTCCAGATAGGCTCCGGGGCGGGCAGGTTGTCCGTTTGCCACCAGGTCGTCCGGCTGCCATTATACTGAAGAACCCCCGTACAAGCAGAGTCTCCCACTGGTACAGAGTAACGCTTCGATGGCGCTCGACTAGCGCAGAGGGTACCTATGATATTTGTTCTCAGGGCCCATTCGTACGGCTTCGGCCGTTGGGGAAAGGTAATGTTAGTGGTGTTGAGTGCATCCCATGTGTGTTGTCGGATCTCTCTCGCTTCCCAGGGCCATTGTTCACCCATGTCGGTGCCTCCACAGACGAAACAGTTGGCAATTCCGAGGGAGAGGGCGATGTTTTCCGCCAAGTTGAGAAACATATTCCGGGCTTCTGGGGAAATGGGGAATTTAGTCTCAGTGTGTTCAGCACGGGCGATCTCATCGAATACGTCTTGGTAGCCAACGACAGTAGTCTGATAGTGCGTAGGAGGCTTAGTTTCGAGACTCTGATATATGGTAATATATGTCAACGGATCCATTCCTCCGCCGTCAATGCCGAGGCCCCACGTTCCTCTCCAGGGCATGTCGTGTCCTCGGATGGGCCAGTCTAGGGACACATAGTTACCAGAACCTCGACGAAATTCGCCCAGGCCGGCGCATCCGGCATATCCTCCTCCCGTATAAGCACATACTCGGCCCCAGCCCGAAGCTCGAGTGTCGCCGGCGCATGGGAGCCACACCCACGGGGAGCAGCATCTCATGTCTGGACTGAAGGGGCAGACATACTTGTGGTCCTTAACGTATGCCTCTCGCCAACTCTGGCTACCACACTTGCGAGACCAAGGGTGCTTGTCCATGGCGGCACAGACGTCGAAGGTGAGGGTTGCTACAGTTTGGATGCCACCGACAAGGATACGAGTAGAATTAATGTAATACAGAATGCCATCTCCCTCGACTCCCGGAGGTCCGGCCACATACGCAGGGAGTCCTACGCTGAGGGTGACATTGTAGTATCTTGGTTTGGTAGGGCTGTGGCAGATAGTGAGATTTCCTTGGAGGCATCTGTGGAACTGTTGGAGGCCATTCGGAGTGATGAGGGCACAAGTCGGGAGAAGCTGGCAATCGCCTTCCGGGGGCTGCGTCTGGTGAATGAGGGTAGTGACTAGGTGATATCCTCCCTCTATACGGTGGCGCACGAGGCGCAAACATTCAGTGCAATTCAGGCTCAGGGTGGCAGGATGATAGCTCGGAACTGCACACAGGAGAAGGAAGATGGTCAGCATTATATATGTGGTGGGAGGTATCCGAGCTTTTGCAGCAAGAAGATAATGAGGCCCACGATGAAGGCTGCGATAAAGAGAGAGCCAAAAACGCAGTGGGTCCAGAAACTGAGTTCCTGTTGCTGGGCAGGCATGAATCTGGTGGTTCACGTCTTTCTTAGAGTCAGCCGTAATGGAGCGTCAGGATGTTGGTGCGCAGTCCAACGCTTCAGGGTGCTGCTAGTGGGAGCAGCAGGCTTCAGTCGGGTCCAATGTATCCACACTGGGCTTCCTGCAATTTTAACAGCGGTGGAGGTCGTTAGGAGAACAAGGGAGGGCCCCTTCCATTTGGGCTTTAGGCAGTCAGATTCATCCCACTCTTTTACCCAGACCTCGTCTCCCACCCTGAACCTGTGCGTAGGATTGGTGAGGACCAAGGGAGCTACTCTTTCAGTGTACTGCTGGATGTCTTGCACTACCTGGTGTAAGGCTCTCATCTGTTTCACTAAGGAACTCTCACCCTGTATCTGCAAGGAGTCGGGAAAGGAGGGTAGTGGTGGTGGCCTAGCATACATCATCTCGTAGGGAGTAAGGCCGGTAGCCTTGGGGGTACACCTAAGATGTAGCAAGGCCAGTGGAAGCAGGTCGGGCCACTTGGCTTTTGCTTCTTGGCATAGCTTGGCTAGCTGGTTCTTCAGGGATCGGTTAGCCCTCTCCACTACTCCACTGCTTTGGGGTCTCCAGGCACAATGCAACTTCCAATCGAGGCCCAGTCTGGTACTGAGCTGTTGTGTTACTTCACTAGCGAAGGCGGGGCCGTTGTCAGAGTTTATTTGCTTGGGGAGGCCGTATCTGGGTAGGATTTGATGAAGCAGTAGGGAGGTAACTTCTTTAGCCATTTCCGTTCTAGTGGGCTGGGCTTCAATCCATCCGGTGTAGGTACACACGGCGACGAGGATAGCTTTGTAGCCGCGCGCCGGGGGCATGTGTGTGAAGTCAATCTGGCACACGTGGAAAGGGCTGGTGCCTCGGAGAACATGTCCTGGCATAGGGCCGGGCCCCGTTCGAGGGTTGTTCCGGGCACAAGTCGCGCATCGGCTGGAAGCGTTTTTGGTCCACAGGGATAGTTTGTTGATGTAGTAGGTCTTCTCAAGTAAGCGCCCCAGGGCGTCCCTTCCCAGGTGGGTGCGGTCGTGAGCCTCCTTGGCCACCGTCCAGGCCAAGGCTTCGGGTATCCATATGCGCCCATCCTGTAGTATCCACCAGCCATTGCGTGACTGTAGACCCTCTTGTTGGGCCCATTCCGTTTCTTGGGGGGTGTAGATAGGGGTCTCCGTAGGGAGCTGGACGACGAGTACGGGGTCAGAAGGGTGAGAGGAGTAGGGGAGCTGACTTGCCCTTTTTGCAGCGTCGTCTGCCCGCTGATTTCCCCGGGCGATAGGGTCCGTTCTTCCAGTGTGGGCCCTGCAGTGCATCACAGCCACCTTCTTCGGCTTCCATACCGACTCGAGTAATTGGCAGATCTCAGCGGCATTTGCAAGTCCTTTCCCTTCAGCTGTCAGAAATCCCCTCTCCTTGTACAAGGCTCCGTGCACCTGGAGGGTGAGGAAAGCGTATTTGGAGTCGGTGTAAATGTTGACAACTTTTCCTTCAGCCCACAGGAGGGCTCTGATGAGGGCGATTAGCTCCGCTTTCTGGGCTGATGTTCCGGGTGTCAGAGCCATAGCCTCGATCACATGGTCCTCAGACACCACCGCATAGCCAGCTCTTCAAATTCCCTCTATCACCTGGCTGCTTCCATCGGTAAAAAGGGTGATGCCCCCTTGCCAGGGTTGATCCTTCAGGTCAGGTCTGCTCGAGTGCACAGTGGCCATTACCTCTTCACAGTCGTGGAGTGGTGGTTCAGGGGCCGGAAGGAGGGTGGCAGGATTGAGGTTGGTCGTGTCCAGGATCCGCACCTCCGGATTTTCGCACAGGAGGGCTTGGTATTTGACCAATCGGGAGTTGGTCATCCATCTGTGTCCGTGGCTCTCTAGTAGGCCGCGGATGGTGTGGGGTGTGGTCACAAAAAGTGTTTGGCCGAACGTGAGTTTATTGGCCTCGTGTATCAGGAGACAAGCAGCCGCAATGCTTCGTAGGCAGCCCGGCCATCCTCGTGCCACGTTGTCCATGCTCTTGGAGAGGTATGCTACAGGGCGTTGCCAGGTACCGACCAGTTGGGTGAGGACTCCAAGTGCCAATCCCTTCTTTTCGTCGATGAACAAGTGGAACGGCTTAGTCACATCTGGCAGTCCGAGCGCTGGTGGGGCCGCAAGGGCATCCTTAAGGTCCTGAAGGGCTTTCAGTTCGCTTTTCTCCCACTGGAGATCCTGGCCCTCGAGTTCAGGCCCCTTCAGCTTGGCATACAAACTGTGGGTCAGGATAGCAAAATTGATGATCCAAATGCGGCAATATCCAGCGGCTCCGAGGAGTGCCCGTAATTCCTTCTTGTTTGCAGGAGTGGGTTGGTTGCGAATAGCTTGGGTTCGGGGGATACCGAGCCTTCGGGTTCCTTCTCGGAGGCGAAACCCCAGATACTCGACTTCGATCTCGCATATCTGTGCCTTCTTGCGACTGGCCCGGTACCCCTGGGCTTCCAGGGTCTTCAAGAGGTAAAGGGTAGCTTCAGCACATTCGGTGTACGTTTCACGGGCCACCAACAGGTCATCCACGTATTGGACGACCGGCCCATACTCGTCCTGATACGTCTTCAGGTCCTGGGCGAGTTGGTCGCCGAAGAGGGTAGGCGAGTTCTTGAACCCCTGGGGAAGACGGGTCCATGTATATTGCTGCTTGGTTCCCGTCTGCAAGTCTTCCCACGTGAAGGCAAACAACTTTTGGCTGTCGACAGCAAGAGGGATGGAAAAGAAGGCGTCCTTCAAATCAATGACACTGTACCACTTGGTCTGAGATGGCACTTGGGCTAGGATGGAGTATGGATTTGGTACGAGGGCAACTATGTCGGCTACCTGGTTGTTGACTTTCCTCAGGTCCTGGACGGGTCTGTACTCGGATGTTCCTGGCTTCTTAACGGGCAACAATGGGGTGTTCCATGCGGATCTGATTGGTTTAAGGACTCCCTGTTGAAGGAGTTTCTGTAGATGTGTGTGCATACTATGCCGGGCTGCATAGGGGATGTGGTATTGTCCTTGGTTGACAACTTGAGCATTTGGTTTGAGCTCAATCCAGATGGGGATAGCGTTAACGGCCAGTCCGCCGGGGTTCAATTC
This sequence comes from Microcaecilia unicolor, assembly GCF_901765095.1. Taxonomy (NCBI): domain Eukaryota; kingdom Metazoa; phylum Chordata; class Amphibia; order Gymnophiona; family Siphonopidae; genus Microcaecilia; species Microcaecilia unicolor. The sequence continues at coordinate 612,047,304 of NC_044031.1, forward strand.
TGCCCATACATCAGGCACTTCATCCATTATGGCTCGCCTCTGCTGGGCGAAAGGGGTGTTCTGGTCGTAACGGCAGTCGCCGGGTCCTACAGTTGGGGGAACGTGTAGTCTCCATTCTTCTCTTACTGGACAGATAAGTGTCACTGGCCGATCTTCAAAGCGAGCTTCCACTTCACCCGTAGTCTTGAACTTCAAGGTGGCCTGGAGCTTACAGAGTAGGTCTCGACCAATCAAGGGGACCGGGCATCCAGGGATGTGTATGAACTGATGGGACACCATCGTCCCTCCGATCTGGACTTGGCGCTCTTTGAGGAGGGGGGCCGCAAGGGATTTCCCGGAGGCTCCCACAATTGGTATAGTTTCTTTCGTGGCTGGGGCTATGGCAGTGGTGATAACAGATCGCTGGGCCCCCGTGTCTAGTAAGGCCTTCATGGATTCTGTCCCCACCCGAATTTCCACCAGAGGGTCAGTGGGGACTCTGCCCTCCCGGTTTCTTCATGCTGTGCTGTCTCGGGTAGCGTCCACAGCCATCTGCCATTCCCTCCGGTCATCCCGTCCTCTCTCTCTTCGGCCCCTTCCACGGCCTCGCCTAGGGGCCCCCGTGCGGTCGCCGGTCTCCTCCTCTCTCTGCCGGTCCCATGATTCCTCTTCTCTCGGGTTGTCCCGTATCTCCTCCGGACAATCAGCCCACCAGTGTCCTTCTTGTCGGCAATTTGCACACTGGTTACGCCCTATGGGGGACCGCGTTCCTCTTGTTCTCCTGCCCCTCCCCTTTGGTCTAGACCTCATTCGTTCTTCCAGCACCGTGGCCAACACATCTGCCTTCTCCCGCATCCGTCTGGTCGATTCCTTCCGGGCCTCCACCTTCTCCTCCTGGTCGCGATATCCGAATACGCGATCAGCTATAGCTTTCAGTTGGCTTAGGCTCATCCCTTCGAACCCCTCCGTTCTCTGTAGCTTTCTTCGTATATCCGGTGCTGACTGGCTAACAAAACTCATAACCACGGTTGGGAGGTTCTTAGGGTCTTCGGGATTTATCGGGCTGTGCCTTCTGAATGCTTCCATAAGTCGTTCAAGGAAGTCCCCTGGACTCTCGTCCTTTTGTTGGACTACACTGTGGATTTTTCCCATGTTGGTAACCTTCTGCTTCCCCTTCTTTAAGGCGGCCAGGTACGCCTGCTGGTATCGGCGGATAAAGGTTTGGCCTTCGGCGGTTCGGTAGTCCCACGTGGGAGCAGCGATGGGCGCCTCCGTTTCTATTAGGTTCTGTAAATTGGCATGGGCCGGATTCGCATCCCGGATGGCTTGCTCCATATTTTGTTGTAAAAGGCGGCGTTCTTCAGAGGTCAGGATGTGGGCGCTCAACTGCCTAAGGTCTGCCCAAGTTGGATTATAGCTGTATATAATGCCTTCCACCAGCTCTATCAGCTGCTCGGGTTTCTGGTCGTAGGACGGCCCATGGAATTTCCAGTTATACAAATCGGCACTTGAGAAGGGAACGTGGCTATAAACTGTTGATTCGATGGGCTGGCCCCCCCCTTCCGCCGGGTTAGGGGTATAGGTGGTGGACTGTCGAACTGGGAATAAGTGGGAGGTTCCCCCTTTTCGGCTGGACGGAAGGGCCTGTTGCGGACTCGATTGGGGGAACCGAGTAATGTTCTTCACAACCCGTTTACTCTTCCGTGTGGTTGCGAGGCCAGGTGACTCAGGTGAGGCTGGGCGGGACGTCTCCCCGGCATCCGACTCTGACCCGGAAGTCTCGGCGTCAGCGGGGCCTTCTGCTAGGCCCGTAAGGTCAGGGTACATAGGAGCATAGGGCGGCGGCGCAATGTCGTCTTCGTATGCTTCCGCCGTAGCAAGTATCGGGGCTTTTGGAGGCTTCTTCTCGGCCGAACCCTGAACTTTCCCTGCGGTTTTCTTTGGGGGTTTTTTCCTAGAAAGTGTGTTGGTAGTACTGGGCGTAGTTCCTGCCTTGACTCTGGTAGCAGGGGGCGTGGTCTCAGTGGCTTCAGTGCTAGGGGCGGTAGGCCGTATGGGGGCGGTCCCTGCGGCCTTCGGGACGGCAGCGGTTGCCGAGCTTTGGAGAGCGAAGGCATGGGTCGGCAGGGTTCTAAGTTTGGTTTTCCGGCCTTTTCTCTGCTTTACCAACATAAGGGCGGCCTTTTCTACCTTCCGTTGGGCCCAAGCCGGCGGATCCCGGACTACATCCAACCACGCTTCTATGTATGGAATGTCCTCGGGACAGCCTGGGTTTCCCTCAATTATAACAATATTCATGACCGCCGCCACTTTTTCATACTCGAATGACCCTTCCGGGGGCCATCCAGCAATTCCTAGCCCTGGCCACATAAATTGACATCTCTGTATCATCCCGGCCCTGCTACATTTATCTAGGTCGAACACTTCGCTAAAGTGTTCCGTCATTAAATCTAACGGTGAGGACCCACCCCCGCCCATCCTAACCTGAGTGCCAAAGGACAGGTGACGGACAAAGGGGGAAAGGGGAGGTGGAGGAGTAAGGGGTCTCGTTCCACCAGACACAGAAGGGTCAACACTCGGCCTGACCAGGACGCGGTCGCCCGGCCTGGAACTGCAAGCCCATTCACACACTTTCATACGCCACAAGAAACCCTCCCGTTCGCCGCTCGGTTTCGTCGTCGGAGCCTAGTGAGTTTCGGGACCTAGTCGGATACCAATAGTCCGTATTAGTCACTGGCTAAAAGAGGGTGATCACGCCTCTTCTTCGGTCCTTACTGGGCCGGTCACTACGCTGAGTATACTCGCCTGTCTGTCGTCGTCGTTGCAGGCCGCGCCGTCGTACGCGCCTCTCCAGAGAGGAAAAAAGAAAAAGGAAAAGGTGCTTTGCCGGAACCACACAGTCCCACTTCCAGTCAGCCGGAATCAATCGGCCCTCTGCCGGGAGGTGAACACTGAAATCAGCGGTGGCCACTCACCACCTTCTCAGGTGGGGGTCGATGACCCGATCCGACCGCAGTGGGGGAGGGGAAGAATATAATCCGATTCCCCTTTCTACTTCTGTCCCATCTGGGTCGCCAATGAAACAGGTGGGAAATCAGGAGACGAAAGGCAAATTTTGGTTCCAAACAAGGCAACTTTATTGCTAGCAAGTGAACAGCACCGAGTAGCCTCGGGACACTGTGTGTCATAAATCATCTGACGCTTACATTTATACTTCCCTACTGGGCCTGCGCATTTGGCCCCTTACACGTCACAACTGTCATGCGCAGTAAACATCTGTAGTTCTTACAGTACAAAATTGTAGTCCCAGTACGTACACACGTCATAACACTGAAATGATACTGGCAAGAAAAACGAAACTTAGCAGCTTATTCTTCACACACACACAATGCTCCTTTCTAGCACAGGAGATAAGGTTCGGCTCAGGAATGCAGGGGGGTGTCAGCACCCTCCAAGGTCGTCTATTCAGATGGCGTTACTACAGGCAAGCTGGTCTTGTATAGGCCTTGCTAACTACTGTTACAAGCTATATGTCTAATAGCCCTGCATTCTGTGTTTTCATTAGTAAACAGCAACTTCTTTCATTAGTAAACAGTAAAACTGGATAAGGCACAAATGTCCAGTGCAGTAATAAGGTGTGGCTAAACAGCCAAAAGCAGAGGTATAGAGTGCATAAGTAAAAGTCCATCAGTAGGCACAAAACATGAGGTTGTCCTGTTGCTCAGTAGTATTCAGGTAGTACCGGCGTTCCACCCCTTCACTTTCAAGACAATAGTCAAAAAAAGATGAGCTGCTAAATGTGTGCCCTATTTTCAATTAAACTTAAGGATCTAAGTTTTCAGCTGAAAATTCATCTTAATTTAAGAGCTTAACAGTTATATTTATAAATTTAGGCCTGCCATTGATTTGCTAAGATTTACAAATCTAATTTCTGAGCCTAGTGCTGAAAATCAGTGCTAAACTCCTAATTTTTCCCCACCCTAAGGGCTTCCTTTACAAATCTGCATGAGCGATTCCTGCATGACAAATGAGAGGAAGCCCTATATCCTCCTTGTTGTCTCCCACTTTTTATGCTCCTAAATTTAGGAGTTTAGTGAAACCTTGAGTTTAAATTTAGGCACTCAGCGATAGTAAATTTTCAAAAAGGCCATTAGGAACATAAATCTCAAAGTTAGAGCACAAATTCCTTGAATAACAAGCCAATTTTTATCCATACCATAAGAACATAAGAATAGCAATACTGGGTCAGTCCGATAGTCTATCTAACAGTGGCGTAGCCACAGGTGGGCTTGGGTGGGCCAGGGCCCATCCATTTATAGCTCAGGCCCACCCAACAGTAGCACATGTTTAGTGGTAACTGGTGGGAATCCCAAGCTCCGCCAGCTGAAGATTTTCCCCTGATGGTAACGAAAACGCTACTCTCCATGACACCAGCACCTGCGCATGCTCAGTTTTCAGTGCATGCCTGCTGCCAAAGTAGAAAGAAGCGTTTTCCTACCAGCTGAGATAATTTTTTTTTTTTTTTTTGGGGGGGGGGGGAGAGAACACTTGGTGCCCATCCAAAATCTGTTGTCTGGCTATGCCCCTGCTATCTAGCCCAGTATCCTGCTTCCAACAGTGGCCAATCCAGGTCACTAGTACCTGGCAGAAACCCAAAGAGTAGCAACATTCTATACTACAAATCCCAGGGCAAGCAGTGGCTTCCTCATGTCTCAATAGCAGACTATGGACTTTTCCTCCAGGAACTTGTCCAAAAATGTTTTAAACCCAGATACACTAACCACTGTTACCACATCCTCCGGCAAAGAGTTCCAGAGCTCAACTATTTGAAGAGTGAAAAAATATTTCCTCCTATTTATTTTAAAAGTATTTCCATGTAACTTTCTTGAGTGTCCCCTAGTCTTTGTACTTTTGGAACAAGTGAAAAATCAATTCATTTTTACTCGTTCTATACCACTCATATGAGAGGAGTTCCATCCCCTTTATCATTTTGGGCACACTTGTTTGAATCTTTCTAGTACAACTACTACATATCATTTCTATAGTGCTACTAGATGTACGCAGCGCTGTACACTTGAACATGAAGAGACAGTCCCTGCTCGACAGAGCTTACAATCTAATTAGGACAAACAAGAGATAAGGGGATGATAAAATAAGGGTTCTGAACAAGTGAATAAGGGTTAGGAGTTAAAAGCAGCATCAAAAAGGTGGGCTTTTAGCTTAGATTTGAAGATGGCCAGAGATGGAGCTTGATGTACTGGCTCAGGAAGTCTATTCCAGACATATTTATTTTTATTACATTTGTACCCCGTGCTTTCCCACTCATGGCAGGCTCAATGTGGCTTACATATACAGGTTCTTATTTGTACCTGGGGCAATGGAGGGTTAAGTGACTTGCCCAGAGTCACAAGGAGCTGTGCCTGAAGTGGGAATTGAACTCAGTTCCCCAGGACCACAGTCCACCACCCTAACCACTAGGCCACTCCTCCACTCCATGGTGCAGCAAGATAAAAGGAATGGAGTCTGGAATAAGCGGTGGAGGAGAAGGGTGCAGATAAGAGAGATTTACCCAGTGAATGGCGTTCCCGGGGAGGAATGTAAGGAGAGATGAGAGTGGAGAGGTACTGAGGAGCTGCAGAGTGAATGCACTTATAGGTCAATAAGAGGAGTTTGAACTGTATGCAGAAACGGATAGGAAGCCAGTGAAGTGACTTGAGGAGAGGGCTAATATGAGCATAACGACACTGGCGGAATATTAGTCGTGCAGCAGAATTTTGAACAGATTGAAGATGAGAGAGATGGCTAAGTGGGAGACCTGTGAGAAGCAAGTTGCAATAGTCTAAGCGAGAGGTGATAAGAGTGTAGATGAGGGTTCTGGTAGTGTGCTCAGAAAGGAAAGGGCAAATCTTGGTGATATTATAGAGAAAGAAATGACAGGTTTTAGCAGTCTGCTGAATATGTGCAGAGAAGGAGTGGGAGGAGTCGAAGATGACTGCAACGTTACGAGCTGATGAGACAGGAAGGATGAGAGTGTTATCCAAAGAAATAGAGAATGGGGGAAGAGGAGAGGTTGGTTTAGGGAGAAAAATAAGAAGCTCAGTCTTTGTCATGTTTAATTTCAGATGGCGCTGAGACATCCAGGCAGCAATGTCAGACAGGTAGGCTGATACTTTGGCCTGGATTTTGGCTGAGATTTCTGGTGTGAAGAGGTAGATCTGGGAGTCATCAGCGTAAAGATGATACTGAAAACCATGGGATGAGATCAGAGTACCAAGGGAAGAAGTATAGATGGAGAAAAGAAGAGGTCCCAGGACAGATCCCTGAGGTACACCAACTGACAGTGGGATAGAAGTAGAGGAGGATCCACTATACACTAAAGGTACACTGGGAGAGATAAGAAGAAAACCAGGAAAGAACAGAGCCCTGAAATCCAAGTGAGGAGAGCCTATCAAGGAGTAGGCTGTGATCAACAGTGTCAAAAGCAGCAGATAGATCGAGAAGGATGAGGATAGAATACAGAACTTTGGATCTGGCCAGGAACAGATCATTGGAGACTTTAGCAAGCGCTGTTTCAGTTAAATGAAGGGAGCGAAAGCTAGATTGAAGTGGATCAAGAATAGCTTGAGATGAAAGAAAGTCAAGGCAACGGTGGTGAACAGCACGTTCAAGTATCTTGGATAGGAAAGGGAGGAGGGCAATGGGGCAATAGTTGGAATGAATGTTTTTTAAGGAGTGGTATGGCTACGGAATGTTTGAAGGCATCAGGAACAGACACAGTGGAAAGTAAAAGATTGAGGATATGACAGATAAAAGGGATGACAGTAGGAGAGAATGTGTTACGTAGATGGGTGGGAATAGGATCAGAGGAACAGGTAGTTTTGAGAAGATGTGTAGTTTCCTCTTCAGTGATGTAGTTTTGAGAAGATGTGTAGTTTCCTCTTCAGTGATTTCAGAAAAGAAAGAAAAGGAGGCAGGGGTTGGAGGGTTGAGAGAATGGACTAAGGGAAGGAGAGGTGAAGGTGACCTGGTTGAGAATTCAAGTTTAATCTTGTGAACCTTATCATGAAAGTAGTCAGCCAGAGTCTGGGGAGAAAGTGAAGGGGAGTTGGAGGTGAAGGCACTTTGAGGAGCGAGTTCAGTGTGGCAAAGAGACGTCGAGGGTTTGAGCCAAGAGAATTTGTGAACTGGATGTAATAGTCCTGTTTGGCAAGTAAAAGAGCAGACTAGAAGGAGGTCAGCAAGTATTTGAAATTCTGCTATATCTTTTTTGAGATATGGCAACCAGAATTGAATGCAATGCACCAATGAGCGATACAGAGGTATTATTGAGGTTGTAAGCTCTATTGAGCAGGGACTGTCTCTCTGTGTCAGGTGTTCAGCGCTGCGTGCATCTGGTAGCGCTATACAAATGCTAATAATAATAATAATAATATTCTTGGTCTTATTTACCAACCCTTTCCTAATCATTCTTAACACCCTGTTTGCTTTTTTGGCTGCTGCCGCACACTGGGCAAAAGATTTCAGTGTATTATCTACAATACCTAGATCTTTTTCTCTGACCCCCCAAGGTGGACCCTAGCATCAGGTAACCATAGGCAGTCGGTGGCCCAACTGTTTGGGGAGGCTAAAGGGGGCGGGGTTAAGGGTGGAGTCAGGGGCAGAGCTTATATCCATAATTGACAACACAGAAAAAAAATAAGTAAAAATAAAATAGTCACAATTAATACCTTTTATTAAATTTAGATATTAGATATGTATCATAAGTCAAAGAATAAAGTGGTTGCTCAAAGCATATACTAACCACAATCGCTCAACTGTAAAACACTATGCACAAATTTGTGCAAAAACACACTCGGAACCTTACTGTACCATAACACTAGGCAGACCCTAATACACCAATATACCACCCATACGGAAAATGCAGACCGTCAACAATATGAAACAAGGGATCATAACATCACAATTCTCATGTAGAGCCACAAAACACCCTTTTAGGGTAGATAGTGTTCACAATGAGCTCCTTTTATTAACGACTATATGTAGATCCTTCAAGAGGTATTGTGTCATGATTTAGGCTCTAAAACCCTTTCTGATGTTTTGGTGCCACCTCAGTAAGGCCAAAACACAATCTCTCTACTGCAAAACACTATACACAAACTTCTGCAAAAACCATAACAGCACTAATTCCAAGGACACGACGAGCTACAACCTTATGCGTAGAAAGGCAGCACTGTAATTACACCGGGCTCTAAAACACCAGTACACAACCTAGTGAAAAACAAAACAAAAGGGCTGCAAATACTACACGCTAGCAGAATACTGCACCTTGATTACACATGAAAAACACATGACACAACAGATATGAAGGCAAAACTGGAAAGTTACCTCAAGAAGTCAGACTCAGCATGCAGCAATACTAGAAAAATTGAAACTTACATGCAAAATATCACAGATACACATTTCCAAAAGCTGACATATTCTGGTTAATAAATTCTGAATAAAATACTTTTTTCCTACCTTTGTTGTCTGATCATTTAGTTTTTCTATTCGCTTTGGTCCCAGTCTCTTCTTTCCATTTGATATTTTTTCTCTCAACATGTCCACCATCCTCCTGTGTCCTTATGCGTCCTGTCTACCAGCTGTAGCCCTGTCCCTATCCTTTCTCCAGTTTCAGCATCTGCCCTCAAAGTGTTCCGATCCAGCCCTTAAATTCAGCAATTTGCCCTTCATCCATATCCAGCATTTCTCCCCTCCCCTCCATCCATGTGCATGTACTTCCTCTGTCTTCCCTCCCCTCCATCCATGTCCAGCATTTCTCCTCTCTCCCTTCCACTCCATCCATGTGCATCTTCTTCCTTTGTCTTTCCTTCCCTCCATCCTTGTCCAGCATTTCTCCTCTCTTCCCTGCCCTCCACTCCATCCATGTCCAGATTTCTCCTCTCTTCCCTCCCCTCCATCCATCCATGTCCAGCACCTTCCCTCTTTCTCTCCTACCCTTCCATCCAGTGTCATCCCTCTTTCTCTCTCCATCCTTCTACCCATTACCCTCTCCCAATCCTTTCATCCATTGTCTCCCTCTATCTCCCCTTCCTTCTAAACAGTTCGCTCTCTCGACCCTTTTCCATTCAGCATGTCCTCTCTCTCCCCATCCTTCCAGTGTCTTTCCTCTTTCCCTCCCTACCCTTCCATCCAGTGTCTTCCCTCTTTCTGCCCCCTCCTTCCAGCATTTTCCCTCTTTCTCCCTCCTTTCATTCAGCATTTCTCCGTCTGACAGCTAGGGTCTCCCCCAGTTTTCCCCAGCAGCTTCTCTCTCTCTCCTGCCCATGTCCCCTCTTTCTCTCCCCATAAAAACAACGTAAGACCTAACCATCTTCCGAAGACTACTGAAAACAGATCTTTTCAAGAAGGCATACAATAAACATCCATCTTAAATACTAAATAATAACACTATACACGATCTAAACAAAACCGAAATCTTACCAAATGACTGTTTAACCTCTTTGCTATTAATGATCAAGCACTACCACCTTAAACCTTATGTCGAATAGGGTTTCTCTATAGTCGATGACCTAATGTATGTTAGAATCCAATTTATTACTCAGGAACCTTCATGCAATACCATAATGTATTCTGCTTTACCATGTATGTATGTATGCATATGGTATAATATATACCATGATCTGTTCCATATATGTTATGTCCCATGTACTGTATGTTACCATGCTGTATGTCTGCACCTAACGCAATACCATTTGTAATTCTGTTACTCGTAAATGGCAACCGCCATTACGGCAAATGTAAGCCACATTGAGCCTGCAAATCGGTGGGAAAATGTGGGATACAAATGCTACAAATAAATAAATAAATATTTCCACTCATCTCTCTCTCTCTCTCTGTACCGGTCTTCCATCCAGCATCTTCTCTCTGGCTCTCCCCTGCTCTTTTCCATGTCCCTCGCTCTCCCTTGCTCTTTTCCATGGCCCCTCTTTCTCTCCCCATCTCTCTCTGGCTCTCCCCTGCTCTTTTGCATGTCCCTGGCTCTCCCCTGCACTTTTCCACTTTCTCTCTCTCTCCTCAAGCGTCCTCACTTCCCTTACCATTTCCAGCCATGTTCTCTCCCTCCAGGCCTCTTTACAGCACTGCTGACACAAGACGAAAAAGAAGTGCGGGGCCGCAGCAGTCTTCAGGCATGCGCTGTCAGCTCTGCCGGTCCTCTGCTCCTGGAACGGGAAATTGACGTCAGTGGGGGCAGAGGACGGCAGAGTCGACAGCGCATGCCTGAAGACTGCTGCGGCCCCGCGTTTCTTTTTGTTCTAATGATAGTTGTCCAGAGAAGCGGCGGCAGCGGCTCAGCACGGTGCTTGTTCCTGCCGCTGCTCAACAGAAGCAGCGGCAGAATTCAGCGGGACGGGAGTCTTGGCAGGTATGCTTATCGGGACATTTGGAGGAAGAGGCAGGCGGGGAAGGTCACAGCTGGGCTGGGGAGGATTAGCCTCCCTAAGCCTCTTATAAGGGGCGCCTATGCAGGTAACTATGATTCGGATTATTCTTCCCAATGTGTATCACTTTTTTTTATTTGTCCATATTAAATTTCATCTGTCATTTGGATACCCAGTTTTTCAGTTTCCTAAGGTCTTCTTGCAATTTTTCACAGTTTGCATGTGTTTTAACAACCTTGAATAGTTTTGTGTCATCTGCAAATTTAATCACCTCACTTGTCATTCCAATTTCCAGATCAATTAAATATGTTAAATAGCACCGATTCCAGTGCAGCTGTGGCACTCCACTATTCACCCTCCTCCATTGATAGAAATGGCCATTTAACCCTATCCTCTGTTCTCTGTCCAATAACCAATTCTTAATCCACAACAGAGCATTGCCTCCTATCTCATGACTCTAATTTTCTCAGGAGTGTCTCATGAGGAACTTTGTCAAAAGCTGTCTGAAAATCTAGATACACCACATCAACTGTCTCACTTAATCGACATGTTTATTCATGCCTTCAAAGAAATGAAGCAAATTGCTAGGCAAGACTTCCCTTGGCTGACTCTGTCCCATTAAGCCTTGTTTATCTATGTGCTCTATAATTTTATTCTTTATAATAGTTTCCACTATTTTTGCCCAGAACCGACGTCAGGCTTACCAGTCTGTAATTTCCTGAATCACCCCGGAACCCTTTTAAAAAATTGGCGTTACATCGGCCACCCTCCAATATTCAGGTATTACAGATGATTTTAATGACAGGTTACAAATTACTAACAGCAGATCAGCAATTTCATGTTTGAGTTCTTTCAGTACCCTTGGATGCATTCCATCCTGTCCAGGTGATTTACTAGTCTTTAATTTGTAGATTTGGCTCAATACATCTTCCAAGTTATTTCTTTCAGTTCTTCCTCCTCATCACCCTTGATCTCTAACAACAAAACCAAGGACAGCTTACTTCGCAGAACACACTGGATGCACAAACAACAGCAAAGTGAACAATGGCTGGCAGAAGATCCTTATTAAAGAGAAATGACCCAACACAGACCGTGTTTCGGTTCCAAGGCCTGCATCAGGGGTCTGCAACTTCAAAAGTACAATATAATGTCCATATATTAATGACCAATAAGAACATAGAGTCTTTAGAAAGACTACAAGGACATGAAATACGATGGAATTCTGGTATCAGAACAACACTATTGTAAAGCATCTTCTCCCACCAACAAAAGGAAAAGTGAACTGCCAGCTGATCCTTTTAGCTTCTTTTTAACCATTTTCATTTTATCACAGTCGCCCTTTCAAAAATTAAATATCAAATATACATACATCTAAGAATCCTCTTGAATGAACAAAATACAAATAGGTATTCTTATGTCTCACTGTTCCTGTCTTATGGTAATATGTAAGCTTTTTATACATATGCAGGATATATATACACATTTAATACGCCAATTTCTTTATATTAGTAGGATGTATAGAAATTCTTTTACATATATGTCTACAGATCTCTTTATATAAGTAGGATGTATATAAAAAAATTTTTTACATGTATGTCTACTAATTATATACAGGTTCCATTATAGGAGTATGTTTTTACTCTATATAGTCCACATTTTCAATGTATATTTATTGTTTTAAACATATTTACATTATAGAGTCCCCAAACACAAAAACATATATATGTATTGTATATTGTTTTATTACTTACTTGTATACATTTAGTGAATTTGTATTTTATATATATGCTTTTATTCTATTCTATCTCTACAATATATATGTCTTTTGATTTTTTTTGTGTATATTCTTCTTATCAATTTTTTATGTTTTTAAACAATTGTTATATTTATTGTTTTAGACTCCTGAGGCAGACCTGTGGCCGAAACACAGTTTCTATGGCGAGTCATTGAATAAAGTGGTACTCTGAAAACTTATATCCCGTTTCCCTGGAGTCACTGGTCCACTTCCCACTTTCTTTACACTGTTATATTTACGTGGGAGTTAGTGTTCATCCACTTAGGTGGATTACCCTCTCCTTGAGCTAAAGTGGGCAATAATTCTAGCAGGGCTGTCTTAAAGGGAGTCTTGTTTTCCTCCCATCCTGAGGCATAGGAGCCAACTTTTGAAAATGATTGGGGGGTGCTGAATTCATGAACTCAACACAAATTTCCCCTTTGCTACCTCCCAAAACAAAACAAAAAGTACTGCTGGTTGTGAGTAACCAGCCTGTATCTATATGTGTACAGCGCTGCGTATGCCTTGTAGCGCTATAGAAGGTAAGTAGTAGTAGTAATAGTAGACAACGGCAACTAATGTGGGCACGGGGAAGCGTCATGGCCAAATCAAAAGCTAGGGTCCTGCCTGTCTCTCCTCCCCCTCATCTCCTCCAGTCCATTCATATCATACTCTCTATCTCTCCCTTTAGTCCATCCACAGCCCACACTTCCCCCCTAACTAGTCCTTGCCCATCTCTCCTCTCAGCGCATCTATACTTTTGTTTTTTTGATAAGTCTTTATTGACAACCAAATGGCACAAGCCTTTACAAAGCAGCCAAAATAATAAGTGTAACAAAAGCATAACAGTGCAACAAGAGAAAAATAATGAGAACACAGGGGAGTGATAGCTCCACCAAAGGGTAGCAATATATAAACAATTTAACTTCTAAATATATTTTTCAATTTTAAGACAACGTACTTCCCAAACCCCCAAAACTTTCACAGCGAAAAAGTCCAAGATAGCAGGGCATGCACTGAGCTTGAAACCAAACAATCAAACTGAACAATGGCTCAGGAAAGGTACCCAAGTGTCCTCCCACTTAGAGATAGTATGGCGATGAATAGCCAAAAGGCATTTTATCTCGCAGATGTACCAAAGTTTGTTGACCTATTTCACCAAAGAAGGAACAGTCCACTGTTTCCAATGAACAGCCAGGGTAACTCAAGCTGCACTCATAGCATGATGAACCAAAAGAGTCTGTGATTGCTTAAGACTCGGTGGCTTCTTGGGAAACAAGAAAAACATCAGGGACAACTGGATCTCACCCGAGAGTCATGAGAACATAAGAGTAGCCATACTGGGTCAGACCAGTGGTCCACCTAGACCTAGCTGTGTATCCTGTTTTCCAAGCAGTGGCCAAGCCAGGTCACAAGTATTTGGCAGAAACCCAAATTATGGCAACACTCCATACTGCAAATCCCAGGGCAAGCAGTTGCTTCCCATGCTAAACCGCTCTCCAAAAGGCCCTGGCCTTCACCCATGTCCACCATATATGGCTCATAGTATCGGGTTGCCCACAACCCCTCCAACATGAAGAGGAAGTGGTAGGGTAAACATGTTGAAGGTGAACAGGGGTAAGATACCATCTATACATAACTTTGATTACTTTTTCTTTAAATGAAACAGTAGAAACCTTCAACACAACCTTTTCCAAATAATTCCACTCATCTTCTAAAGATATCCCCAGCTCACACTCCCAACTCTGGCAGTGTAAAGTATAAGGGCAAATAAGACAACATAGATACTTATAAAGGCAGGTTATCAGACCACGGATACCCCAGCCACATAAGAAGTCTACAGGGATGGGATTCTAGCAATGCCTGTTCCAGATGGACCCTCAACTTATTAGGTTGCGCCTGATACCACTCTAGTGCTGCACATGCCTGAGCCACCCGGTAATACCAAAAAACATTAGGGACCTACAAGCTTTCCTTCCTCTTGTCTCTATACAGAAAGGAGCAGGGAACACATAGTCATTTATTTTGCTCAATGAAATGTAGCAGCCAGTGCTGCAAACTCGAGAGAAACCCCCTAGACACTCGAAGCGGAAGGACCTGGAACAAATACATCAAACAGGACAGAATATTCATTTTAACTATAGCTTTATGCCCAAACCATGATCACTCAAACCCATCTCACCACTCCAAATCATGATATATGGTTTGAGCAGAGAAGGATAATTAGCTGAGAACAAACCCACATTAGAAGGCATCAGAAGAATCCCCAAATAGCGAAGTCATTTCTGAACCCAGTGAAAGGGAAAGGAAGTCCAAGCAGGCCATTTCTTCACCTACAACAAAGGCAGAAGCAGCCACATGGACAGGCCCAGCAACCCATAGCTGCAGCACATGCAGTAACACCAGAATTGGCTGCCTCCTCTCCCTGCAGAGGCATATGCTGCTGGTCCTCTACCACTCTCTGCCAGTTTTCTGGCTGTGGCTTCTCTCCCTTTGTGTTTGTTCCCATAGGGACCCCTCCAGTTCTTCCCCAGGAGAGGAGGACGGTAGTCCAGGAATGGACTTCAAGTTAGAGGTACCACCACTTGCTCAAGACAGTCAGTTGCCCCGCACAGGCCTCAGACATCAGGCACAGTCATTGCATCATTCCTTGCTGGTGTCCAGGAGGAGGCTGAGCTACTCCCCTGGGGCTCAGCAGAGATGGTGCAGTGATTGCTGTGCTGAAGTAGCTAGAGCAGAAGGTTGTTGTCATAGACATAGCCTATAGCTCAAAAAAAGCTGATTAGGAGTAGCCTAATGGTTAATGCAGTGGGTTGAGAACCTGGGGCGCTGGGTTTGATTCCCTCTACAGCTCCTTGTGACCCTGGGCAAGTTACTTAATCCTTCATTGCCTCAGCAGCACAAATAAACTTAGATTGTGATCCCATTAGAGACAGAAAAGTACCTGCAAAAAATAGTACATGTAAACCACTTTGTAGAATAAATGCCAACATGTCAGGTTGAAAAGTAGTCTATGACCTTCCTCTGGACAAAAGATATACCTTGTCAACTTGGTCTTCACTTACTTAAATACTGTCCAAATGCAAAAAGAACAAACAAAACACACTTTCAATATATACACACATATTGTATTCATTACTTTTTATTATTTTACATTGCTATGATTTATTAGGTAATGGCTTTTATTTGTTGTTGTAATCCACCTTGAACATACTTAAACTTAAATAAACACTAAGATGTTCTTGCCTTTGGGTTGGGATATCTGGACTGACTCACAGCCAAGAAAGGACAGAGCTTGATGTCCCTAGCTCTTGGCATTATTACAGTTTAATTTTTTCTAAGCAGCATTAATTACGAATGCAGGTGCCTTCAACGATATACAACCGTAATTTACATTGAGAGCAGGAAGGGTGGAGAAGCATAGTTAGTATGGGTGTCAACTCAAGAATCCTTGCCACCCATACTGTGCTTTTCCGATGAGAAAGATTCATGTCACCTTAGAAATAAAAAGGGACCACAACATCGGGCTGATTTTCAAAAGAGAAAAGTGTCCAAAAAGTGGCATAAGTCTGCATTTAGACATTTTTCTCACAAAAACATCAAAACAGTATTTTTGAAATCTATTTTTAGATGTTTTTCTCTGAAGTCTGCCAGAAGTGCGTCTGAATCTCAAGGGTGAGTGCCAGGGGCATGTTCAGGGTGGAACTTGGGCGTTCCTAAGACTTAGACGTTTTTCAGCCATAATGGAACAAAACAAAACCATCCAGGACTAAAACTTAAGACGTTTTGAGCTAGACATAGTAACATAGTAGCATAGTAACATAGTAAATGATGGCAGATAAAGACCTGTATGGTCCATCCAGTCTGCCCAACAAGATAAACTCATTTTATATGGTATGTGATACTTTATACGTATACCCGAGTTTGATTTGTCCTTGCCTTTCTCAGGGCACAGACCGTAGAAGTCTGCCCAGTACTGTTCTTGTACTAAGTTCTGAAGTTGACATGGAAGCCCCTTAAAATTTATACTCCAGCCCATCCCTATCTATTCAGTCACGATGAGGACGTAGACCGTAGAAGTCTGCCCAGCTCCTGTTTTGTTTCCCAATTACCGGCGTCTCCACCCAATCTCCGCTAAGATTTCATGGAATCATTCCTTCTAAACAGGATTCCTTTGTGTTTATCCCACGAGTGTTTGAATTCCATTACCGTTTTCATCTCCACCACCTCCCGCGGGAGGGCATTCCACATATCCACCACCCTCTCCATGAAAAAATACTTCCTGACATTAGTCCTGAGTCTGCCCCCTTTCAACCTCATGTCCTCTAGTTCTACCGCCTTCCCATCTCCAGAAAAGGTTCATTTGCGGATTAATACCTTTCAAATATTTGAACGTCTGTATCATGTCACCTGTTTCTCCTTTCCTCCAAGGTATACATGTTCAGGTCAGCAAGTCTCTCTTCGTACGGTTTGCAATGCAAATCCCATACCATTTTTGTAGCTTTTCTTTGCACCGCTTCCAGTCTTTTTACATCTTTAGCAAGATGTAAAAAGACAAATAGGACAATCCCACCTCTAGGGTAGGAAGAAAGTCTGGAGACGAGTCCAACATGGACAATTGTTGAATCCACAATAAAGAAGCCCTGGCTACAAAAGAAGACATTGCTATCTGAGAATTTAACGTAGCTAGTTGAAAGACAAGCTTCAAGGAAGCCTCAAGCTTGCGGTCGTGCATATTCTTTTAATGCAGTGTCGCCTTGAACAGGGATAATGGTACTTTTAGTAACCACCGTAATAAGGGCATCCAACCTTAGGCAGAACTGCTCTAAATCAGATGGCAGAAGGGGATATAATTTGGACATAGTGAGAGTCACCTGGAGGTTAGAATCAGGGGTCTCCCACGGAGCTATAATAAGCTCCTGCACAGCCTCATGAATATGGAAAGATACAGGAGGTCTCTTAGTACCAGACATAATAGAAGGAGCAGGACCAGAGGACTGAGAAGCAGGGGAAGAAATGTTTAAAGCCTCCATAGATTTTGTGATCAACAGAGGCAACTCCACTCTCAAAAACAGCCTGTTTTTAATACGAATAAGGAACAAAAAGGTGCCCTAAATAACCAGATGACCACTGAAGACAGTCAGGAATGACCTCCTCTTATTCCCCCAGTGATCACTAACCCCCTCCCACCCCTCCCAAAATGTGATAAAAAATATTAATTACCAACCTCTATGCCAGCTTCAGATGTTACATACTCAGGTCCATTAGAACAGCATGCAGGTCCCTGGAGTAGTCTAGTGTTGGGTGCAGTGCACTGCAGACAGGTAGACCCAGGCTTCTACCTATCCCTACCTGTTACACTTGTGGAGGAAACTGTGAGCCCTCTAAAACTCACCAGAAACCTGCTGTGTCCATAGATAGGTGCCCCCTTCACCTGTAAGGGCTATGGTAGTGTTGTACAACTGGGGGCAGTGGGTTTTGGGGGGCCCAGAACACAAGGTAAGGAAGCAATGTTGAGATGTGTACCTAGGAGCAGTTTATGAAGTCCATTGCAGTGCCCCCTAGGGTGCCCTATTGCTGTCCTGGGATGTCAGGGGGACCAGTCTACTAAAACTCCTGGCTTCTCCTACATCCCAATGGCTTGATTTTGTGCATTTTGCGCTTGGACGTTTTTTGTTTTTTTTTAATGGACCAAAAAACAAAACGTCCAAATCACAAAACATTGTTCAGAATAGTATTTTCAAAAACTAAAGATAGTTTTTCTTTTTTGAAAATGACCTTCTTTCCTATTCAGATTTTGGGCATTCTTTGCAAAACATCCAAAGCTGGACTTAGACATCATATCGAAAATGCCCCTCTATGTGTCATAAGGATAGCATCTCCAGTGGAGTAACGCTGACCTGGTGCAGGGTTCACTTGCTTCACTTTTCAGAGCCCATTTTCTAATTAAGGCAAAACTGACAGTCCTAATAATATGCCTGGCTGGGTTGCCTTTGACAGGGACTTTATCTCATGACCCACTTACAGGTCTGCTTTGAATAACTAATGGATCAAAGTCCAGAGGACTGGCTGCATATGACCTCTGGGGGAACACATTAAAAAAAAAAAAACAGGAAAAAAACCCCTACGTGTATGCAAAGCAAAACCAAACAGAAGTAAGGGTCGACCAAAATGAGCCTCCAGCAAATCAAAGTGTAGATAATACAATCTTTATTGCAAAAGCACCAAACAATAACCTCTGCAATTAGTGATCTGTAGCTAATTTTGTAATTTAGGATTCAACAATCTACTATGATTTCATTTCTGAGCTAGAATCAATAATCTGGAATCCTATCTTTTTCTGAGTTAGGGTGAATAATCTGTGACTTACTTTTTCAGGCCAACAATACTAATTTCAGTCTTCTGGGAAAAAACCTCTTTTAAGTCATCTATCTGTTCATAAAACAGACATGTCTCCTAGCTAATTCATTTTCAGAGTCCGCATCTAAACCAAGTGATCTGCCTGTTATCTACCAAATATTTCTCTGTCATTTATTTTTTATTTTTTTTGGGGGGGGGAGGCCTATTAGAACTTGCAGTTTTTTTATTTTGAGGGCAAATTCTAAGTCATTTACCCATGGAAACAGCTGTTTCTATGGGTAAAAAAGGGATATTTGAAAACTGTCCACCCTAGATGGAGATTAAAGAATTACTCCTGGGAGAATTCTGCGCAAAAAAATTGAAAATTCTACATACTTTATTTGTCATTTTTTTGTGCAGAATTCCCCCATTATAAGGGCTGGCATCTCCCCCCAGGTATGAAATACCCCCCTCCACCACCATCACCACCACTGCTACCACAGGAGTTTCCCACGTACCTGCAGGCATCTACCCCATTCCCATGGCATGCATGCATGCACACACACACACACATACATCAACCTTTTTCCAGGCTCTCTCCCAACATTCTGTCCACTTTTTCCAGCCCTCTCCACACTCCATCCATCTCCCCCCCCCACACACACACTTCATATACCTTTATTCCAGTCCCCCTCTCTGCACACACAGCATCCACCTTTTCTCCAGCCCCTACATGCCCAATCCACCTGTTTTTTTGCAACCCCCACACCACCTACATTTTTTCCAGATCTCCCACACACAAACTCCCTGCCATCCTCCCAGCACATCCACCATTCCAGCGCAGCAAGAGGAGAAGCTTTACAGTAGCACATTGGGCTGCTGCCTGCTCCTCTGCCATTCTGGACCCAATTTTTCCTTTGAGACACACGGGCCTCCATACAGCCGCATTTCTTAAAGGAACCACTGGGGACCAAGGCAGCAGAGGTGGAAACAGCCCGACTTATGGCTGTACAGCTCCTCCTCAGTGTTGCCAGGTGGGCGGTTTTCCGCGACCCGCCGCGGGAAATTTTTGCCCGCGGCGGGTTGCGGTTTTTTAGGCTTCTTTTTTTTCTTTTGGGCGGTTTTCAGGTGGTTTTTTCGGCCGCGGGGGGCGGGGTTAGTGACGTTTTGGGCGGGATTATTAACGTTCTGGGCGGGGCTGATGACGGGGAGGCGGAGCCGATGATGGCGGGGCTGATGATGAGGGAGGCGGGGCCGGTGACGGGGGAGGTGGGGCCGATGACGGCGGGGGCGGGGTTGATGACGGCGGGGGCGGGGTGATGACGCGGGGGTGGGGTGTCAGGGGCGGGGTTTGAGTTTGGGCGGGTTTTGGGCTGGATTTAGGCTGGTTTGGGTGGGAAAAAAATTTTCCACCTGGCAACCCTGTTCCTCCTCTTGCCATGCTGGAGCCGTAAGTGTGCTGGGAGATGAGAGGCAACCAGGAAGTGAATATCTGTGCCACAAAAGCAGACTGCACAGAATTCTGCACAGGAAAGATAGAATTTGCATTCTGTGGAGGTGAGGAATTCTGCATTGTGCAGTAGCACAGAGTTCCCCCTGGAGTAAAGAATGAACATTCTGAAACAGCCTACCTGCATTCAGCTGAGGCTCTCTAGAGCAGTGCTCTTCAATGCAAGGGAGGATAGTTTTCAGTGCTGCTATATATTCTACCAATAGATTGAATTAAACTTTCTGTCTGACCACATGGGTAGTCACACAGGCAAGCTGTGTTCTTTACGTGAACCTTCTAACTTCCTGCCTTTTCAGAAAAGGGTAGAAGGCCCAGGAAAGCTGTAGGACAATAGACATGCCCAGTATATGCAGCTAGTAGCGCTTTAGAAATTATAAGTAGTAGTAGTAGGATTGCTCTTGGCAACAGAAACCCTTCTTTGTCTATGAAGTGGACAATTTGCCCAGTAACAGTGTCTGAATCTCCCACCTCTGACCTTTGCTCTGTGAGGGATAGCCCTTCTAAGTGTGAACAAATGTAAGACTCAGAAATAATTATACAACTTTGCTTAGTCACCCAGAGTAGCACATACAAAGGCAATGATTCAAGTGATTGGTAAGTGCAAGAACCAGAATCTAGAAAATTGCTGCCTTGTACAGTGCAGAAGAATAGGGGAACCTCTGCAGTCCAGTGAATCACAGGAAAGGAGAAGGGGATATCTGAGCTGTTTTGTGTTAACATCACACCCTGTCCACAATCCATGTGGTACAGGTAACACCTAAAGCAGAAGGATAATATATGTAATTCCCAATTAGTTTGGGATTACTAAATCCCCTGTTTACTAAGCTGGGCAGCAATGCCAGCACAGCCCATTCAAAGTCCCTGTAGAGAGTCACTGGGGGGAGTCAGTGACTGGGAGGTCCCCAGGTAGGAGGAAGCCCAGCACAAGGGGAGTGTTTCTGAAATAAAATGCAGAGAGGAAGAGTGACAAGGTGGGGAGGAGATAAAGTGTTTGCCCTGTAGGGGAGCCTTTTTGCCCTTTGTATTTGTTTTTTGTTTTTTTTTTTTGGGGGGGGGGCTTTTGGTTTTATGTTTGAGGGTAAGGGATTGGTGGCTGAGTGGAGACTGGGAGGTCCCTGGGTGGGAGGAAGCCCAGCCCAAGGGGACTGTTTCGGAAATAAAATGCAGAGAGAAAGTACACTAGGAAGAGTGACAAGGGGGGAGGAGACTAGGAGGAGATAAAAAGTGTTTGCCCGGTAGGGGCCGGGGGGGGGGGGGGGGGGGGGGGACATTTTGCCCTTTGTCTTTGCCTTTTTCTTTCTTTTGGGCTTTTGGTTTTCTGTTTGCTGCTGAGTGGTTGCCTGCAAGCCCGGCCCCTGCCAAGTGACCAAAAGGAGAAGGGGGAACCCATTGAAAAGAAGTGAATCCATTGGCTAAAGGAAAGGAGAATTGCTGCTGGGAGAAACAGCGACTGTGAAGGAGAGCTCTGAGTGAGCAGTGAAGAGACCTAGCCCAGGAGCACGGGATAGCAGGGGCGTAGCTAGGTGGGGCCACGGGAGCCTGTGCTCCCGCAAATTTCATCCGGGCCCCTGGTTTGGCTGGCGGGGGTCCCCAACTCCCGCCAGCCGAAGCCTTCTTAAGCGCCGGTCTCCGGCTCTGCCCTGCTCTTCTTTCTTCTTGCTGACGTCCTCGTGCACAGGAGGACACAGTAGACACAGAGGGGCATAATCGAACGGGGGCACCCATCTCTAAGGGCGGCCATTTCTGGGAACAGCCCCGGGAAGGAACGGAGCCAACCGTATTATCGAACAAGATGACCGGCCATCTTTCGTATCGATAATACGGTCGGGGCCGGCCAAATCTCAACATTTAGGTCAACCTTAGAGATGGTCGATCTAAATGTTGAGATCGTTGGCCTTAGAGATGGCGAGCCTCGGTTTTCGCCGATAATGGAAACCGAGGCCGGCCATCTCAAAACTGGCCAAATACAAGCCATTTGGTCATGAGAGGATCCAGCATTTGTAGTGCACTGGTCCCCCTCACATGCCAGGACACCAACCGGGCACCCTAGGGGGCACTGCAGTGGACTTCATTAATTGCTCTCAGGTACATAGCTCCCTTCCCTTGGGTGCTGAGCCACCCAAATCCCCCCCAAAACCCACTACCCACAATTGTACACCACTACCATAGCCCTTATGAGTGAAGGGGGGCACCTACATGTGGGTACAGTGGGTTTTGGGGGGGGGGGTTTGGAGGGCTCAACTCTTAAAACCACAAGTGTAACAGGTAGGAGGGGATGGACCTGTGTCCGCCTGCCTGAAGTGCACTGCACCCACTAAAACTGCTCCAGGGACCTGCATGCTGCTGTCATGGAGCTAGGTATGACATTTGAGGCTGGCAAAAAATGTTTTTAATTTTTTTTTTTAGGGTGGGAGGGGGTTGGTGACCACTGGGGGAGTACCGGAAGGTCATCCCCGATTCCCTCCAGTGGTCATCTGATCAGTTTGGACACCTTTTTGAAGCTTCTTCCTGAAAATAAATGGACCAAGTAAAGTCGGCCAAATGCTCGTCAGGGCCGCCCTTCTTTTTTCCATTATCAGCCGAGGACGGCCATCTCTTAACCATGCCCCCGTCCCACCTTCCATACCCTGCAGAAACGCCCCCTTTTACTTTGGCCGCTCCCGTGACGGACTGCAGTTGAGGGCGGCCAAAATCGGCTTTCGATTATGCCGATTTGGCTGCTCCTGAGAGAAGGACGCCCATCTCCCGATTTGTGTAAGAAGATGGGCGCCCTTCTCTTTCGAAAATAAGCAGGATAGTAACATAGTAGATGACGGCAGAGAAAGACCTGTACAGTCCATCCAGTCTGCCCACAAGATAAACTCAGATGTGCTACTTTATGTGTATACCTGCCCTTGATTTGTATCTGCCATTTTCAGGGCACAGACCGTAGAAGTCTGCCCAGCACTAGCCCCAACCACTAGACCCGCCTCCCATCACCGGCTCTGCCACCCAATTTCCGCTAAGCTTCTGAGGATCCATTACTTCTGAACAGGATTCCTTTATGTTTATCCCACGCATTTTTTAATTCTGTTACCGTTTTCATTTCCACCACCTCCCGCGGGAGGGCATTCCAAGTATCCACCACTCTCTTCGTGAAAAAATACTTCCTGACATTTTTCTTGAGTCAGCCCCCCTTCAATCTCATTTCATGTCCTCTAGTTCTACCGCCTTCCCATCTACGGAAAAGGTTTGTTTGCGGATTAATACCTTTCAAATATTTGAACGTCTGTATCATATCACCCCTGTTTCTCCTTTCCTCTACGGTATACATGTTCAGGTCAGCAATACTCCAGGTGGGGCCTCACCAACGAATTATACAGGGGCATCAACACTTCCTTTCTTCTGCTGGTCACACCTCTCTCTATACAGCCTAGCAACCTTCTAGCTACGGCCACCGCCTTGTCACGCTGTTTCGTCGCCTTCAGATCCTCAAATACTATCACCCCAAGATCTCTCACCCCGTCTGTACATATCAGACTCTCACCGCCTAACACATACGTCTCCCTTGGATTTCTACTCCCTAAGTGCATCACTTTGCATTTCTTCACATTGAATTTTAATTGCCAAAACTTAGACCATTCTTCTAGCTTCTGCAGATCCTTTTTTCATGTTTTCCACTCCCTCCTGGGTGTCCACTCTGTTACAAATCTTAGTATCATCCACAAAAAGGCAAACTTTACCTTCTAACCCTTCGGCAAATTCACTCACAAATATATTGAACAGAATCGGCCCCAGCACCGATCCCTGAGGCACTCCACTACTCACCTTTCCCTCATCCGAGCGAATTCCAAGAACCACCACCCTCTGGCATCTGTCCATCAACCAGTTTCTAATCCAGTTCACCACGCCAGGTCCTATCTTCAGCCTGTCAAGTTTATTCAAGAGCCTCCTGTGGGGAACCGTGTCAAAAGCTTTGCTGAAATCTAAGTAGATTACGTCTATAGCACATCCATGATTCAATTCTCTGGTCACCCAGTCAAAGAATTCAATGAGATTCGTTTGGCATGATTTACCTTTGGTAAAACCATGTTGTCTCAGATCTTGCAACTTATCGGCTTCCAGGAAATTCACTATCCTTTCCTTCAGCATCGCTTCCATTACTTTTCCAATAACCGAAGTGAGACTTACCGGCCTATATTTTCCAGTTTCTTCCCTATCATCACTTTTGTGAAGAGGGACCACATCCGTTGTTCTCCAATCCCACGGAACCTCTCCTGTCTCCAAGGATTTATTAAACAAATCTTTAAGAGGACCCGCCAGAACCTCTCTGAGCTCCCTCAATATCCTGGGGTGGATCCCGTCCGGTCCCATGGCTTTGTCCACCTTTAGATTTTCAAGTTGTTCATACACACTTTCTTCTGTGAACGGTGCTATATCCACTCCATTCTCATATGTACTTTTGCCAGTCAATCGTGGTCCTTCTCCAGGATTTTCTTCTGTGAAAACAGAACAAAAGTATCTATTTAGCAAATTTGCTTTTTCTTGATCATTATCTACATAGCGGTTCGCTGCATCTTTCAGTCTCACAATTCCCTTTTTAGTCTTCCTCCTTTCACTTAAATAGCTGAAGAAATTTTTGTCACCCCTCATACTTCTAGCCATTTGTTCTTCCGCTTGCGCTTTCGCCAGACGTATCTCTCTCTTGGCTTCTTTCAGTTTCATCCGGTATTCCTCTCCGTGTTCCTCTTCTTGAGTTTTTCTGTATTTCAGGAACACCAACTCTTTAGCCTTTATTTTCTCAGCCACTTGCTTGGAGAACCATATTGGTTTCCTTTTTCTCTTGCTTTTATTTACTCTCTTTACATAAAGGTTTGTGGCCATATTTATAGCTTCTTTCAGCCTGGACCACTGTCCTTTCACTTCTCGTACATCCTCCCAGCCCATCAGCTCCTTCCTCAGGTATTCCCCCATTTTACTAAAGTCAGCATGCTTGAAATCCAGGACTTTGAGTTTTGAGTGTTCTTCCGCTTGCGCTTTCGCCAGACGTATCTCTCTCTTGGCTTCTTTCAGTTTCATCCGGTATTCCTCTCCGTGTTCCTCTTCTTGAGTTTTTCTGTATTTCAGGAACACCAACTCTTTAGCCTTTATTTTCTCAGCCACTTGCTTGGAGAACCATATTGGTTTCCTTTTTCTCTTGCTTTTATTTACTCTCCTTACATAAAGGTTTGTGGCCATATTTATAGCTTCTTTCAGCCTGGACCACTGTCCTTTCACTTCTCGTACATCCTCCCAGCCCATCAGCTCCTTCCTCAGGTATTCCCCCATTTTACTAAAGTCAGCATGCTTGAAATCCAGGACTTTGAGTTTTGAGTGGCCGCCCTCCACTTCAGCTGTCATATTAAACCAAACTGTTTGATGGTCACTGCTGCCCAGGTGGGCACCCACTCGGACATTTGGCACACTATCCCCATTTATGAGCACCAGATCTCGCGTCGCTTCCTCCCTCATGGGTTCCATCACCACTTGTCTGAGCAGAGCACTTTGAAAAGCATCCATGATCTCTCTACTTCTTTCCGATTCCGCAGATGGAACCTTCCAATCTACATCCGGCAGATTGAAATCTCCCAGCAACAGCATCTCTCTCTTCTTTCCCAACTTTTGAATATCTGCGATCAGATCTTTATCTAGTTCCTCCAATTGTGTCGGAGGTCTGTAGACAACACCCACATGGACAGAGGTTCTATCGTCTCTTTTTAAGGTGATCCATATCGCTTCTTCCTTTCCCCAGGTCCCTGTCATTTCAGTCACTGCGATATCATTTCTCACATACAGAGCTACTCCTCCACCTTTACGACCATCTCTATCCTAGATTATAACCTGGTATGTTTGCATCCCATTAATGGGAACCATTGAGCCATGTCTCCGTGATTGCAACAACATCAAAGTCTGCCTCCAACATCAGGGCTTTGAAGGTCATGAACTTTATTGCTTAGACTGCGAGCATTTGTGGTAATCACTTTCCATCTACATTTAAGTGAAATTTTTATCTTCTGTTTCTTTCTATGGAGATCTGCTGCTGGCACTCTTTGTACTCCATTCTGGTTTTTTGCCAGCACCATACAGCTCTCATGATGGCCAAATTCATGCACTGTTTTCAGGAGGCTGAGTGAAAAGTGTGAAAGTTCAGGCATCATTAAGATTCACTTCCAACTCACTTTGTGATGCCAGAAGAAGACAGAATAACTGTTCTAGAGGTGGTTCTGCAAACAATCCTCTGGTGAAGGCAAGGAGGTTTAATAAGACAGGAGATACCCTGATGTCACAAGCCAGTTCGCACAGCCAGGGGCGTAGCCAGACCTCGCGGTGGGAGGACGTCAGCAGGAGAAAGAAGAGCAAGACAGAGCTGGAGGCCGGCGTTTAAGAAGGTTTCGGCTGGCAGGGGTTGAGGACCCCCGCCAGCAAAGGTATTTGTTTTTGCGGGGGGAGCAACAAGGCAGTGAGGGGAAGCGGCAAGGAGGTGAGGGGGAGCGACGACGAGGTGAGGGGGAGTGGCGAGGTGGTGGGGGGGGGGGCGAGGCAGCAAACTAAAATGTGCCCCCAACCCTGAGCTCTGGCCCCCTCCCACCGTGAGGTCTGGCTACGCCCCTGGCTGTGAGAACTGGCTTGTGACATCAGGGTATCTCCTGTCTTATTAAACCTCCTTGCCTTCACCAGAGGATTGTTTGCAGAATCACCTCTAGAACAGCTATTCTGTCTTCTTCTGGCACCACAAAGTGAGTTGGAAGTGAATCTTAATGATGCCTGAACTCTCACACTTTTCTCTCAGCCTCCTGAAAACAGTGCATGAATTTGGCCATCATGAGAGCTGCATGGTGCTAGCAAAAACCAGAATGAAGTACAAAGAGCGCCAGCAGCAGATCTCCATAGAAAGTATGGAGAGAGGGTGTACTGAGGGAAGAATCAAAGGACCACACTTAGAGTAAGCAGCATTTCAGAAAATATGTACAAATCCAAATTGAGATATCTAGGTCAAGGCATCTTAAGTTTTACTAGCATTTTAGCGGATCTGCTGATGTAGAATCTGTTCTAACATACAAGAAAGAGGAAATATTTTTTCACTGAAAGAATAGTTAAGCTCTGGAACTCACTGGTGGTAATAGCATTTAGCATATCTGGGTTTAAAAGAAGTTTGGAAAAGTCCATAGTCTGTTATTGAGCTGGGCATGGGGGAAGCTGCTACCAATCCCAGGGCAAGCAGTTGCTTCCCCCATGTCCATCTCAATAACAGTCTATGGACTTTTCCTTCAGGAACATGTCCAAACTTCTTTTAAACCCAGATATGCTAAATGTTATTACCATTTCCTCCAGCAGTGAGTTCCAGAGCTTAACTATTCTTTCAGTGAAAAAATATTTCCTCCTATTTGTTTTAAAAGTATTTCCATGTAATTTCATCATGTCCCCTGGTCTTCGTACTTTTTGAAAGTACGTCCCACACCACTCAGAATTTTATAGACCTCAATCATATTCCCCATAACATCTTTAGCCTTTCATAATTCCACTATATCTTTTTTTAAGATACAGAGACCAAAACTGAATGAAATACTCAAGGTGAGGTCGAATCCCTTTCCTAATAATTCCTAGCATCCTGTTTGCTGTTTTTGCCGCCGGCGGACACCTGATGTCACAGAATCTGGTATCCTTTGAAAGGCGGGATGGCGGTGGAGGGGGGTACGTCAACCACTAGGTGAGATCTTTCCTAATCCCTCAAGTGGAAACTCCTCAGTAGGAGCATTTTTCTGAAACCTAGATATCCCAGGTAGCAGATGTAAATAAATCCATCTGTTTCGATATAGACATGCATTCCTCTTTGAAAATGGGATTACACACTTACTTTTAGCCCCACCCTAGTCCTGTGCAGAATAAGCCCAGCCCAGGACTCCTTGCACATTTTCCGTTTTTAATGTGTGTATCCCACCCACTAACCTTTGTAAAATTGGGATTTGATGTTTACATGCTATAAATGTCTAAATGCCTATTTATGCAAGTCTAACATGCCTATAGAACTTCTAAAATAAGTACCTTAGCATCAGTATGATCCACCACTGGCCCTTGGCCCTTACACTGAAGAACATTGAAACAGAATGTTAGGAATTATTCAGAAAAGAATGCAGGCTAAAACTGGGAATATCATAAAGCTTTTGTACCAATCCACAGTGCTTTATCATTTTATCCCAAAACAGGTATAGAAAAGTGGTGTGGAACAGAACACGTTAATAAAGAATAATTTGCTCTACCAAATATTGCTAGAATCTGGGGGCACACCACGAAACCAGTAGATTTAAACCAAAGTTAAAAAAATATGTTTTTCTGTCAATGCACATCATATAAGCTATGGAATTAATTGTAAAGTTTGACCACATTTTTGGAAGGAAGCCACATGGAAAGGTCCTGCTGGTTGGAGTGTACTGAGTACTCGCATGTGGTCTCAACTGGCCACTGTCAGACAGGATGTTGAGCTATGGGGCAACTGGTTAGAATATGTCACTTTTAATATTCTTATGAGCTCTTTTTCTTATGCTTAAATCTATACAACTTTTTCTATGCCAGCCCTTTCTTTCCAAATCACCCAAATATAGCACATTCAGCTTCTCCATAGGAAGCCCTTGTTCTTGCTGAGGCCTCACAAAAACTCAGCCGCAGAGCATAATCTATCATTTGAAAGGGAACGCACCGCCGCTCCCCACCCCACCCCCCACCTCAAAACCAAGAAGCCGTGCAGAACTTTAACCTTGGTCCTGTGGCAGATGGCGACACCTTGTGGAGAGGTAATAAAAAGGCGGGAAACCATTTATTTTCTGGTGCTAAGGGTAAGGGAGATGGTTGGGAGGAAGTACCAATCTCCGCCTCCGCGGTTGCCACTAACAACGGGCGCGGAGGGCCTCAAAAGTAAATACACTCCCTCCCCCACCCGGTCCTGCGGCTTTCTATGACGCGGCCGCCGCGCGCCCCTACCTCACAGTGGCCGGCGTCACAGACCCTGCCGCGGACTATAAAACCGGACGGCAGCGGGGCGCGCGCCGATCAGTTGTAGTTGAGCGGTGGAAGGAGTAGGAGGCATTCTCCGAAGCGCAGATCTATTCGACATCTTTTTTTTTTTTTCACTTACCCTTCCCCTACACGAAATCCCCCTCTCCTAGTTTTTTTTTCCTCTTCATCATTAAAGTCCCCTTGAAGGTGGTGGTGGTGGTGGAGGGTGTTTTGATCGTCGTCGCTCGGGGAACGGACCGCGCACGTTGCCCGCGCCAGCAACCATGGATGCCGTCCAGAGCCCCGAGGTGGACGGCCTTAGGAAGCAGAACGTGCGGCTGCTGACAGAGAACGGCGAGCTGCGCAAGATGATGGCCCTGATGCAGGAGAACCTGGAGCTGAGGTACGCCCTGCGCGACCACGATAACCGCGCCAGGACCCTGTCCCCGCCTCCCCACGGCAAGGAGCAGCAGCACCACCACCACGAGCGCCACAACAAGGAGCACCACGAGCATCACAATAAGGACTACCACGAGCATCACCCCAAGGAGCACCACCACCACCATGACCACCACCCTAAGGAGTACCACGAACACCACCCCAAGGACTACCATGACCACCACAACAAGGAGCACCACCACCACCACGACCACCACCCCAAGGAGTACCATGACCACCACAACAAGGAGCACCACCATCACCACGATCACCACCCTAAGGAGCATCACCACCAGGGCAAGGAACACCACCACCACCACCACCACCATGGGATGGATGTTTGCCCCTCCGGCAAAGACACTCCCTTTTCCTGCGGCAAGGACAGTCCTCCTTGTGGCATGAAAGATCTTATGCCAGGTACACGGTCCCTAATCCTCTGGCCCCCACCCACTACGTCCCTCCAGTAACAGCAGAGTACACAGTGGAGGAAAGGTAGGTGGAGGCCCCTTCAGGAGCACCATCGCTTTAGGAAAAGCATTTTGAGGAAGGGGATTTGGGACGTTTTATGGGTGCTGAACATCTTGGGGGTGAGTAGTATAGCAAATGGTGCCCCCTAAGTTGGGCATTTCTGGGCAGCCCTTTATGGAGAACAGAGAATTAAAAGGTACAATGTGAATGGGATGGGGGGGGGGGTATTGATTATATTAAAGGAGAGAGAGTTGGGGAATTCTGTTATGACAACCTAGGTCACAGCATAATGTGGGGAAGGGGAGTTTTGAGATGATCCCCTAAAATGATATGTTTGTACTCTGTGTGTTTTTGGAGGAGCGAGGGGGTTAAGAAGTAATCCCTTTGGCCAATATAGGATGTGTCCTAGCCTTTACAGGTCTTATATTTTACATTGTGACATATTGATTGTGGAAGTATTTGTCCTCCCCATCATCAGCTTTCTAAAATATGTGGGGGATGGTCTGTGGGAATATAAATTTACAACTGTTTATATAGTACTACCATTTTTTTTTAGGACACAGGAAACTCCTGGAAAGCCTTACAAAGCTCCAAGTACAGGATGGGAACAATAACCTTCCTAAAGATCTTCATCTTCAAAGGATGCTTGCAGATTATATTGATAAAAAATAGAGCCTCCAAGAAGATTTACATACCCTCTCCATTCTTTTTATTAATTAGAAAAAAATCCTGAACAAAGATTCACCTGAATTAGAATTACAAACTATCTGAATCATAGAGAGATGGTATTGTATAAATAAAGATATCTTGACTCATGTTGTGGACAATTTTTTTTGCCTCAGATTGTAAGCCCTTTGGGGGACAGAACCTTGGACTATTAGAAAGGCATGAGCCAAATCTCAAAATAAAATTGCTGTGTTAACAGCCAACAGTTCAGTACATAGTTTCTGGTGTGGGTTACACTTCTAGTGGTCATTGTTGGATCAGTGGAGAATCCTTACAAATTTTCTCTTCCATAATCTTAGGTGTGCACTTGTATTAAACAGGAAGGTAGACAAAATTGCAGGTGCATGAGTGAGGCACTATACTTGAAAAAATATGTGACCTCTGGGAAAACCTACAGCAGTTCAAACATGTAACTTTTGCAGACTGCTTATGAACCCACTCCATGTTCTATTACAAACTGTTTGTGCTAGCAGACTTGCAAAGTTGACTGCTACAGCAAAATCAAGGAACTGTTTTTTTATCATTAAAAAAACCCCACAATGGCCATAAAGAGGACTAAAGTCTTAGAAGTACATAAAGTAACCCCCAACAGTACCTGTTACAGCAACAATTAACACTATACCTCCCCTCAAACAACTCTCCCACTAATCTTGCCCCGCCCCCCAAACAGGCTAAGATCCAGAATCTATCCTGGGAGTGCACCCAGTAGAACACAAAATGGCTACCCAAATGACTGAAACATAGTCCAATTTCTGGCTTTGAACCGTCAGGGGGCCCTGTTTACTAAGGTGCAGTAACGTTTTTAGTGTGCACTAAAAATGCTAGCACGCTTATATCATGGCTTAGTAAACGGGGCCCCCTAAAGAATAATTTCTTTGTGCAGGGAAAATGTAATATGTAGTATTGAATCATTTGTTTGTGCAGGAAAAGTGTAATACAGATATGCAGTATTGAGAATTTTTACGGTATCCTATATAATAATCCTCCAATGCTCCATGTCTGGCTGCCTGGGTTCGTAACATCTGACGTCAGCCAGCCTCCAGCGTTCCATTCCCCCTCACTGTGCCGCCCTCGCATCAAGACGTAATGACGTCAAAGGGCGGAACAGTGAGGGAAGGGAAAGCTGGAGGTGAGCTGACGTCAGGAGGGATGTTACGGAAGCCAGCGCCAGCCAGCCAGAGAATGTTCAGGTACAAATCGAGGGGAAGAGAATCGCAGGACATTGAGGGGAGGAAGGGGAGGGCAGAGCAGAGGAGAATTGATGGGATGGGAGGACAGTAGAGGAGACAATCGCAGGGCAGGGAAGAGGAGATTCGCTGGACATGGAGGGGAGGGCAGAGGAGAGAGAAAAAAAAAAGCTTACATGACAGCCTTCCTAGGGCCCGTTTCATTGTTGAGGAAATGGGCTTGGTTCCACTAGTATGACATAAAAGGTATTTGCTTGTGGATGTCCACCCTTCATGTAATGTGCACTTGATCCACAACCCAGCGTCGTAGCCACAGATGGGCCTGGGTGGGCCAGGGCCCACCCACTTAGGACTCAGGCCCACCCAACAATAGCACACGTTTAGCAGTAGCTGGTGGAGCTCCCAAGCTCTGCCAGCTGAAAACTTCCCCCTGATGGTAACAGAAATGCTACTCTCCACGATACTGGCACCTGCGCATGCTCAGTTTTCAGCACATGCCTGCTGCAGACTGCCACGGTGGAAAGAAACATTTTCCTGCCAGCTGAGATTTTTTGGTGGTGTTTTTTTTTTTTTTTTTTGGGGGGGGGGGGGGAGAATATTTTGTGCCTACCCACTTCTTGCCTAGGCCCACCCAAAATCTCTTGTCTGGCTATGCCCCTGCCGCAACATTTCTTTAGCTGTTTGGGGAAAAAATGCTATCTAGAGCTATCACCCAAGTTAGAGCACTGCATCATGAAACTGAGGCTTCAGATACCCCATTGCCAAACACTAGCCAGCACCCGTTAGTGTTTAGAAACTGAATGGCTTACTTATATTTTATTGAAGTAACCATAGCTCCACAAAAACATGAATTAATCCTCATTTCCATAAAACAGATTGTAGGATATTCTAAATGCAGTAAGGTTCTTCCTTTGGATATAATATATCCAAAGGTCAATTAGTTTGGTGACCAGAACCTCCAAGACCAGCACAGTCTGGGATTTCAGATGCCTGAAGGCAAAGTTTCCTTACTTGTAAAAGTTTCTGTGTAGCAGTCTGCTTTGGATGCAGAAGTGAAAGACTTTGCATAGACAAGATATTTCTAGACTTCGGCTTCCCATTGCAAATAGAACCAGGAGAAGTTGAAAGAACTGGTGGAGGACCAGAGACTTGTCAGCACTGGCAAGAGTAAGAGATGGGGAAAGATAATGTGGAGGGGCATTTTCAATAAGATGTCAATCCGATGCTGAAAACATCAAGTGGATAACATAGCAAATTTTGAACCAGAAGGGTTTTTTTTGTTTTGAAAATGGCTATTTGCTAAATGTTTTTGTGCTTAGTGCATATATTTCTTTGGACCATTTTCGGGGGGAAAAAAAACATCCGAGGGAAAAATACACAAAAAGGAGTATTGGGGGGGGGGGGGGGGGGGGAGCATTCTTTGTAGACTGGCCATACAGACATCCCAACAGAGCAGTGGAGCACTAGATTTTGCATAAAAGGTCCCAGGTACACATCTCACCGTTACCCCTTGTATAGTGAGCCCTCAAAAAACCTACTGTACCAGGCCCATACCACTCTGTTGCACTTTCCACTACAACTGTAACAGAGTGGTATGGGCCTGGTTTCCCATCTAGCCTAGTCCAGGGATGTGCTTGCTGCTCTAATAGGACTGGGCATAATGTCTGATTGTTTTTGCTATGGCTGAAAAAAGTCCAAGTTTTCGGAATGCCCAAATCCTGCCCCAACACACCCCCCTTGCGATTTGGATGCACTGCATACAAATTGTATAGAAAAACATTTGGATGTTGGACGTCATTGGCTTAGAGGTTTCACAAGAAATGTAAATCCAGGAAACAGGAAAAGAGTTGTATGAGCTGAAAGGAGTACGTCTTTGCAGTACAGGCAAGAACAGTAGATAGTGAATTTTTTATTGTGTTGATAGGAGGCAATATCATTGATAGGGTAAATTGTCTCCAAGGGTACAAAGTATAGAGCAGTATTATAAGAAAACTAACTGAATGTAACTGATCTTGAACTGCAAGAAAGGCAGGACTTACAGGTCAAAAATAAAAAAAAATCAATGTCTATATGGATAACACTGTCATCCTCCATACTCTTAAGCCTGTGGAGTCATCTTCAAATCTTTGGCATGCGTCCAAAAATATGCCATAAAACATCATTTCTTTCTAATTTCACCGAAATCTATCCCTTCCAATCTGAACACAACCTGAACCCTGATCCACAACCCTACTTTGTCTATGTTTTCCAATGAACCATCTTGGTTGCAGTCTTCAAAATTCATCTGCATGCCTTCTTCCTGTGTTATGAACAGGTAACTTCTTTTCATTTGCTCTTCCTCTGATTTTTCTCACACTTGAAGCTTGCAAGCATAAGCATGCCCTCTTTTCTGTCCCTGTGGTCCTCATAAATTCTTTCATTCATATCCGCTGTCTTGCATGCATACTTGCATCTGCCTTGTTTCATAAGTGCTGCCCTTTATGCCCAGAATAACTTTCCTGACATCCTGCTTAAAAACCCATCTAGTCTGCCCATGCTCAGTAACCACTTCCTAAGGGATCCCACATGCCTGTCACATGCTTTCTTAAATTTTTTTATTAGAAATAATTGTACAGCATTGATTATAATATAAAATACATTTATGTAGTATCCTTAAGTGAATGGCATTACCGCACCAGCAGCCATTTGGCATGGCTTTGTAAACAGGGAAAAGTTATCCAGCACCCATATCACCCAGTGAAAAAGTAACTGTCCCTTAAACTTAATAACTTCTTGCATCATCTTTTGCAGTGGTAATTGCATCCAAACGCTTGCTATAATTTGGAAGCAGTCTTTAAATCATTGAGGAATCTCAGCCCATTCTTCTTTGCAGGACTGCTTTAATTCAGACACATTTGTAGGTTTTGTGCATGAACTGTTTGTTTCAGGTCCTGCCACAGCATATCTATTGGATTCAATTCAGGTCTTTGATTAGGCCAATCTAAAACTTTAATTTGCTTCTCACATTGTCTTGCTGCATAAACCAATTACACATTAGCTTCAGCTCACAGAGAACTGAACAGTCACCTTAAGAAATTTCTGGTACAGTGTAGAATTCACAGATCCTTCAATAATGGCAAGTTTTCCAAGTCCTGAGGCAGCAAAGCATCCCCACACCATCACACTACCACCATCATACTGTTCGTATGATGTTCTTACTGTAGAGTGCTGTATTTGCTTTACATCAGAAATACTGGGACCTATGTTGTCCAAAGAGTTCCACTTTTGACTTGTCTATAGAATATTATCCCAAAAGACTTGTTCTTTGTTTTCTTTCTGTCCTCACATTCCTTCTTTTGAGGATTCTCTTCCAGTCTTCCTCCTATGTCATCATAATTTGTCTTTCCTCTATATTTGTCTCTCCATGGTTTCTGTCATCTCACTTTCTTCTAGTCTTACTCCCTCCTCCACTTTTCATCTTTTCCTCACCTTCACAGGGGCGGACTGACTATTTGGGCAACCAGGCAGTGCCCAAGGGTTTAGAGGCTCTAGGGGGCCCAGAGGCTCTGCCCGGATGCCTGCCACTGCTGCTGCACACTACAGCCCTCCCCTAAAATCTTGATGGAGCGGGAGGTACCCAACAGGTTCTCCCCACTCCCACCCAATAGCCTCCTACCACAGCCACCACTGCTGCTGCTGCTGTTTCAGCAGTGGCGGCAAAAACATAGAAAAAGTTCATCAGGCCACACTGTACCTGCTCATGGCTGCTGGTCCCACCTTCCTCTAACATAATTTCCAGTTCCAGGGTAGAGCTGGAAAGCCACGTGCGGGAACAGTGCAGCTCAATGATCTTTTACTTTGATTTTGCTGCCACTGCTCAAACAGCAGCAGCAGTGGTGGTGGCTGCGGCAGGGGGTATTGGGTGGGAGTGGGGAGAGCCTGGTGTGCCAGTGGCAGTGGAGGTGTCTGGTGGGGGGAGAGGGGTTGGGTGTTAGGGAGCTGAAAAAAAAAGACAGACTGGTGAGAGGGGGGAGAGAAGCTGGATAGAGAATGGAGGGGGGGGAACAGATGCCGGATGGAGGGGAGGAGAGATGGGACAGATACTGGATGGAGGGAGGAGGGGGAACAGATGCTGGATGGAAGGGGGCGAGGAGAAAGATGTCGGATGAAAATGAGAGAAGTGGCAGATGCTAGATGTAGGGAGAAGAGGAGGGTCAGAGGCTGGATGAGGGGTAGAGAGTGGTCAGATGCTGGATGGAAGGGGAGAGAGAGGTGGCAGACAGTGGATGTAGGGAGAAGAGGAGGGCCAGATGCTGGATGAGAGGCAGAAAGGGGTCAGATGCTGGATGGAAGTGGGGGAGAAGTGGCAGATACTGGATGTGGGGAGAAGAAGAGGGCCAGATGCTGGATGAGGGGGAAGAAGGTGAGAGAGAGATGGCAAACACTAGATGTAGGGAGGTGGACCAGATGCTGGATGAGGGGGAGAGAGGGGTCAGAAGCCAGATGGAAAGGGGGAAAGAGGTGGCTATAGGAAGAAGAAGAGGGCTAGATGCTAGATGAGGGGGGAGAGGTGGCATATGCTGGATGTAGTGGGGGAGGGACAGACTGGATGAGGGGGAGAAAGGGACAGATGTCAGATGTAAAGAGGGAGAGGAGGGACAGACACTGGATGAGAGTTAGAGAAGGGACATGCCAGATGGAAATGGGGAGAGGAGAGGCAGACACTGGATGAGGGGGAGAGAGGGGATAGATGCCAGATGGAAGGGGGAGAGAGGATGCAGATGTTGGATGGAACTGGGGAGAGAGAGGGGCTTGAGTGGATGGAAGTGATGAGAAAGAGAGGCCAGATGCTGGATGGAGAAAAAGAGGAGAAACTCTGGATGGAAGTGAGGAGAGAGAAGGGTCAGATGATGGATTGAAAGGGGAGAGAGAGAGGGGACAGATTCTGGATGGAAAGGAGGAGAGAAGGGGCAGACACTGGATGAAAAGGGGGAGAGAGGGGGCAGACACTGGGTGGAAAGTGGGGAGAGAGGGGGCAGACGCTGGATTGAAAGGGGAGAGAGAGAGAGGGAGCAGATGCTGGATGGAAAGGGGGGGAGAGAGAGGGGCAGATGCTAGATGAAAAGGGGGGAGAAAGGGGCAGACTCTGGAGAGAGTTAAGAAGAGATCGAGGAAAGAAGAAATAAGAGACTGGGACCAACACAGAAAAAGTAAATGGCCAGATAACAAAGGTAGGAAAAAATGAATTTTATTTTTAGTTTAGGATAAAGTAGTGTAGCTGTGTTAATAAATACAGAAAATGGTAATAAGGTGATATTTTTATTGGACTAATTTTACTACTACTATTTAGCATTTCTATAGCGCTACAAGGCATACGCAGCGCTGCACAAACATATAAGAAAGACAGTTCCTGCTCAAAGAGCTTACAATCTAATAGACAAGAAATAAAGTAAGCAAATCAAATCAATTAATGTGTACAGGAAGGAGGAGAGGAGGGTAGGTGGAGGTGAGTGGTTACAAGTGGTTACGAGTCAAAAGCAATGTTAAAGAGGTGGGCTTTCAGTCTAGATTTAAAGGTGGCCAAGGATGGGGCAAGATGTATTTTAATACATTTTTGACTGTTAAAATATATAATGGTATGAACATGAATGTTATATGATAATTAAAACAAAAAAATATATAAAGCAAAAACAAAACTAAATACCTTAACAGCAGTATACTGTCCTGACCTGAGGAAAGAGGTTTTGGCCTCTGAAAGCTAATTGAAAAATGTATTTAGTCCAATAAAATGGTATCATCATATTTTCCATTTTTTGTTTTATTTGTATTTGTTAACCTATAGTATTGTGATTGAAATATGTCAGTTTTTGAAATTTGCATCTGCTGTTGAGACCCGAGAGACTACCATGGGAAGTCTCGGCCGCAATTTTGAAAACACGGTGGCACCGGTGGGCGGAGGAATAGTGACAACGCAATGGGCAGGAAAAAATATGCTCACCCCTGCAGATGCTACTAGACCACCAGGGCCCTTCAGATAGGACCGGGATGGTGGGGGCCTTGGCTGTGGCTGTGGTGGTAGGGGGGACAGCAGATTGACTGTAGGGAGCGTCAGGCAGCGGCCAGATGAGGGGCCTATACCACTCTCAGTCTGTCCTTGCACCTTCATGTCTCTTCTATCCACTAAGACTTCCCTTGCCCTCAGCCGCTGTTTTCCCAGTCCCACACAGCTACTCTCCAAGTCTTTCAGCTCCTCTTCTGTCTGCAGCTTGTGTCCCCCTGCCTGCTCTCCTCCTCTCTCCCAGATCATGTCTCCTTCTGCTAGCAACTTTCACCCCACAGCCCGTGCTCTCTCCTTGAGCTTCTCTCACCCTCACAGCTTGTGTCTACTCCTCTCTCACAGCTCTACTATAAGTCTCTGTCCCCATCACCCAGCCTCTCTTCCCTTTACATCTCCTTTCTGCCTCTCCCAACATTCTCTCTCCTAGCCAGTAAACCTTTTTATATTCTTTCCATGTCCCCTTTATTTTTCTTCCAGAACTTCTTTGTATTTACCTTAACTGCTACAGGTTTTACTTTGGCAACACACAGGTAAAATTGTCACGTCAATAAAATTATCTGAATCTGTCTGTTCCTTTTCTCAATGTCTGTCTGCTGCACTTCCTTGCCCATTGGCAGCTGCTAGGCTACAGCAACTCTCTCCTCCCCTTGCACTCTATAAGGGGAGATGGGAGCCAGGCCAGCCAACAGTGTTGCCAGGTGGGCGGTTTTACCGCCCAATTGGGCGGTTTTCCGCGACCCGCCGCGGGAAATTTTTGCCCGCGGCGGGTTGCGGTTTTTTGGGCTGCTTTTTGGGCTTCGGGCGGTTTTTTGGGCTGCTTTTTCGGCCGCGGTGGGCGGGGTTAGCAACGTTTTTGGGCGGGGTTAGTGACGTGGGAGGCGGGGCCGATGACGTGGGAGGCGGGGCCGATGACGTGGGAGGCGGGGCCGATGACGTAGGAGGCGGGACCGATGACGTGGAGGCGGGGCCGATGACGTGGAGGCGGGGCCGATGACGGCGGGGGCGGGGTTGATGACGGCGGGGGCGGGGGTGATGACGCGGGGGCGGGGGTGTCAGGGGCGGGGTTTGAGTTTGGGCGGGTTTTGGGCTGGATTTTGGGCTCCTTTGGGCTGGAAAAATATTTTCCACCTGGCAACCCTGCCAGCCAACAAGAGCCACAGGAGCAGTAACTAGGATACAGAAGCAGTTCCTTCCTATGTTTTCCCCTAGCTGTGCAGTATGGAGCTTGCTGTCCCAGATCTACAGACTTACAGGGAAAAATATTAGGGGTGTTCAGATACCCACAGCACCCGCAGATGTGGCACCTATGTCTATAGAATTAGGGGGTAAAGGCTGAAGGTGCCATGCCTTAGCTTTTAACCATTAGGTGACACATTTGGATTACACCTCTTGGGTACATGAGTTTCTTAAATTTCACATCCTTTTACCTCTATGCATGTTTTTAGTAGTTGATTCTATTATTTCAAAAATGTCTTTTAAATATGTTTTTACCTAAAATCTGTGGGTTATGATTTAGTTATTTAATTATTTATTTATCCATCTATTTGTATTGTGAGTTTTTATGATGTATACTAACATGCCTTTTATGTATTTATTGCCAATTTTAATAGCCCCCGATGCAGGTCTTGAGAGGGCGAAACTTGGCCTTGTCAGGCTTTTAAGTATTTCTGGGGCCCTTTTACTAAGCCGCGTCTTTTGGGCGTGCGCTGGGCCAGTTTTTACCATGTCTTGGAAAAAGCGCCTTTTTTTTTAAGGGGCCGGAAAATGGACGTTGCAGCACAATAAAACCCAGTGTGTGTTCTTTCTCGGCCTGAGACCTTACCACCACCCATTGACTTAGCGGTAAGGTCTCGCACTACCTGGGCAATAGGCATAAAGTGCGCACCAAATTCAGAATTACCACCCAGGCATGCAGTAGCTGGGCAATAATACTGATTTGGTGTGCGCTGGATGTTCATAGGCTCTTATGCACCTTTGTAAAAGGGTTCCTATGTGTCTTATGCATGTATGTGGTGAATAAATTTGGACATTTATTTTCATCAATCTGCTGTTTTGTTGCTTATTTTGAAGGTGAAAGGGCACAGACTCCTTGAAGGTGAAAGGGCACAGACTCAATAGTAACCTGAGGAAATACTTCTTTACAGAAAGGGTGGTGAATTCAAAGACTAGCCTCCCAGTGGAGGTGGTGGAGATGAAGACTGTATCTGAATTCAAGAAAGCTTGGGACACAAGTACATAGGATCTCTAAGCATAGCCGCCGAGGGGGAGGGGGGGCAGGGGGGACAAAATTCCCCGGGCCTGGGCCTCCAAGGGGGGGCCTATTGCCGCAGTCCCACCTGCCCTCCGTCGTCGACCGTCTGCCCCCTGCTTTGAAATCGCAGTCTCACCTCTGTGAAAGCAGCGCTGCAGGCAGCAGAACGCCTCCCTTTGGCCCTCCTTCCCTCCCTGTGTTCCGCCCTCGTCTGATGTAACTTCTGCGAGGGCGGGACACAAGGAGGGAAGGTGGGCCGAAGGGAGACGTTCTGCTGCCTGCAACACTGCTTTCACAGAGATGAGACTGCGATTTCAATGCAGGGGGCCCGGCCCGGTGGCGGATGGAGGGGGGGGGAGCAGCGGCAGCAGCGACCTTCGGGGGGGTGGAGGGGGAGCAGTGGCTGCGGCAATCTCAGGGGGGAGCAGTGGCAACCTCAGGAGGGGGTGGAGGGGGAGCGGCGGCGGCGACCTCGGGGGGGTGGGGCAGCGAGGGCAGCAGGGGCAGGGCCCCGGGGGCGGCCTTGCCCTGGGCCTGGCCCAGTCTCTCGGCGGCCCTGTCTCTAAGGGAGTGAGAGGGAGAGTAGATGGCATGGATGGGCAGACTGGATAGGCCATACGGTCTTTATCTGCCTACATTTTTCTATGTTTCTGGAATTCAGTGGTACAGTCCAGATAGTGAGCAGTACAGAATATCTTGATAGAACAGACTGCACTGCTGCTATCTGACTGGCAACGCTCAGGTATTGCCACTATCCGGATAGCTTGCCATGCTGCCCTGCTCTGTCCAAGTACAGTCCCAACACTATCTAGGTAACCATTGAGGGAGTGTTCACAGATATAAACTAGGATATTTGATCAGGTATAAGTGTGGGACACGATCTGAATAACAGCTGCCATTAACCAGGTAATTCCTTTTGAATATTAGACCACATGAGTGTAATTCTGAAAATCCCAAGCTGAGAATATTATTGCATCTCATATCCTAAGCCTGCACCCAGGAATGCCTCTGTCTATAGGATTGACCAGTGTTTCCCAAGTCCAGTCCTGGAGTACCCCTTGCCAGTAAGGTTTTCAGGACATCCACAATGAATATGC
This sequence comes from Microcaecilia unicolor, assembly GCF_901765095.1. Lineage (NCBI taxonomy): Eukaryota > Metazoa > Chordata > Amphibia > Gymnophiona > Siphonopidae > Microcaecilia > Microcaecilia unicolor. The sequence goes on from NC_044031.1 coordinate 612,088,558, forward strand.
ATTAAAGAGATTTGCAGTGTATGCAAATCAAGTTCATGCATATTCATTGTGGATATCCTGAAAAGCTGACTGTGAAGGGGTACTCCAGGACTGGTCTTGGGAAACACTGGGATAGACATTTTTCCTAAAGCATATTTCTTTGGGTAAAGTGTTGTCTACCTTCAGAAAAGGCTTTTACTATTGCCCTCTCTATGATCCAAACTGGAAAAATCATCACACAAGAATGCATAGGATATAAGGCGTTGGTGGAAAGGGGGAGAGTGAAGTCTTCCATGGAGGGGGAGTTTAAGAATGGAATGATCAAAGATGTGATGTGAAGCTGCAAAGAACATTATGTACATGAAACATGGGGAGATATCTGTTGATATCTAAAATTGAAAGGTAGTGGCAACAAAAGCTTTGATAGAATCCAAAAACCCTTGGGACAGGCATAGAGCATGATTGATAAGGGATGGTGGGGGTAGGAAGAAGAAAAAAACAGGGAAGAATGAAAAATTCATGGGATAGTTGAGGAAGATGGTGGTAAGAGTGGGGTTTAGGCACTGGGTGGGGACAAAGGGGAGGGGGAATGGTGGTATTCTTGGTGTTGTAAATTTGCATGTCCATCTATTCAATGTGTTAGCTAGCTAGATCATTGGGAGTGGTTCATATGATGTACTTCTCTTTCAGTGGTGGCCCTACCATTAGGCCACCTGAGGGTGGGGCCTCAAGAAACAATCTTCCTGGAGTGGTGTCTCCCCCTTCCTTCCTTCCTCCACTCCCTTCCCTGAGTTTACCTTCTTTTTCTATTTTTCACAAGTCAGCAGTTGCAGCAATTCCCATATGTTGTCCTGTCCCCTGGCACTGGCCTCTTCTTTTTACTGTGGCCCGCCTCTTTGACATAACTTCCTGTTTCCTCAGAGGCGGGCTGCAGTAGAGAAGAGGCCGGTGCTGGTGGCAGGGCAGCATATGGGAATTGCTGCCACAGTTGGCTTTTGGAAAACAGAAAATGAAGATTAACTTGGGGAAGGGAGTAGAGGAAGGAAAGGGGAGATGCCACACCTTGGCCTGGGGGGACATCTCATCCTTGCCTCAAGTGACACCTTGCCTTGGGCTCCCTTGTTCTTTTTAAATTTCCCACTTCACAGAAGGCATAATATTTAGCTGTATAAATCCCTTTGAGGGTAATTCTACAAGGAGACACCTAGATTGAAGTGCTAAGAAAGCATTTATTGGAAGCCTATTCTGTGAAGAAAAGTAAGGTGTTTACTCTTCTTTACAGAATATTAGTATAAGCGACCTTCCCCCAGATTCTATATATGGTGCCCAGACTTGCACATCCAAATTTGGGCATCTGCCCAAAATGCGCACACAAGTGAATTAATTAACGAGCTCTTAACTACTAATAATTGAGTGCTAACAAACAATTATTACTGAAATTAATTGGCACCATTTAGGATTTGCTCATACATTTGGCTGTGTTATTAAAAAGCAAAATTATTCTAATTCTGAGCTGGGGGTGGAGAAAAAATGTTTATTTTTTATTTTTTAAACACACGGTGTGTGTGTGGGGGGGGGGGGGGGAGACAAGAACAATTAAGCAGAAGGAAAAGCAGATGAAAAAAGGAAATTTTTCAAAAGTGCCTTGAACAATTGCAGAGGCATATCAGTTCTAAGAGAGGAAGGGACATTATTCCACAATCTAAGACCTAAGTAACTGAATGCTGTTTCCCGAGAGAGAGTGACAAGTGGAGAACAGCAGATGAAGGAATACAGAGCAGATTGCCAGGGGAAGAGCGAAGCGAACGTGATGGAGTATACGGAACAAGAAGTTTATTCAAATAAGCAGGAGCAGTAGGGGCCCGACCTTTGAAGACAAGCTTAAGGATCTTATACTGAATGTGAGCTGAAAATGGAAGCCAATGTTCTAAGCACAGAAGTGGAGTAACATGATCAAAACGTTGTGCCCAGTGAATGAGTTTGACTGATGTTGATTGAATTAACTAAAGACGTTTTTAAAGAACAAAGTGGAAGACCTGCATACAGAGAATTGCAGTAATCTAATCGGGTGATGACAAGTGCCAGAATAAGTGAACGGATTGAATGAGGTGACAAAAAAGGCCGTACTAAGTGTATATGCGAGAGAGCAAAAAAGGGGATTTAACCGCATTACCAATCTGTATCTTGAAAGTGTTACTATGTTACTATAGAACTATGTTATTATGTTGCTATGGATTTATGTTATTATATAACTATGTTATTATGTTGGGATGTAACTATGTTATTATGTAACTATGTTACTATGTTATTATGTAACTAGGTTATTATGTTAGTATGTAGCTATGTAACTGTGTTATTACTATGTAACTATGTTATTATATTACCATGGAGCTCATTTTTGAAGAGAGAAATGTCCAAAAAAGGTCATAATATGCCATTTGGACAGATTTCTTCTCAAAGCGTCCAAATCGGTATTTTCAAAACATATTTTGCAGAATAGTAAAAAAGGCCCGTTTCTGACAGAAATGAAACGGGTGCTAGCAAGGTTTTCCTCGGAGTGTGTATGTTTGAGAGAGAGAGTGTGTGTGAGAGATGGAGTGTGTGTGTCAGAGAGAGAATGAGAGAGAGACAGAGTGTGTTTGTGAGACAGAGAGAGAGAGAGAGAGAGTGAGAGACAGAGTGTCTGTGTGTGTGAGACTGTGTGTGTATGACAGAGAGATAGAGTGTGATAGACAGAGTGTGTCAGAGAGAGTGTATGTGAGAGACAGTGAGTGTGTGCCTCCCCTCTCACAGGGCCCCCTCCCCACCCCCACCTCTCTGGTCTCAGGACCCCCTCCCCACCTCCCTCTCCCCTGCCCCCCCTCCAGCCATCCATGTCCAGTGACTCTCCCCCTGCCCCCGCTGCAGCCACCCATGTCCAGCGACCCTCCCCTCCCCCTGCTCCCCCTCCAGCCACCCATGTCCAGTGACCCTCCCCTCCTCCTCCCCCCTGCCCCTCTCCAGCCACCTGTCCAGCGACCCTCCCCTCCCCTCCCGCGCATCAAACCCCATTGCCACCCGCAGCTGCCACTGGTAACGCTGTCCGGCCACTGCTGCTTCACCTGTTGAGCAGCAGCGGCCGCTACAAAAGAAAAAAAGTAATAAATGTTTTTAAACATCAAGCGCAGCACCGCAGACAGCCATCAGGCATTGGCTGTCGGCTCTGCAGCCGCTCCTCCTCTCGCTTCTCACGTTGCTGCGCTCCTCCGGGGTCTTACTCCAGGGGCAGTGACGTGGAGGCAAGAGGAGGAGCGGCTGCAGAGCTGACAGCCAATGTCTGATGGCTGTGTGCGGTGCCGTGCTTGATGTTTAAAAACATTTATGGCTTTTTTTCTTTTTGTAGCGCTACGGGTGGCGAGGGGCTTGATGTGCTTGGGGGGTGTTGATATGCTTTGGGGGGGGGTGTTGATGTGTTTCGGGGGGAGGGGGTGTTTGATGTGCCGGGGGGCTTGGGTGATGCGCCAAGGGGGTGTTTGAGCCCCCCTCCCCCCGCGTGTTCCCCGCATGTTTCCCTACTCCTCCCCCTGCCTGGGAATCAGCTGTGAGTGATGTCAGCCTGGCTATGGAGCCTAGCTCAGCAACTCCAGGAGCCACGGACACAGGCAGCTACTTTAGAACGTTGGTGGTGAGAATTATTATATAGGATGTTTACCTATGCATTTCATCTGCAGCGCATCCAAATCATAAGGGGGTATGTCAGGGGTTTTGTGGCGGTGGGATTAGGATGGACTTAGGGCGTGCTTAACACTTGGACGTTTTGCAGCCATAATGGAAGAAAACAAAAATGTCTAGGGTGAAAACCTGTTTTTATAACGAATAAGGCACAAAAAGGTACCCTAAATGACCAAATAACCACTGGAGGGAATCAGAGATGACCACCCCTTACTCCCTCTGTGGTCACTGAACCCCTTCCACCCCCTAAAAAATGTGACTAAAAATAGTACTCACCAGCCTCTATGACAGCTTCAGATATTTTAGCCAGATCCATTAGAGCAGCATGCAGGTCCCTGGAGTAGTGTAGTACTGGGTGCAGTGCACTGAAGATAGGTGGACCCAGGCTCCTACCTCCCCCTACCTGTCACACTTGTGGTGGAAACTGTAAACCTTCTAACACTCACCAGAAACCCACTGTACCCACATATAGGTGCTCCCTTCACCCATAAGGGCTACTGTACTGGTATACAGTTGGGGGTAGTGAGTTTTGGGTGGCTTTTGGAGGGATCAGCAGACAAGATAAGGGAGCAATGGTGAGATGTGCACCTGGGAGCATTTATTAAATGATGTTCACAGCAGTGCCCCCATATGGTGCCCCATCGCTCTCCTGTCTGGGGGACCAGTCTGCTAAAAATGCTGGCCCCTTCTACATCCAATGGCTTGATTTTCTCTGTTTTTCACTTGCACATTTGTTTTTTGAAAATGGCCCGAAAAGATAAATGACAGAGCACAAACACTTGTTACAAATGGTATTTTTGAAAAAAAAAAATAGACATTTTGCAGTTTCAAAAAAGGTCATGTTTTCTATTCAGATTTCGGATGTTTAGCGCTAAACGTCGAAAGTCTAACTTGGACGTCATATCAAAAATGCCCCTCCACATTACTATATATATGTGTGTGTGTGTGTGTGTGTGTCACTATGTAACTATGGAGCTCGTTTTCAAAGCAGAAAAACATCTGAAAGAGGCCAGATAGATGTTTTGGTTTTTGTTTTTTTTTTCTGGTAGAAAAGTACAAAGTACCATAATCAAAGTGAAAACTGGAAAACATCTAAGTGGTCTGTGCATGCCTAAGAAGATGCTTTGAGATGGGATGGTTTTTTTGGGGGGAGGGGGGGTGTCATGGGTGGTGTTAGGAGATGGAAGTTTGTCAGCAATAATTGGTAGTGGAGAGATGTTTTGCTGTGTAAATAAAAACAACCTGTCTTTGGACCTATTCGTGAGTTGGAGAATGGGGAATTGCTCAATGGTCTGTTAGCTTTTTTTGTCTGCCCCAGTCTGAAATCTTTGTCCCTTACATTTCCTGTTGTGCCTCCTCCCTATCTCATCTCTTGCACTTCATTCCCACACCTGCTAGGTCCCCAGCTACACCCATCCCTTGTGCTCTATCAGACCCCTTCCCCCTCTGCTGTGTCCTTGCCCCACCAACCCCTCACTGTCCCCAAACACTCGCACCTCCCATTGTACCTCCTTCCCTGCTTCTACTATGTTTCTCCTTGTGCCTCTGTCTCTGTCCGGTCCCAGTCTCTCAGGGTTTTTTTTTACTAAGCCACGGTAGCATTTTTAGCTCGCAGTAGAAATCAGCTAGCAGTAAACCCTGAGTACAGCGCTGCGTATGCCTTGTAGCGCTATAGAAATGTTAAATAGTAGTAGTAGTAGTAGATGCCCATAGTAATATAATGAGTGTCTCAGTTTTTACTGCCAGCTGATTTCTACTGTGAGGTTAAAACGCTACTGCGGCTTAGTAAAAGACCCCCTCAGTGTGCTATGTGCTGCTGCAGTGTTTGTGAGTGTTGTGCTGTGTGCTGTTGGAGAGAGAGTGAGTGCTGTGTGCTGGTGGAGGGAAAGTGAGTGCTGTGTGCTGGTGCTGGTGGTGGTTCAGTGTCTCGGAGTAGGTGGTAGTGTGCATAGTGATGTCATGTAATCACATTGACCACAGACAGATTTAGGTAAGGAGTTCTTGCATTTAGCGCCCTGGTATGCAAATCCTGCTTCAAGAACTGACTTATATGACTTAGTTCACAGTTCAGTTCACTGAATCCAATTTTGCTAGCATAGTGGGGCAGCTGTGCAGTGTAATGCAATTCCTGGGACAGGTGGGGGCTGTGTGTTGTCACCTGGGTGACAGCTATGATCTCTCTGATGGATGTGATGCCATTGCAGGGAACCCCGCCCAGACCCACATGAGTGCTTCCAGTACTTCCCCCTGAGAGGTGTTTAGGTTCCCATGTCTAGGCAGCAACCATCTGACTGGGAGTTCCCTGTGTGTCTCTCCCTGCCTTCTGGTTACCTTCCAGGGTCCCCTATGCCACAATCACTATGCTACCTGCTAGGTGGGGAGACATATGCTTGGGGGGAGGGGGTTGTAGCTATGTTTTCATAATGCTAACTAGGTGGCATCCCATGCAGCTGCCAGTGCCTCCACACCACCCTCTACTTGCTCTTTGAGGAACCGGGGGGGGGGGGGGGCTATCTTCATAGGTGGTGCTGGAGGGGGTGTTGGCAATGTATGATTCAGGGGCGTAGCCATGGGTGGGCCTGGACGGGCCCAGGCCCAGCCACTTTTGCTCCAGGCCCGCCCAGCCTCTTCTGCCCGCTATCCCCGTCCGCGTGGTCTGCTCACTTTTACTGCCCTGAAGCGCCGTTCTCCCTCCAGCACCGGCGATTCCCATAGCCAACCTTCTGCCAGTGCGCGTCGTCAGGGCCTCTTCTCTGGCACGTCCCGCCTACTCTGCAACTTCCTGCGTCTCACCTTTGCGGAAAACAGGAAGTTGCAGAGTAGGCGTGACGCACCTGAGAAGAGGCTCCGACGACGCGCGCTGGCAGAAGGCTGGCTATGAGAATCGCCGGTGTTGGAGGGAGAACGGCACTTCAGGTCAGTAAAAATGACTGGGGGGGGGGTAGTCGATGGAGAGGAAATGCGGCGGTGGTGGGCGGGGGGGGGGGGGGGTGGTAGTGGGTGGAGAGGAAATGCGAGGCCTGTGCCCACCCAGTCCACCTCCAGGCCCATCTAAATATTAAACTTTGGCTACGCTACTGGTATGATTTAGGAGGTGTGATGGCCACAGCAGTGACGGTGATGGACGTTAGACAGTGCTGCACATATAACTTTGGGGCTCACATTGCCATAGCCATTGTGTGTGTGCTCTGGGGAATGAGGGGCCTGCTTTTTGGGTGGTAGCTGTTGCCGTGACAGGTTTCTATGATCACTGTGCTGTCTCTTCCACTTGCTCCCTTGTCAGGTATGTAGGCTGTGTGGTGTGTTAGTTAAGGGTGGGGGCATGGGTTTGATTCCCACAGATGCTTTTTCAGTTAGCTTTTTTTTTTTTCTGGCTGCCACACCTTCTTTGATGTGCAAGGCAGCTTTATGTGACATGAGGCATGCTTTGATTTAGCAGGTGTGCAGTCCCACAGCCCTCCCTCCCTTGCAGTGTTGCCAGGTGGGCGGTTTTACCGCCCAATTGGGCGGTTTTCCGCGACCCGCCGCAGGACATTTTTGCCCGCGGCGGGTTGTGGTTTTTTGGGCTCCTTTTGGGTCTTTTGGGCGGTTTTAAAAGCGGTTTTTCGGCCGCGGGGGGCGGGGTTAGTGACATTTTGGGCGGGGTTAGTGACGTTTTGGGCGGGGCCCATGACGGGGGAGGCGGGGCCGTGACAGGGGAGGCGGGGCCGGTGACAGCGGGGGCGGGGTTGATGACGGCGGGGGCAGGGATGATGACGCGGGGGTGGGGGTGTCAGGGGCGGGGTTTGAATTTGGGCGGGTTTTGGGCTGGATTTGGGCTCGATTGGGTGGGAAAAAATTTTTCCACCTGGCAACCCTGCTCCCTTGCCATGTCATTTCATAGTTTTGTGTTTGAATGCAACACACTTGTGGGTCTGGTGGTTGTGGGCACACTGTGATGATGGTATCTGCATACTCAGGCCTTACTAAAAAAAAACCAATCTATTAATAACAAGGGGAAAAAAGCTACTCCCCACAGATCAAACTGAAAAACAATAATAAAGGAGCAGAAGCAACGTGGCACTCACACCAAAATCAAACTCCCAAAGCGAAAGGGCATCAGAAATTCATTTATAAAAGGCCACTGGATCTTTTATGGCCTAAGCTATTTCAAATCCCAACCTATAAGAAGGCATCAATCATTTGCCCACTTTGCTGCAGTGTGTTAAAAAAAACAAAAATATGTCAAACAACCTTGCACAAATTATAACACAGTAACATAACATAGTAAATGATGACAGATAAAGACCTGCATAGTCCATCCAGTCTGCCCAACAAGATAAGCTCGTACCATGTGATATAACACATACATACTTGATCTTGATCTGCTCTTGCCATTAACGATTGTAACACTGTATTCCTCAAACCTAAGTAGAAATTGAAGGTGATCACTTATCTGTTATCACTCCCTCAATGCTGGAACAACTCTCAAAAACCCAACGCCCACAGTAAATTACATTGGCGTTTTCATCAAGGACGACCTGCTTCCAGGGTAGTCAGGTAGGATCACTGCAGTAGTTCTCACAGGCAACCATGCCTACATCTTACAAAAGAAAAAACGCTGTTATGGGGGTGCAATGTTATTTCTACTCATGTTGGTTCCTGAGGCGCTCCCTCATGGACCAGATCAGGCCCGAGTCTTCCCGCCGTATTCAGCAATACTGGCCCCAGAGCGCCTCCAGTTCCCAATGTATCCCAAAGCGCCTGTAACACAATAGGATGGTGAAAGAGTTCAGGTGATGGCCCCTTTTACCTTGACAGACCAGCTTGCCTATTGACATGTTGTGCATGATGACACAAAGTTATTCAAAGTTGTTACATCACAAGAGGATTGTGAAAAATTACAAGAGGACCTTACGAGACTGGGAGACTGGGAATCCCATTGGCAGATGACATTTAATGTGAGCAAGTGCAAAGTGATGCATGTGGGAAGAGGAACCCGAATTATAGCAATGTAATGCAAGGTTCCACATTAGCGGTGGCTAAGAAAGCAAATAGAATGTTCGGTATTATTAGGAAAGGAATGAGAAACAAAAATGAGGACATTATAATGCCTTTGTATTGCTACATGGTGTGACCGCACCTCGAATATTGTGTTCAATTCTGGACACTGCATCTCAAAAAAGATACAGTGGAATTAGAAAAGGTGCAGAGACGGGCTACAAAAATGATAAAGGGGATGGGATGAATTCCCTATGAGGAAAGGCTAAAGTGGCTAGGGCTCTTCAGCTTGGAGAAAAGATGGCTTAGGGGAGATATGATAAAGGTCTATAAAATAATGAGTGGAGTGGAAAGGGTAGACGTGAAGCGTCTGTTTACTCTTTCCAAAAATACTAGGACTAGGGGGCATTCAATGAAGCTACAAAGTAGTAAATTTAAAATGAATTGGAGAAAATGTTTCTTCACTCAATGTGTAATTAAACTCTGGAATTCATTGCCAGAGAATATGGTAAAGGCGGTTAGCTTAGTGGGGTTTAAAAAAGGTTTGGACAGCTTCCTAAAGGAAAAATCCATAGACCATTATTAAAATGGACTTGGGGAAAATCCACTGCTTATTTCTGGGATAAGCAGCATAAAATGTTTTGTACTTTTTTTGGATCTTGCCAGGTATTTGTGACCTGGATTGGCCACTGTTGGAAACAGAATGCTGGGCTTGATGGACTTTTGGTCTGTCCCAGTATGGCAATGCTTATACATAGGCAGTGACAGCAAGATGGGGGGGGGGGGGGGGGTGCTTGCTGGAAGGTGGAGGAAGAGTATGGGCATTGGAACATGACAGGTGTCACTTTGTTTTGGCCACTCTAAATTGGACAGCTGCTGATAGCACTCCCCTCACTATCTCGCTATCTCGTGCAAGTGCAGCAAGTTGGGGGAGGGGGGTATGTGCATCCCCTTATTTCTGTATGCTATGGTTAGGAGGGCCCAAGGGGGGGACATGTGTAGGGCTGTTCAGCAGATGTGGCACATAGACACAGGGGAAGGGCCTGATGATCTTCCCCCCAGCAGTCACTTTATCAGACCCTGCCTATATATGATGCTTGCACATGCTTGAAGCAGAGCTCCTTGGCACCCTGCTTCATATTTACCTTTTCAGAGATCTTCCTTATACTTCTCCTTGCCCTGATGGACACACTGTGGGATGACAGGTAGTGACGGTACTTGAAAATCTCCCTCCTGTGCTGAGGCACAGGAGGACCAAGTGCTTTGACTCAGGGGCGTAGCCAGACAACAGATTTTGGGTGGGCCTAGGCAAGAAGTGGGTGGGCACTAAGTGTTCTCCCCCCCCCCCCCCCCCCCCCCCCACACACCAAAAAAATGATCTCAGCTGGTGGAAAAACGCTTCTTTCCACTTTGGCAGTCTGCAGCAGGCATGCGCTGAAAACTGATCATGCGCAGGTACTGGTAACATAGTAACATAGTAGATGACAGCAGAAAAAGACCTGCATGGTTCATCCAGTCTGCCCAACAAGATAAACTCACATGTGCTACTTTTTGTGTATACCTTACCTTGATTTGTACCTGTCCTTTTCAGGGCACAGACCGTATAAGTCTGCCCAGCACTATCCCCGCCTCCCAACCACCAGTCCCGCCTCCCACCACCGGCTCTGGCACAGACCGTATAAGTCTGCCCAGCACCATCCCCGCCTCCCGCCACCGGCTCTGCCACCCAATCTCAGCTAAGCTCCTTAGGATCCATTCCTTCTGAACAGGATTCCTTTATGTTTATCCCACGCATGTTTGAATTCCGTAGCATTTTCGTTACCATCAGGGGGAAGTTTTCAGCTGGCAGAGCTTGGGATCCCCACCAGCAACCGCTAAATGTATGCTACTGTTAGGTGGGCCTGAGCCCCCACCTGTAGCTACGCCACTGCTTTGACTCCTCTGGGGAGAAATTAGCTTCTCTATTTGCAGCATTATATATGGTCATTTCGCAAGTGGAGGGGACATCTTGACATCAGCTGAGAATATTTTTTCGACTAGGGGCCACTTCCGCATTTGGATGTTTGACAGTGGTTATTTTGTATTGATGGACACAACTATCTCATTACATCTCTGTGGTACATCTTTATTTGGACATTTTAAAGGTGTGTTTTCAAACTCCAATAGATGATATTATGTTAGTGTTACTAAACTTTTGCAGATAAGGGACTTATCTATATAGTGGCCACCATTATAAAGATAGGATCCAGGCCACAGGCAGTGGTGTTCCTTGGTTGGCTGCCACCCGGGGCGGATCGCCGCTGCGCACCCCTCCTGAGTGCAGCACATCCCCCCCAGCGCATCACCGCCAACCCCCCCGCCCCCCGTATGCATTGTTCTTACCTCCTAGGGGTGCTTGGAGCAGCCGCATGGCTGTTGGCTCTGCCAGTTCCCTACCCAGGAGCAGGAAGTAACATCAGAGGGAGCAGGGAACCAGCAGAACCGACAGCCGTGTGGCTGCTCTCTGCACTCCCTGCAGCGTACACCCAGGGTGGACCACCCCCACTGCCCCACCCTCAGTATGCCACTGCTATAAGGTCCAGCAGTGGATAAAAATATATGGGTAAATAAACCATAAATCTTTGGGCATATTAGAACCCTTAATCTCTAATTTCAAATCTCATCTTAAAACTCATTACTTCTCCACAGCTTTCCCTCCTGAAATGAGCCGATACCTACCGGACCACTTTTCCCACCCCATGCTTACTTTCTCTGCCCCAATATTTTCTCCCTTCCATAGTTCTCTCCGTGTGATATTGTATTATCCCATCTCCCTTTTACCCTTTTGTTTCTCCAAGTTTCTTGAAGGATCCTGGTATCTGTTTTGTATCTCCCTTTTCCCTTTTTATTTTTCAAATCATCTAAGCTGTTTAGTTTCACTAACTTCTTAATCTGTTATGTAAATCGCATTGAACCTGAGCATTCATGGGAAAATGCGGGATAGAAATGTCATAAGAAATAAATAAAACCTAGATGGTATATAAAATAAAATGAATATATCCATATCTGTGTGTAAAATAGCTTTTTTTTTTTTAGTGCAGAAGGGTTTGTGAATTTTCCCTGGGGTATGCATGCATAAAAATATGCACGGACAGCCTATTTGTGTATAGTTTTACCTGGAATAAGTAAACACGTTCTTGTGGATGAGGTTTGGGCATTAGACCTTACACACTGCATATATTATAAAATACATGTTAATGCGCATTATATAAAGTGGGATATTCGTGGAAGCTTAAGAGCAGGTGTAAGTCTGTGTGTCTGCTTTCCAAGGGGAGAGAGTTATTGCAGCAATGCAGATATGCATAACTTATGCAAATTTCTGGTGTCCTGCGATTACTGAGCATGCCAGCCTAGCTTTATCCCCCTGATTCTATAAAAGTCGCCAAAAATTGTGCATGGAAATTTAGACATGTTCTCAATTTATGTGCCCAATTTAATAGAATAATGAGCCAATTAGTGCCAATGATTAGGTTTTTTTAACAAGCAATTATTGGCATAAATAGGTTTAATTGGGACCTATATGTGTAAAAGAAAATGTTCCACTCAATGTGTAAACTCAAACGTGTGAAGCAATTCTTCCCGAGGGAAACATTTTGCAACCTGATACAATCAATGGTACTAAGCCACTTAGATTACTGCAATGGAATTAATGCGGGATGTAAAGAACAAACCTTAAAGAAACTTCAGACTGCTCAAAACATGGCAGCTAGGCTTATATTTGGTAAAACGCGATTTGAAAGGGCAAAACCCCTCCGTGAAAAACTACACTGGCTCCCAATCAAAGAACGCATCGCCTTCAAAATCTGCACCCCGGTTCACAAAATCATCTACGGAGAAGCCCCAAGTTACATGACAGACTTGATCGACTTACCAATTAGAAATACATCAGAATCAACACGATCTTATCTAAATCTGCACTACCCAAGCTGCAAAGGACTTAAATACAAAACAACTTACACATCTAGTTTTTCCTACATAAGTACACAACTGTGGAACGCCTTGAAAACGACATATGACCACCTAAACTTCCGGAAATCACTAAAAACCAACCTGTTTAAAAAGGCATACCCTACCGATCCAATTTAAATGCCTAATCTCTGCAACACAACCAAACTAAAGCACGTAATGGACATAACACAACTCTTCCGTTCTCCGATTCCCTAATGTGGCTGTGCCACATGAACTTGATCTTACCACCACATCACCCTGTATTTGTTCACACCGGAGTCTGCAAAGGCCTCTCCAGTACTATGTAAGCCACAATGAGCCTACAAATAGGTGGGAAAATGTGAGATACAAATGTAACAAACAAACAAATAAATAAATAAATTTAGGCATGGGATCTGCGCCTAAAATTTACGAGCAGTCCTAAACAAAGGAACCTGGAAATGGGAGGGTCATGGGCATTTTGGGATGGATTGGGGGCGTGGTTTTGAGTTATGCACGTAATTATAGAATAAAAGTGTTCTGTGCATAAATTTATGCATGGGCATTTGCATCACATTTTCTTTGGTGCAAATGGCAGCACCTGAATTTATGTGTGATGTTCTCACTTAAGTGTTAATTCTGTAAACTGTACTGAACCTTAGGTGGGTTTTTTTCTGTGCCGATTTTTTAGGTGCCATTTATAGAATCTAGACCTATATGAACAAAGGACCCGATATTCAGACCACTGTCTCCTGTGGTCTGCTCTGAACCTGGATATTCAATGCCGGGCCATTTCCAATGACCAGCACTGAATATCCATGGGTTTTTTTGGCTGGTTTGAAGATAACCAAGTAGATCAATATTCGGACATAGTCGGTTATCTTTAAACCGGCTAAAGATATACCAGGGTTTGATGCAATCAAATATGACAACCAAACCTGGTTGAAAAATTGGCGGATAGCTGGTTATACCACGTGATATAACTGGTTATCCACCAGCTGCTAACCGTAGATATTCAGCAGAGGATAGCCGGTTAAGCGCTATTTAACCGGTCAGCATCTGTTCTGACTGGTTAAATAGCCCTAAAAATCAGGTGGAAAATCTTTAAATTTAGGCCTACTATGTGTGTGGCTATACTTACATAAATAACATATGGTTAGCAGCTGAATTTCATGCTTGTCAGATAACATTCAGTTCTGTCCATTACATTACTAATCCCACCCTGTTTTATAAGAATAACTTTTGGCCATATATGGGGTAATTTGGTAAAATAGCTGCTAACATTTGCATGCCAGTTACATGCAGAAATGTTTACAATACTAGTATATACAAACATGTATGTACACAGATATACAAATGCATGCTGAATATGCACTTATGCACTATTCTGTAAATATAAATATATCTGTGATAGTGCATATTTTACAGGTGGGGGTGCACAAAAGTGGACTCTGGGTGGGGTGAACATTTATGTATGTAGCTTACAGAATACTGTAATCAGCTCCTTTAATGGAATATCCCTAGATTCTACAGAGTGAGGCAGAAAAAAGTATCCCCCGTTCAGTTTTCTCAGCAACCACTTTGAATTTCAGCAAGAAATTTTACGTACTTATTTAGTCATCCAACTTACGCGTTACTATTGAACAGCATTTAATTATCTTAAGCTATGTTGATTTTACTGACATTTTAGCATTACTACCTAGCGATTTTTGCACATTAAAAATGTTTGAGCTAAAACGCAGTAAAATAACATTAATCAAACGATCAATTAACAATGTATCAGAATTTCGCAGTCACCGTGACTGCTCAGTGACCATCCCTTGCTTTAACACAGGCCTTTGTTTGCTTTGGGATGTTCTTAACAGCCTTATCGATTGGTCCCTGTGGCAGGCTGTTCCAGATCATCTGCCAACACCTTGCCCATGATAGCCATTTTGATCCAAAATTCTTTTGAAAAGAAATTATCTATAAATGATCATATTATGATATATAAATTATTCAAATTCAAATTATTTCTTACAAAAGTCAACATCAGTTTTGTCATCATTAAGCTGGTGCCTTATTATTATTATTATTATTTTTAATAAGGGTAGTTTTACAGTGCATGTTTGAATGTGTAAAAATTGCTAGGTAGTAATGCTGTCTTTATAGATCTCATTCCACTCGGCACATAAATGTAGATAATAACAACAAATAAAGCTATAACAATTCACATTGAAATTTCAAGTGGTTGCTGAGAAAACATTAAAAAAAAAACCCTAAGGGTTTACTTTTTTGTGCCTCACCCTGTATGTATGGCGCTCAGATTTGGGCATGCTTCCAAGATGCACACCATCAATAATTGGATGCTAACAACCAATTACTGACATTAATTAGCACCAATTAGGATTTGTGGACACATTTGGCTGAGTAAAATTCTATAACAACTAGTAAAAAAGGCCCGTTTCTGACACAAATGAAATGGGCGCTAGCAAGGTTTTCCTCGGAGTGTGTATGTTTGAGAGAGTGTATGTGAGAGTGACTGTGTGTGAGAGAGAGATTGAATGTGCGAGTGTGTGTGTGTGTGTGTGTGTGTGTGAGAGAGAGAGAGAGAGAGAGTGAGTCTGGGTACGAGTGTGAGTGTCTGTGAGAGAGAGAGTGTGTGTGTGAGAATGAGAGTGTGTGCAAGTGCGTGTGAGACACAGTGTGAGAGAGAGAGAGAGAGTGTGTTTCACACAGATACAGTGTGTGCAAGAGAGAGAGTGTGTGTGAGACACAGACTCTCTGTGCAACTGAGTGTATGAGACCAAGAGAATGTGTGAGTGACTGTGTGACACATAGAGAGTGAATGTGATACAGTGTGAGACATAGAGTATGTGAGAGACAGTGTGTGAGAGTGAGGAAGAGAAAGACATTGACTGTGACAGAGAGAGAGTGTGTGAGAGTGTGTGTGTGTGTGACAGAGATACCCCCCCCCCCCCTCTGGTGTCAGGTCCCCCCTCCCTCCCTCTCTCTGGTGTCTGAGCATTACTGTGCAGGACGCTGAGCTCTGGCTGTGCTTCAAGGAACTGACCAACCCTATTTAATAGAATGCACCTCCAACATTCTGAAGCCAAGAAACCTCGTGTGGTTGGTCACTTCTGCTTGTGACGAACCCGGAAGTACGTGATGTCAATTCAGGAGATGGATACAGAGAGCAGGAATGCCTCAGCCATGCAGTCAGCTTCAGAATGTTGGAGGTGCGTTTTATTATATAGGATGAGTGTGTTAATCCCATAGCGCAGAGCCCAAAAGGGGCGTGGTCACAGAGGGGTCATGGGTGGGTCATGGACATTACAAAAAGTTGCATACTTTGTTATAGAATAATGGGCCTTTGCACTGGGATTTACACTAGGTTTCAGCAGACATAAGTCTGGCGCCCAGAGTAGGGCACGGGAACTGGTGGTAAGCACCATTCTATGTACGACGCTTACCCTTTATAGAATAGTGCTTACCACCATTTCTTTTCTGGTGCCTATTTTTGAGCAGTAATACCTCTTATAAATTTGAATCCTGTTAGCCTATCTGTGTAACTCATTATATTACTAACTACATGTGATACCCGCAAGCGAGCCTTCTCCGGGGTAGCCCCCACACTCTGGAATGCATTGCCTGAAAGATTCCGCTTAACACAAGACTACCTCTACTTCAGGAAGCAGGTGAAAGCTTGGTTCTTCAACCAAGCCTTTAAAGGAAGAAGTAACTAACTTGTTAGTCTCACTCACACACACAAGGATTGACTCGGGCTGCACATAGTGTAGCGGGACATGTTTATCCACTCCTACCCTAGCTGAGATAATATTTAACCATCTCTCTGACCTCATGTGCCACATTCTTCAAATCAATCACCTTACTTTCTAATTCTTCTAACTTTCTTACTCATCTATATGTTACAACTTTGCCTTACCCCTCACTACCAATTATAATGTTCTAGTACATATTGTGTTGTCATTGCAAGTAGTACACCATGCCATACTTTGTATTGTTTGAATATTTTTACTGCTCTAATTACCTACTGCTCATGTTTTATCTATTCTTACTGAACACCGCCTTGAGTGAATTCCTTCAAAAAGGCAGTAAATAGATCCTAATAAATAAATAAATACATAATGCCCAAACAATTTTCTGTATATGCGTTTTTTCTAAAATTTATTTTCAAGGGGGAAGACCTCAGTGACTCTCATGGCTCCAAATGTCAAATACAAGGAAGAATCTCACATCAACACCACCATCATTGGTCTAAAAAAAACCCCTCATTTGCTTATTCATTTGTGCATAAATATAACCCTTTACCAATTTACTAAGATTGTAAATATTGATATTTCAACACAAATTTCTTTGTAGCAGCTTAATATAAATATGGCACTTAAGCAAAAAAAACAATAACTTATCTTAAGGCTGATTTAAACTCTTGAGCTCAACAGAGTCGTACGTTTCGCCGACCTCGGCTTCATCGAAACCTATGTCTCAGTGCCTTGTTACTGAAAATGAAGGGCAAACCCGCAAAATGATGTGGTATACTTTTTCCAAATCACCTTACTGAATAGTGAAAACTGCTAACAGGGTTTTTTAGACCAATGATGGTGGTGTTGATGTGAGATTCTTCCATGTGTTCCATATTTGGAGCCATGAGAGCCACTGAGGTCTTTTCCTTCGAAAACAATTTTGAAAAAACGCATATATAGAAAATTGTTTGAGTGTTATGTAGTTAGTAATGTAATTAAATACACAGGTTAACAGGATTCAACTTTATGAGAGGTATTACTAATTGAGATTTTATTCTACTTTTCCATCATTATCAATAGTATTGCCCATTTTGAGAGCCAATTATAGAATCCCACTACTGTCCTTTATAGAATATGCACTCAGGTCCTCATGACCAAAAGCCCCGCACTGTTCCAAACAGCGCCCTAAAAATAGCGCCGGGACAGCGCAGGGCTTTTCTGCATCGAAGATCAAAGATAATGCATGCAAATCTAAGCAGCACTATCATCTTTGATTATCATGTTTGAGTGCAGGAGAATTGCGCCTGAGCATGCGCTCAGCACAATCCTCCCGCACTTGTTTGACAGATCTGGGCTGTCAAAAGCCCAAACTTGTCAAACAGCCTGCCGAGGCCCGAACAACGAGGGCTGGAGCTCCGGTGTGTCTTCAGCCCCCCCAAACCCCCAGAAAATGTCATGGCCAAACGATCTCCCACCCTCCCACCCAGTGATGGGGGGGGGGGGCTGGAGGTCCGGTGGACCTCCGGTCCCCCCGACGATCCCACCCCCTCCATGTTCAGGGAAGGCTGGAGATCCGATGGGTCTCCAGCCCCCCCAAACCCCCAGAAATCGAGAAGTGGCCGCCTCCGACCAAAGGCTCTCCCACCCTCCCACCCAGCAATGGGGGGGGGGGGGGGGGCTGAAGGTCCGGTGGGTCTCCAGCCCCCCCAAACCCCCAGAAACCGTTGAGTGGCCGCCTCCGGCCAAAGGTTCTCCCACCCTCCCATCCATTGACTGGGGGTTGGGGGCTGGAGGTCCGGTGGACCTCCAGCCCACCCCCACTCCTCCCCCCCAGCATTCTACTTCAAATACCTGGTGGTCCATGGTGGCAACACCCCCTCTTGGCCCCCATCCAGGCCCCCCTACCTTTCGTTGGCGAAGGGGCGCAGCATGCCTGCCTCCCTCCTCTTCCAGTCCATGCCGATGCAAAATGGCGATGCCCAGCACCGCCCATTGCATCCTGGGATGCGCTGGGCAGGGCTACAGACCATGTAAGGGGGCCTGGAGGGGGCCAAGAGGGGGTGTTGTCACCACGGACCACCAGGTATTCGAAGTAGAACGCTGGGGGGGGAGGAGTTGGGGTGGGCTGGAGGTCCACCGGACCTCCAGCCCCAAACCCCCCAGTCGATGGATGGGAGGGTGGGAGAACCTTTGGCCGGAGGCGGCCACTTCTCGATTTCTGGGGGTTTGGGGGGGCTTGAGACCCACCGGATCTCCAGCCCTTCCTGAACATGGAGGGGGTGGGATCGTCAGGGGGGGCCGGAGGTCCACTGGACCTTCAGCCCCCTGATCGCATTTGCTTTGGGGGGGGGGAATGGGGGCCTGCCAGCATGCAACTGCATGCTGGACAGGGCTCACCATTCCTCCCCAATGATCCACAAAATCTAACGCCAGCTCGGAGCTGGCGTTGATTTTGCCGCGGCCAGCGACCCAATCTTTGGCGTGCTGGTCACTGATAATTGGGGATGAATAGGATTAGCATGCATTTGCATGCTACTTGTGCTAAGAGCCCTGTTTTGCATGCATTTGCGTGCTAGTTGCATTCAGAGCCCACAAGCAGGTTGTTTCACGTGCTCGGGGGCTATGATCATGGGGTGGTAGCAAATGCAAGTGCTAGTATGGCACTAACAGCCTCTAGCACCTGCGTTTGTTTCTGATTATTGGCCTATTAATTCAATTTAACCTCCAGCCCCCTGATCGCGTTTGCTTTGGGGGGGGGGGGAATGGGGGCCTGCCAGCAAGCAACTGCATGCTGGACAGGGCTTACCATTCCTCCCCAATGATCCGCAATATCTAACGCCAGCTCGGAGCTGGCGTTGATTTTGCCACGGCCAGCGACCCAATCTTTGGTGCGCTGGACGCTGATCATTGGGGATGAATGCGTTAAGCGCTGATTAGCATGCATTTGCAAGCTAATTGCGCTAGAAGCCCTGTTTAGCATGCATTTGCATGCTACTTGCACTAAGAGCCCTCGAGTGCGTTGTTTCAGGCACTCGAGGGCTCTGATCATGGGTCGGCAGCAAACTCCGGTGCTAGTATGGCGTTAACAGCCTCTAGCGCCGGAGTTTGCTTTTGATCATGAGGGCCTCACTGAGCAACTATATATAGACGCCCTGTTACAGACTTACCTCCATTTTATCTAAATGCCACAGCCTGTATTTAAAAATACACTGACAATGGGATTTAAATATTGACCTGTATGTATTTCAAGTGACATTAGTTGGGGACAGAAAACATTTAGGGCTCCTTTTGCAAAGCCACACTAGTAATTCTGGCACGGCAAATGCGATAAAGCCCTTTCAGTTCCTATGGGCTTCGTCACATTTGCCGCACTGGAACTGCTAGCGCAGCTTATTTATTCATGCACACTCCACAGCAAACTGTCATTTTAAAATCATATTTATTGTCCAAATATATTTGATCTATTTGTGAACAATTTTCCAAGCCATCATCCCTTTAAACAGAGGGAGTCAAGTAGCATCATTGTTAATTTTAGCTATGTGTAAATTCAGGGCAACTTTAACTCATTAAATAATCTCAACAAACAAACACACACTCTGACCAGACTAGTTTCTCATATAAACCAAAGGACTGTGGTGCATTTTTCTATAGATTCTTTTTCTATACAATTAACCATACGAGATTTTTCTCTCTCATATCCAGATTTTTGTATATAAATCAGAAAATCTTTTTGACACAGGTTATGCTCCTTGAGTAAAGATTAAACTGGTTTTTGAATGACAAAGTTCCTCTGTTCCTTGCACACTAGAGTGCAACTTGCAGCAGGCTGCCGATGAAACCTGCTAAGATGAGCAGGAACAGGTAGCTGATTTTCAGACTCATTGCTCTGCTTTTGTTACACCGGTCAGTCTCACAACAGTAGATGAAATTGCCCGCCAAAACAAGACTAATGTTATATGTGGAGCAAAGTGGCGTACACAGTTTTGTGATAGAGTTAATTTTGCCAGTACCTAAACCAAGGGAAAAGAAGAGACAAGGATCACGTTATTGAAAATCTTTCTTAATTGCATCTATCTAGAAGGACCCTAGACTTCATAGTGTGCGGGGAATGGGTGTCAGTAATGTGTCATAGAAAGCATAAAATGCAGTGCATAGCTTTAGCTCGTGTGACACTCATTCAATAGACCTAATGGCTCTTCATCTAACAGACACTATGATCATAGATTACAGAGTGACCTGTGTTCATAGAATTAACATACATATTTGTGCACTCACCTACATGTTTGCAAACACTTCATAAAATAAAGACTCACACCTAAGGTAGTGACACAACCAGGCCATAGCTTCATTAATTACAATCATAACATCAACTTACTTAGTAAGATAGAAACATGTTGTGAGGAATATGAGGGTGAGAGGGAGGATGAAGGCACATGGAGGAATGAGGAGGCTCGAGAGGGAGGGAGACTGGGTAGAGAAAGGAAGGAGTCTTTTCCCCTGGGGATTGGAGAAAAGGGAAAGACTACAATTCCCAGCAGCCCCTGAGTAGGTCCCATGGTAGAAACAGGGACTTCAATCCCCAACAGCCCCCAGAGGAGGTCAGGAGAAGGGCAAGAGAAGGGAGTTAGAAAAACCTGTCCCAGAGAGCCAGGATGAGGGAAGAAGTTCTGAACCTGCCCAATCAAGCAAATGGAGAGCAGCTGAGCAATGGGTGTGGGGAGGAATCTATGGACTGGCAAGGGGAAGAAAAGGAGGAAGAACTAGAGCAAGAGGAGTCGATGGAGATTGCTGCTCTGACTAAACTGAAAGGAAAGGAGGTGAAACAGCAGAGGGCTGCTTGGGAGGAGAGCCTGATAGAAGCAAGGGCTTAGCCACGGGTGGGCCTGGATGGGCCCAGGCCCAGCCCAGCCACTTTCCCTCCAGGCCCGCCCACCCAACATCCCCTCGCATGTCCTCAGTGGCGAACCGCCCTGGGTGCAGCTTGTGAGGGGGTGCTGCCATGGATGTCTTCCTCCCCCCCCCCCCTGACTGGTGCGGTGCTGCATGGGTGTCCTTCCCCTCCCCCCCCCGTCCCCCGACTAGTGCGGTATCACTCTTCCCCTTCTTGCTCCACGTCCGCCCCACTCTGGTGCAGGGAAATGGGAAAAGGGGGTGGAGAAAGGAGTGAGATTGATGGTAGTCTAGATCTAAGGGAAGCAAGAAGGGGAGGGAAGAGAAAGGTGGGATGCATGAGGGAGAGGAGACTGGGAAAAAGCTGGATCAGGGGAGGGAGAGAACAAGATGCAGTATTATGAAGCAGGGGAGAGAGATACTGGCCCTGGGTTTGGAGTGCAGGAGAGAGGGAGAAAGAAGGGTGAAGAACATGGGAAGGGATGGGGACACAGAGCAAATGCTGAACATGGGGGAATAGGGACAGAGACACAGAGGGGAGATTATGGATAGGAGAGAGAGGGAGTAAGAAGGAATGACAGTGAACATGGAGAGAAAAAAGTCAAATAGACAGGAGATAAGCAGAAGATGGATATGGATGGGGAACAGAGAGTGAAGAGAGAAAGATGGCGAGAAGGGGAGATGCTGGAATGCATCATATAAAAAGGAGAGAGGGAGGCACATGCTGGAAAGAAGGGAAAGAAAAGGCAGGCAGTGGATGGAAGGGGCAGAGAAAGCTGGCAGACACCATATGGAAAGGGGGAGAGAGCAGACAGTGGATGGAAGGGGCAGAGAAAGCAGACAGACACTGGATGAAAAGGAGAGAGAAAAAGCAGATGCTAGATGGAAGGGAGAGAGTGAAGGAAAGCAGAAACCAGAGACGACAAAGGTAGAAAAAAAGATTGATTTATTTATTTGCTTTAGAATAAAGTAGTATTGTGGCTGTGGTTTTACATAGAAAATGAAACAAAATAAAACATGGAAAAGAAAATAAGATGATACCTTTTTTATTGGACATAACTTAATACATTTCTTGATTAGCTTTCGAAGGTTGCCCTTCTTCGTCAGATCAGAAAGAAGGGCAACCTTCGAAAGCTAATCAAGAAATGTATTAAGTTATGTCCAATAAAAAAGGTATCATCTTATTTTCTTTTCCATGTTTTATTTTGTTTGATTTCTATTGATAACCTTAAGAGTGGACTAACACGGCTACCACACTCCTCTACATAGAAAATGAAAATAAGGTGATCTTTTTGTTGGACTAATTTTAATACATTTTTGACTAACTTTCAGAGACCAAAACCTCCATCCTTAGGACAGGACCATACCAGCAGTATACTGTACTGACCTGAGGAAAGAGGTTTTGGCCTCTGAAAGCTAATTGAAAAATGTATTAGTCCAATAAAATGGTATTATCTTATTTTCTATTTTTTTTTTTGTTTTATTTCTATTTGTTTATTTGTAAAGTGGTGATTGGTATTTTGTCAGTTTTTCAAATTTATGTCTGCTATCTTTATATTTTGCACTGTACTAGGGGACATGCATCACTGTTTCTATGGTGTTGCATTGTATGCGGGATCTGGCCTCTTGGGGGTTCAGTTTAATTTTAGTTTGTGGTTACTTATTGTATACTTGGTGAGGATGTATCGGTGTTCTATATTTGTGAAAAAGACATGGTTTTATGTTGGCAGGATCATTTTTACTAATGTCTTGGTTAGTTTTACAATGGGTGTATTGATGTTCTAGTGCTCACTGCAGTGTTTAAGATGCTGCCTTTTCTAGGTACACCCTTGTTGTGTGACTCGTGGATTATTACTAAAAATAATATTTTCATATAGAGGAGGGGGTGTTAAAAAATGATCGGCCCCGGGTGTCAAATATGCTAGGTACGCCACTGCATGTCCTCCCCGCCGGTGCTACCCCGGTCTGTGCATTATTCTTTTCTTCACCTGTCGCCGGCAGCGCTGCCATTCATTCACACAGGCAGCTCCGCTCCCCTCTGCCGCAGCCATCTGGCCCTACTTAAACAGGAAGTGCATCAGAGAGGGCCGGATGGAAGTGGAAAAGGGGAGCGGAGCTGCCTGTGTGAATGAATGGCAGCGCTGCTGGTGATGGGTCAGGCAAAGAATGCTGCAGGGACCGAGGGTAGCATGCAGGGTTACAGCCCCGCGCACATTTTTCATTTTTTTTTTTGCAGGGGTGGTGGAGAGAGAGGGGCAGGGCAGAGCAGAGCATTGTGCCCATCCATCCAAGCTGTTGCCCCACCCAAAAATTGCATTCTGGCTACGCCATTGGGTAGAAGATGGAAAAAGATGACTATCCCACGAGGGAAGCTGAGAGAGCAGGTTTACCACGGAAGGGTCATGTGGGTGGTGGTCAGGGTATAATGCTGGCCTGGTTGGGGAGGGACCCTTGCCACTCTCCCTAGGTTGATTTCTTTTGAAAGGGAGAAAGGAGGAGTGGTGGTTTTGGGCATAACTGCTTACATGAACTGCTGGGGAGTTTGAACCCTTTTTGATCTACTGTGTTTGGAGAATTACTTTGCATAACTGCTATACATGAACTGCTGGGAGTCTGAGTCCTTTCTGAACTGCTGTGTTTGGGGAATTGTTTTGCCGAACTGCTGGGGAGGGTTTGAACCCTTTCTGGATCTACCGTGTTTGGAGAATTACTTTGCATACCTGCTATACATGAACTGCTGGGAGTTTGAGCCCTTTTTGAGCTACTTTGTTTAAAGAATGGCTTTGCATAACTGCTTTATATGAATTGCTGAGATTTTGGAACCTTTTGGGGGGTTTTTTTTGTCTTGTTTTGAATACTATGCTGTTGAACTGCTATGCTTCTTGAGAAATGCTGTTGTGGGAACTACCTTTGGAGGAGCAGTTGACACAAAGGGATTACAATAAAGTATAATGATCTGACCTTGTGAATTGCCATGTGCTCTTTAGCAGTGGATTACAGTACATAGCTCAGCTAAAGAGTCCTGGTGCAGGAGACTTTTCCAAGAGTCTCCCGGTGGTGGAGACCTTACAATGTGCCTTTCTAGATTTATTTGAAAATGTACAAAAGCTGAAGAGAATTTCCGTTATAGAACAGCCAAATTCTTAATGTGCAGAGGTTTTACTGTTGATTTTCCCATGCTAAAACCTCTTACCACATTAGAAAGAAGATTAGAATGGGAAAATTTTGAGGAAAATGCTGTGCTAAAGGGTAATGGATATTGCAGCTCACTACATAATGCAAGGCTGAACTGTAAGACTAAAAAGTATTGAGGAGAAATGTGTGAAGGGTGCTGAAGAAAACACATCTTCTGTGTTTATGGAAGATGCTCTGGAGACGGACCATGGATGGTTAGCGAAAGTACACATAGGAATGGAGTAGTTACCACACCAGACAAGAAAGGAGATATATGTGGAACTTGCAAACTTATGGAGGGTAACGTTATAACATGTCCATGTGTGAAGGCCAAGTAGGTGCGTATTTCAAGACTTTTTTATAAAGACACATAAGTGCCTACATGTGTTTATAAAATTCTAAGGGCAAAACTGCAGACACCATGCCTAAATTGAACCTGCTGCTCACCACTGCCACCCCCCTCCCACAGCAGCGAATGAGAGAGAGAGTACTGTTCCAGCTTGAAGTCCTTCTTTCTGCCATATCCCATCTCCTGTGAAGTAACTTCCTGTTTTCGCATAGGCAGGATACGGCAGGAAGAGGGACATGTGGCCAGCACCAACAGAACAGTCCTTTTTGATCACCAGTGCCGGACCCTCCTTGGAGGCCAGGCCCAGAGAATCTTGCCCTTCCCCTCTCAGCAGCCCTGCTTTCTCTGTCCCTAGAGGGCTCACAATCTAAGTTTTGTACCTGGGACAATGACAGGTTAAGTGACTTGCCCTGCACTAACCATTAGGCTACTCCTCCATGGCTTCTTCCTTCTCAAATTGAAGGGCATGATGTTCTGAGCACACATAAAGCATTTATTTTGTATAGCAATGGAGATTTTTTTATTCATATTATAAAACATTCTAACCCAAACATATTTATTTAGATTTTGCTCACAGCTTTTTCAGTAGTAGCTCAAGGTGAGTTACATTCAGGTACACTGGATATTTCTCTGTCCAAGGAAAGCTTACAATCTAAGTTTGTACTTGAGGCAATGGAGGGTTAAGTGGCTTGCCCAAGATCACAAGGAGAAGCAGTGGGATTTGAACCAGCCACCTATGAATTACAAGACCGGTGTGCTAACCACTAGGCCACTCCTCCACTCCATGTATCTTGGTACTTATCCATGTATAAGGGGGAATTCTATACAGTGTGCTAAAAGTAGTAAATTTAAAACAAAGCAGAGAAAATATTCCTTCACTCAATGTGTAATTAAACTCTGGAATTCTTTGCCAGAGAATGTAGTAAAAACACACAGGGGTTTAAAAAAGGTTTGGATAGCTTTCTAAAAGAAAAGTCTATAAGCCATTATTAAGATGGACTTGGGGAAAATACACTGCTTGTTTCTAGGATTAGCAGCATGAAATGTATTGTACTGTTTTAGGATCTTGCCAGATACTTGTAACCTGGATTGGCCACTGTTGGAAACAGGATGCTGGGCTTGATGAATCTTTGGTCTGTCCCAGTATGGCAATACTTATGCTTATGTTCTTAAGTTATGCACAAATTAGGAACCAAACTGTTGGCACACCAATGGGAGATAATGGATGTTAGCCACCAAAATGGGGCTGAAACAGCAGGTACACACCAGAATGCACTTAGGTGCTATTCGATAACATGGCGCCTAAGTGTTCTGATGTATAACTGCAAAGGGATTGTTTCCATGGGCGGGGCATGGGCATTACAATTATTTCAGCACACGCTTTATAGAATAATTGCATTTACATGCCCAATTGTTGATTTGAGGTACTAGCATATTCGCCAGCCGTAGACATGGCATAAGTGGTCATATCTAAAGTTAGGTATGAACATAGCGGTTTATGCTACTGTTTTGTAACAAATTTGGCACCCAGTTTTGCTGTTATAGAATTATAGCTTAGCACCCAGTTTTTGGGCACCTAACGTTAGGCACTATTTATAGAATTCCCTCCATAGTGTGGGTAACTATGGACCGCCCCAGCACATTACCAGGACAGTTAGAGGAGATATTCAGTGGCACTGCCCAGATATCTCCTCCCAGCCCACTCAGCATGGTTTAATTGGGCAGAACTGCCCTTCACAAATAATCCCTGAGCTAATTTCTTCTCAGTGGGAGTAGTGGCACATACCAAGTCCTGCATACTGTATCGCGGTCATGCAGTACATGTCCAAATCTTGGCACTTGGTTTCTGTCAAACATTCATTGTTAGTTGTCTGCGCAATGCATGTGTAACATGTCAAAGAGTAAGCTGAAATGAGAGATCCATATCACATTAATTACATACAGGGAGTTGCTATACAAGCATCTTCATAAGTAAGTAGTGGCATTTACACATATAGATTACACATGTAAACAATTTCCGAAAGCCACTATTTACATGTCAAGATCAATAAGACATAAGGACCAGTATTCAAAGCGATTTAAGTGGGCAGGAGCTTTTCCTGTCCACTTACATGGCCTGTCGCTCCCTAACCGCTGATAGTCAGCAGCATTAAAGTGGCAAGTACTGCTGAATATCGCTTCTGACTGGCCCCCTCAAAAGTGGGCTGTTCAGGGTTGGTCAAGGGGGCAGTGCTGGGGAGGAGCTGGGACTTATGTAAGCGCCGGCAATATTCAGCTGAGGCCTTCATAAGTTACACAGTTGAATCAACCACTTATTTTATGTGAGCCCTGGCTGAATATTGGGCTGGGACCTGCATTAAAAAATATCTTTTTCCCCTTCCCGTCCCCCTGATGTGCTGCTGCTGCAGCAGCAGCGGCACCCCCCTATCAACAGCCTCCCCGGGCAGCAGCCCCCTCCCATCCCTCTGGAGCAGCATCCCCATCCCCACCTCCTGGTCAAGATAGGACCCTCCTGAGGCCTACCTGACCTCCCTCATGATTCAACGTAGCATTGTGGGCTGGAGCAAACTCAAATGGCTAGGGGGGTTCACTTCTGCCTCCGACACCTCACTGGACCACCAGGGAGGTCAAGTAGGACCTGGGGGGGGGGGTCCTATCTTGATCAGGAAGTGGGAGATGGTAGATGCTGCCCAAAGGGGGAGGTAGGAGTGGACAGAAATGGGAAAAGGCCTTTTTTAATGCAGGTCCTAGCCCAATATTATTATTATTATTATTACATGACATTTGTATCCCACACATACCTGCAAAGTTCAGTGCAGCTCACAAAAACAATAGACTGGGCTAACTCCAAGAACATTACAGATCAATAGAAATCAAACGGCCAATAAAAACGAATTAATCCAAACTCAAATATTTGAAAAAAAAAGTTTTCAGCAGTTTTCAAAACAATACATAGTTTGATTGCACTCTCATTTCAATAGGTAATTCATTCTAATTACTGGCCACTAAATATGCAAATTAACCAGAAAAAAAAATTCTTATATGCCACCTTTTTTGGAACTAGGTACTGAAGAATTAAAAAAACATCTTGATCCGATAATCAGATTAAATTTATCATACAAGGGGGTGGCTCACCATACACAATTTAAAAAAAACCAAACAACAAAGCTTAAAAATGATACATGCCTGTACTGGTAGCCAGTGCAATTGCAACAACAATGGTGTGGCTCTATCGTTCTTAAATACCTTACATAATAAATGGGCAGTTGTATTTAATAAGGTTTGAAGTTTCTTTGCAACCATATCTTTACAGCCCATGTAAATGATGTTGCAGTAATCAATATGAGCCAACATCATTGATTGCACAATCAATCTAAATGCCTCTGTCTTAAATAAATAAATGAAAATATGACATAGCTTCCATAATACTCTGAATACCTTAAAGGCTATTGCCTGTACCTGCTCTTCAAACATAATCCACTTATCAAAGATTACTCCCAAACTTTAAGGGAAGATTCCAATGAGAAATTAATGTTACCAATACTTAGACTTTTCTCTTTTACCATATTAAATTTACTTTTACTAACAGGCTCATTTTCAAAAGAGAAGGACGCCCCTCTTTCAACACAAATCGGAAGATGGGCGTCCTTCTCCCAGGGTCGTCCAAATCGGTATAATCGAAAGCTAATTTTGGACATCCCCAACTGCTTTCTGTCGCAGGGATGGCCAAAGTTCAAGGGAGCGTATCGGAGGTGTAGCAAAGGCGAGACTTGGGCGTGCCTAACACATGGAAGTCCTCGACCCATAATGGAAAAAAAAGGGCATCCCTGACGAGCACTTGGACGACTTTACCTGGTCATGTTTTTCTTACGACCAAGGCACAAAAAGGTGGACAAAATGACCAGATGACCACCGGAGAGAATTGGGGATGACCTCCCCTTACTCCCCCAGTGGTCACTACCCCCCCTCCCACCCTCAAAACATCTTTAAAAATATTTTTTGCCAGCCTCAGATGTCATACTCAGGTCCATCACAGCAGTATGCAGGTCCCTGGAGCAGTTTTAGTGGGTGCAGTGCACTTCAGGCAGGCGAACCCAGGCCCATCCCCCTCCCTACCTGTTACGTTTGTGGAGGAAACAGCGAGCCCTCCAAAACCCACCAGAAACCCACTGTACCCACATCTTGGTACGGGCTATGGTAGTGATGTACAGTTGTGGGTAGTGGGTTTTAGGGGGGTTTGGGGGGTTCAGCAGACAAAGTAAGGGAGCTATGTTCTGGGAGCATTTTATGAAGTCCACTGCAGTGCCCCCTAGGGTGCCCGGTTGGTGTCCTGGCATGTGAGGGGTACCAGTGCACTACAAATGCTGGCTCCTCCCATGACCAAAGGGCTTGCATTTGGTCATTTCTGAGATGGACGTCCTTGGTTTCCATTATCACCGAAAATCAGGAACGACCAAGTCTAGAGACGACCATCTCAAAGGATGACCAAAATTTCAAGATTTGGGTGTCCCCGACCGTATTATCAAAACAAAACATGGACGTCCATCTTGTTTCGATAATACGGGTTTCCCCGCCCCTCCATCAGGACGTTTTGCGAGGACATCTTCAACAAAACTTGGGCATCCCTTTCGATTATGCCCCTCCACGCCATGAAGGCATGTACACACGTCTTACGTGCGTCAATTTTGAACTACTGCCTGGCTACCATGTGGCCCGGGTGGTAATTTCATTTTGACGTGCATCCACTATGTGCACTGGAAAATATGTTTTATTTTCCGGCATGCGGCGCTAACCAGGCGGTAATCGGCATTGTACGCACGTAGACCATTATCGCCTGGTTAACACGTGAGACCTTACTGCTAGGTCAATGGGTGGCGGTAAGGTCTCAGGCACAAAATGGACGCTGTTAGTGTTCATAGTCCATTGATGGCACTGTCCCACCCTTCTTTTTAACAATTTTGTAAGCAATATGGCTGAAGATGAACTTCAGTTTTTGATGGCCAGAGTCCATGAGAGAGCATGAGATTTAGAGTATGACCTGTACAACCTATCTAGACCTCATCTCGAAATGCTGCTTTCATATTAGCTGAATTATCAGTCACATAAATGAGACTAGCTCGATGGAGATTATACTCTACCAAAACACTTGAAACACAATGACGATGTTCACATCAGTTTATCAATGGTCTCCCTCGTTGCTAAAATTCAGAAAGATCCTGCTCGGTTAAAAGAAGCTGAGAGGGCTGGAAGGTGATATTCAGTGGCTCTTAGAGGTATGCATGAGGATGGGGGATAACGGAAAACCTGCAGAAATCCACAGAATTTGTGGGGATGGGGACAAAAAAGTCATTAATACCACGAGGATGGGAGGGCATGGATCAAAAATGAATGAGGACAGGAGGGGATGGATTGGAAGTAAATGAGGATGGGAGGGGATGGGGACCGGATTATATCCCCTTGCACACCTCGACTTGTAAACTTGACACCAACACCTCAACTTAAAAAAAAGAGATTACCTCATCTTGATGAAAATTGATGCCGATTCTGTGGTTACCATCAGATTTTTTTTTTTCTGATACCTCTTAGATGTCCTTTTCTCTTTTCCTCTTACTTTGTACCTATCTCTCTCCTATTGTACATGGAGTTATTTTCTGCTTTTATTATTCCTTCTAGATTTGCAATGTAAACTGCTCTGATGGCTTGTTACTAGGGTAGTATATTAAGCTGCTTAATAAACTTGAGACTTGTCTACATCTGTTTTAAAACCTGCTAAGCTAACTGCTTTTACCACATTCTGCAATGAATTCCAATGTTTGATTACATATTGAATAAAGAAATATTTTTTCAGATTTGTTTTAAATGTACTACATAGTAGCTTCATTGCATGCCCCTGTAGGGGTATTTCCCTGTGATCTAGCCTATGCTGGTCTGGGCCTATACAAGCCTATGACATCTTGGTATAATAAGATGGCTGCTGCAACATCTCTGTGTCAGCAAGATCCAGCTTCAACTTGTGGAAAATCACTGACAGGCTTGCTAAAGCCAAGGACAGTCTGTGTTCTAAACACCCCCTTCTATCACCCTGAGAACGGAGTAGGGAGGCAGACATGGCTCCAGAAGTTACCATTCTCCAAGGTCACAAAACAAAGAACTCTTCTTGCCCATGTACTGAACTGGACATGATCATGATTGGTTTCTACCGTCACCTGACCGAGAGGGACGGGGAAAGCGGGAACAGAAGTGAGTCGGAGACCCTTGGAAGAGGGGCAACTGGTAAGAGGACCTGAGAGATCCAGCAAGGCTCGGGGGGGAGCCAGAGACTTTGTATGATACCAACATCGTGATCTGCATCCTGGTGCAAATACCTGTGGCAGAGATATTGGCTCTGATAACCAAAGGAGTGACGGGAACCTACGTGGGCTAATAAAGACCTGCACTACCTAAGACACCGACAGCTAAAATAGCGTCTGGGGAGATTCTGCTCCGGTCTTATCTGAAGCCGTCATCACGACAGCGTGGTAAGATCACAGTGATATATTTCCTGGTCTGGGGTTAGGCAGTGGTTTTATCTAAGTACGACTGGTTTATGTCAGCTCTTGGTCAGGGAAAGCAGCTAATGTGTATTTTGCATAAGATGTGATAAGTTTCATAAGGATTATTAGGTTATCATTTGTACTGTTCTAATCATTACCGTACTTAGTCTCAGGATAATCAGAGTGTAGTTTAGACAATATATTTTGGTAGTGCTCATATCAGTAAGGGATATGTTTATTGCATAAGCTAGCGCAGAGTATTTCTATTTTCTTATCCATAATAAAGCTAATATATATATCTATCAGCTGTGTCTTTCTTTTTCACTCTACACACCAAAACACCTGGAGAGGTGCCAGAAGCAAGATTCCTGTATCTCACCCTAGACAGAGCTAGTGAGTCTGTTAGGCAGACTTATGCATCAGGGAATCTTGGTATAAGTAATCTGTGGGTACTTGTTGCCCTAGGTATTATTTATCTCACCCTACACCCCCTAGTCCTTGTATTTTTGGAAAGAGTAAACAAGTGATTTACATCTATCCATTCCACTCCACTCAGTATTTTATAGACCTCTATCATATCTCCCCTCAGCCTTCTCTTCTCCAAGCTGAAGAGCACTAGCCACTTTAGCCTTTCATCATAGGGAAGTCGTCCTATCCCATTTATCATTTTTGTTGCCCTTCTCTGTACCTTTTCTAATTCTGCTATATCTTTTTTGAGATGCAGTGAGTAGAATTGCACACAATATTCGATGTATGGTGATGCCCTAGAGCAATATAAAGGCATTATAATATTCTCAGCTTTGTTCTCTATTCTTTTCATGATAATTTCTAACATTCTACTTGCTTTCCTAGCTGCTGCTACACACTGAGCAGAGGGTTTCAACATATCATCAATGATGACACCTAGCATAGGCACCCTATGTAAGAGGCTTGTGGAGGCTAAGCCTCCCCAGCTGCAACCATGACCTTCCCCACCCACTGAACCTACTGGCTACCCACTTTTGCCCCTTTTTCTTTTGTTACATTTGTACCCTGCGCTTTCCCATTCATGGCAGGCTCAATATGGCTTACATGGGGCAATGGAGGGTTAAGTGACTTGCCCAGAGTCACAAGGAGCTACCTGTGCTTGAAGTGGGAATTGAGCTCAGTTCCTCAGTTCCCCAGGACCAAAGTCCACCACCCTAACCACTAGGCCACTCCTCCACTCTGTCTCTCTCCCCCTCCCCAGTACTGCCCCACTTCTCTCGCCCTCATTCCCATCCTGTTTTCCCTCTCTATTGCTCCTCTACCCTGCTGCTGTCATGTAGCACTTTTTGCTTCATCCCTCCCATTGCCACCTCTGCCGGGCCCGCACTACTAAGCAAGATGCATGGGACCATGGCTGTCTGTGCTGCTGCTTCTTCTGCTGGTCTCATCTCCTCTAATATAAACTTCTGGTACAGGCAGAGAAAGCAGCAACGGCACAGAGTGCCACAATCCTGCACATCTTTACATCTTGTTTATTAATGCAGGCCCAGTATGGGAGAGGCATGGGCAGAGCTGCCACCTATATATACACCTTGGCTGTATTTGAGCACTCGCAGTTACACCAGGTCTTTGCGTGGAGTAGCTGCAAACGACTAAAAGTAAGTCGCACCAATACTGGGTTATACTACTATTTATATAATGGAATTTGGGTTCCCTGGCACCATTATGGAATAGGTTCCCATGGTGCATCCTAAGGGCACCTAAAATAAGGCACCCACTTATAGAATTATTCCTTTGGTGTCTGAAATGAAAAGTTTAATGAATCAGGCCCTAAATTTTTAGCAGCATTTCACTTTCATTTAAGCAAATTCATAAACAGAAAATGTTCGAGAAAGAAACAAAGGTCAAGAGGATGACATCCTCAAATTCTTTTAACTTGCATTTTTAGGACAATCCCCATGATATTCAGCTGGTGGCGGTCAGAGTTTTATTAAATGCTGATTGTTGCCAGCTAATTTATCCCCTTTATATTCAATGCTGGGCCTCGGGCCGGGGCTGCATAGCTTATTTTGCTTTTATTTAAAAAAAAAAGCCCCCTCCCACCCTGCCCCCAGCCTATGGCATGAACCCCCCCAAAGGGCCCCCAGCTGTCCATGTAGGTCCTCCCCCCAGGCCTACCTGTAACCCTGGTGGTCCAGGGAAGGAGTGCAG
This sequence comes from Microcaecilia unicolor, assembly GCF_901765095.1. Taxonomy (NCBI): domain Eukaryota; kingdom Metazoa; phylum Chordata; class Amphibia; order Gymnophiona; family Siphonopidae; genus Microcaecilia; species Microcaecilia unicolor. The sequence goes on from NC_044031.1 coordinate 612,122,061, forward strand.
GCCCCTCACTCTTGCCCCTTGTGGATGCTGAATGAAAATGACTGCTGTGACCTCTTGTGACAGCTCGCAATACTACGGAGGGCCCTCTGGGGGGAGTTCATTCCACGGGCTGGGGGAAGGAAAGAAGATCATTGTCGGGGGAGGTGGGAGGGGGCTAGTGGGATTTTCTTTTTAATAAAAAATAAAGTTATGCAGCCATGGCCCAATATTCAGAGCTAGGACCCGCATAGCTAGGCCAGCCAAAGTTAGGACAGCTAAATTTGGTTGCTTAGCTATACGGGTGCAGGCACTGAATATTACCAGCACCCGCATAACTCTGGGGTCCTCCCTAATGCCACCACTTGTACCACCTGTGATCTGCCCCTTTTTTGGCAGTGATCAGAGGCAATATTCAGTAGCACTGCCCACTTTAGTGTTGCTGAATATCGGAGGGTAGACGTCAGCAAGCGATTTAAGCAGGCATGAGGCCTCTCCTACCCGCTTAAATCGCTTTGAATATCAGCCCCAATGTGTTTAAGAGCACAGACCTTGCCAGAGTCACATATCAATTGAAAAGTATTTCCCTCTCAGGCAGGGTTGCCAAATAAAAAAAAAAATTCCCACACAAAACCACCCAAAACCCGCACACACCCCACCCCCGACATCATCAACCCCGCCCATTCCGTCATCACCCCGCCCCCGCCGTTATCAGCCCCACCCCTTCCGTCATGACCCCGCCCCGCCGTCATCAGCCCCGCCCCCACCGTAATCGCCCCACCCAATATGTCAGCAAACCCCGCCCAAAATGTCACAAACCCCGCCTCTGTCGCCATTAGCCCCACCCCCCGCTGGCCGAAAAACCGCCCCAAAACCCACACAGAAAAAACAAAACGAGCCCAAAAAACCGCAACACCGCGGGCAAAAGTTTCTCGCGGCGGGTTGCAGAAAACCGCCCAATTGGGCGGGAAAACCGCCCATCTGGCAACCATGCTCTCAGGAGAGAAGAGTGACCTCTAGAGGGAGGAGGCTGTTGTTATCATCTCCCTTGAAAACAGTTTGTACTGTGAATGTCTGCTGAACATAAACCAAGGTCATAGGAATCAGGCTATGTGGGTGCCAGTGGATGCTGAACAAGCTCCTTTATTGTGTTCAGTGAAAGGTAATTTGTATTGTGTTTGGCACCCCTAATCACTTTGAAATGTTGGCATCTATGACCATGGTTTAGAAGGTAGTAATGAAACAATATTTCCAACTAGTCATCTTTTTATTCTCCCATCCATAAGTTCCTTTTTTGCATGTACTATCTCACACCAGGCAATTGCTTACCTGCCCGAATGCAGAAGGCCGCAATAATAAGGGAAACCAGAAGTGTTTTCATCTTCATAGGCTCCTCAGAGACCGCAAATAAGACACAGCTGCTCCTGGAGACTTTTATGTTCTCCTCCACGTTAGTTTTTGGTCACTGTCAAGATGGTTTAAAACATTATTTCAATATACAGGGAACAAATGGTGCTTTCATCCTGAAAACATGCCTCTTTAACCCATGCTTAAGGCCAATCAATGCAGTAAGGAAGGATCCTTTTAACACATTCTCAGCATCATGTACAATTCTGTAGTAGGAAGTTAATAAGGAATAAGCACATTTCTCTCTTCTCCACCACTGCCAACTCCAGGCTCCGCTCATTCTGCCTTGCCTCACCCTATGCCTGGAACAATCTTCCTTTACCCATACGCCATGCCCCCTCCCTATCCATCTTCAAATCTCTGCTTAAAACTCACCTCTTCAATGCTGCCTTCGGCGCCTAACCGCTTGAGAAATATAGAATGCCCCAATCTATCCACCCTATCAGATTAACTGTTCAATTGTCCTCTAGATTGTACACTTGTCTTTAGATTGTTCTCTTGTCTTTTAGATTGTAAGCTCTTTGAGCAGGGACTGTCCTTCTATGTCTAAATTGTACAGCGCTGCGTAACCCTAGTAGCGCTTTAGAAATGTTAGTAGTAGTAGTAGTAGTAGTAGAAACCAATATCAAAGAGACTTGTATCATGATCTACCTGTCCCCAAAGCCTTGGAATCCTTAAGCAAGTTTCCAAAAGACCTGCATTTCCTTTCTCTGATCTGGTCTATCTCCTAGGCGAACATCTGTAAGAATAGCATGTCTGTGGTAGAAGCAATGACCAATCACTCTATTCAGACAGTGGGGGAAGGAGAGAGGAATATTCCAGAAAGTATACAACTTAAGCTACAAGGATAGCCTAGTTCAGGAGTTAGTATTTATTTGATATACCATCCATCAAGTTAATATCTATCTATCTATCTATCTATCTATCTATCTATCTATCTATCTATCTATCTATCTATCTATCTATCTATCTATCTATCTATCTATCATCTATCTATCTTTAATCATGGAGGGTGTGGTAGCTCAATTGTCAAATTTCCTTGAGAAGTTTAACATTTTACACATTTCTCAGTCAGGTTTCCTTGCTAATTATAGCACAGAAACAGTAGTTGGCTCAATTTTAGACAAAAAAAGGAGTAGTAAAACTGTAGTAGCAGCAGAACAAACAATTTGTTTATTACAGCATCAGACAAACCTTTAAGGGTTTTTTACTAGAGCTTAGCTCGAGTTATCTGCAGCAGGGCCCATAGGAATAAAATGGGCCCTGCTGTAGATATTTTGAGAGAAGGAAGGGAAATTACATTGATGCAATTTCATTTATTGTTGGCTTTTGATCTAGTCGATCCTCAGATTCTTTTGAAGGTGCTAGATGATATAGGAATTTTAAGAAAAGTATTAAACTTGTTTTTTTTTACAAGAACTTATAAGTTGAAAATGAATAATATAATATCAGATGTCTTGGATGTTCTATATGGAGTACCTCAGAGTTCTCCGCTTTCACCCATTCTATTTAATGTATTTCTTCATTCGTTTGGATTTGTACTGGAGAGAGCAGGATATATGATGTACATTTATGCGGATGACATAACTATACTAGTTCCCATTCAATCATCATTAGAAGCTTCTAAAGGAATTCTTAACAGCGGTATTCAGTTAGTGACACAAAATCATTTAAAATTAAATACAGATTAAACCAAATTTATGTTAATTGGTAGCCAAATGCATGTCATGTGCTGTTTTGGCGAGATTTTACTACATTACAGTTTGATGGTGAACTTTGTATTCTCTATGTGTTGTTATCATCTGTGGCTGAGTTACCTTGTTTGACTCCTGAAGCAGGCACAGTTTGTGCCAAAACGCAGGACTGCGTGAAGTCTTTGGAACTGAATTTTGAATAAACCTACTGTTTGGATATATATTTGTCTACCCCCTACTTCTCTCTTTTTTTGTACACTGTTTTGATATTCTACATGTGTCTCCTGCTATAAAATTAGCTCCATAAACATATGGACTTCAGACAAGGATATAGGCAAAGAAAAGGTATGATAAACATTGTCCATAAGTAGACTGCTCGACAAGTTATTCAGATTGCCATCTAGCATTAATCAGGGTTTATGTGGCTTGTAGTCAATTATATCTTCCATTGAAGGCACTTTTACAACCCCTGAGTTTACAAATTTCAAAACTTCAGAACAGGACACTTAATAACTTTTGCTCTAATATCTGAAGAGATCCTCCCTCTTTTTAAATTAATAATTATAGAAAAAAATGAGACAACGGGGGGCGTGTCAAGATGGCACCGTGAGTGGTAACGTTTGAAGAGTTCTCCGCTCCACAGTTGCTAAACTTGTCTTTTCCTTTTGCCTCAATTATAATATGCCGCATACAAAACGAAAGGGAACGATTCGGAAGAATCCCCTACCTTCTGGAACGTCCACGCCGGTAACTGTGGGCCTGGAACGCTTCTTCCCCGCTCTTTCCCGACGAGGTGAAGTGGAGTCCATAGCGGGAGGAACCGGTGAAGCGGTCCCCCCGCTGGAAATTGAAATATCTCTCTCCCCACCAAGCTCTATGATGCCTCCTTGCCCTCCAGCTGCTGCGATTCGAACGGGGTTCCCTGTGGAGCCCAGAAGGGGCGATCCCGAGGAGCCCAGAGGGGAGCTCGAATCTGGAGAAAATTCTGCGGTTGCCGGAGAGATGGAAGTGAGCCTGGGTAAGATTTGGCTGAAGCTGGTAGAAATGGACAAAATACTGAAACAATCTTCTGAAGAGGTAAAGATATTGAATGTAAATATACAGGAGGTGAAGAACTCCCATGAGTTGGTGAAACAAGATTTTTCTTTGAAAATTGAGGCCTTGCAGGGAGAGTCTAAACAAACTGAAGAATTTAAAATCGCTGTGATAAAGGATAATATGGATTTAAGAAGGAGGATAGAGCAAGTGGAGAACTATAATAGGAGATTAAATCTCCGAATACTGAATTTTCCTAGACTGTTGGGAGTGTCCCCGAATGACATGTTTTGCAGGTACTTAAAAGAAAATTTGAAATTTCCCCAAGAAGTGTTTCCACCGTTGAATAAAATTTATTATATACCATCTACAATGAAAAAAATAGACTCAGAAAAGTCAATAGACCTGCAAAACTTCACAGACATTTTGGAACAATCAATTGAAGATGTAACTGAAAGAGAGACATTAATTGTTTCATTTGTATTTCAGCAGGACTTAAATGCAATAATGCATCTGTATTTTAAATCAACTGACCGTTTGTTTGCTGGTCAAAAAATTTGGCTTTACCCGGACATGACTAAGTCCACACAAGAAAGACGAAAAATATTTCTTTCTATGAGACCAAAAGTTTTGGAATTGGGGGCTTCATTCCTCCTGGCTTACCCTTGTAAATGTATTATTAGACTAAATCAGATAAAATATGTCTATTATTTGCCTAACCAACTCCAGACCTTCCTAGACAGTAAGCAATCTGTAGAGTAATAAAGAAATAAGGAATGACGGAACCATAATTAAGATTATAATGATTTATGTATATTGTGTTTAACTTCACTATATTCCTACCCCCCCCCCCTCTTTTTTTTCATATTGAGGTCTAAGGAAGCCATGTTATAAGAAGAGAATTTTTTCTTGATTTCCTGATTTGTAAATTTTATTACTTAATGGCTGTATTATACTTTGCAGTATTATAATATCTGTATAAGTATTAAAATCTAATAAAAATTATATATATAAATTAATAATTATAGTCAGGATCTATTTCCAAACTACACTCAGGGCCATATTATGGCATAGGCAAACCAGATATGTGCCTAGGGTCCAGATATTTAGGGGGGGCTTTCAGATGTGCTCAAGATCAAGAGGCTAGTGTTTAAACATTTCCCCCCGATTTTATACAGGTCACCCAAAGTCGGACACCCAAATTTGGATGCAGAACCCAAATGTGTGCACAAACTAATTAGTCAATTGGGTGTTAACAACCAATTATTGACATTTATTAGTATTAATTGGCACTAATTTGGACTTACATACGCAACTGCTTAAGCAGGGGGCAGAAATTTCATAGTGTGCAACCCAAAAGGCCATGGGTGGGTGTCAGTGGCATTCCTAGGAGCGCTGACACCCGGGGCGGTCGCCGATGCGCTCCGCCCCCTGGTGCAGAGCCCCCCCTGGTGCAGAGCGAACCCCCTTGTCACCCCCCCACCCCGGCGAAAGAACCCCCCCCCCGGGTGCACGCCGCTGGGGAGGGGGGTGCCGCGTGCCAGTCAGCTTTGTTGTTTCCATGCTCCCTCTGCCCTGGAACAGGAAGTAACCTGTTCCGGGACAGAGGGAGCATGGAAACAATGAAGCTGACCGGCACGCGGCACCCCCCCAGCGGCGTGCACCCGGGGCGGGCCACACCCACCGCCCCTCCCCTTAGTATGCCACTGGTGAGTGTCACAGTCTCAGGCTCTCGGGCACTGGAGCAACGTGAGCCCTTGGACCACTGCCGACAAGTGGCAGCAGTAGGCAAGACCCCAACCAGGAGGGGGTAACAAGCAAGGCAGGAGAAGCTGTAGACTAGCAAAGCTGGAACAACCGAACTGGAACCACAGGACTGGAACTACAGCAGTAGGCAAGCAGGGAATAAGCAGGACAGAGAAGCTGGTCTTCGCCTGCACTTGACCACCGTTCCCCAGGAGTTGAGCCCCCAGGTGCAGGCGGCCGGCAGGACTTACTGGACCGAACCTGCAGACAGACTGGACCAACAGGATTCTCACACCAGACATAGGACTCTAAACAAGCTTGACTAAAACAGGGTTCAGGATTAGGGTTCTCAGACAGGAGGGAAAGGAAGCCAAAAGCAGACAGGGTTAGAATCAAAACAGAGGTGTAGGCTGAAGTGCAAGTAGCTGACCAACACAGACAGAGAACAGAGCAATGGCTGAAGCTCCAGTAGCTGACAAACACAAACAGAGAACAGAACAGAACTCTAAACAAGAGCAAACAGAAGTGCCACAGGCACACCAACTAGAAGCAAGGCAGAAATGCAAACTGCATACAAACTGTCCTCGACCTCTGGAGATGCAAAGGCCCTGAATGGAAGAAAACCACTTCCTTATCAAGGCCCTGACAGATGATGTCACAACTACAGGACACAGGCAGAGAGCATACTGAAGCACAGAGAGGCTAAACACACACAGGTGCAGTATAGTGGAGTAATTAGAGCCATGCTGGAAGCAGCCAGCACACAGAGACAGAGACAGAGCTAACTCAGGAAGAACAGACAGAAGCCAGCTCGGAATCTGACCGCCGGAAATAAGGTGAGTCTGAGAGGGGTCATGACCATAATCGTGACAGTGGGTTAAGGGCATTCCAGTTATTTAGGTACAGTGTTATAGAAAAGTGGGGCTGCACGCCAGTATTTACACCAGGCTTCAGCAGGCATAAGTCCTTGTGCCCAAAGTTGGGCATGGGAACCCACTCTTCTACTAAGGGCACTCAGCCCAGAGTGCCTGTTATAGAATAATGCTTAATGCCAATTTCTCTCACTGCCAAAATTTGAACACCATCTATAGAATTCACCCCTATTTGTATTCACTTATTATACAGTTATAGCTATCTCATACATACAATCGGAATCCATACAGAGTGTAATCAAAAGGCTTCTGAGTGTTCATCAGAACAGGACCTGCAAACTTGAATAACCCTGCTATGACCACTCAGAGGGTCAGTCATTGCAATAGCCAACTCCAGACCCCAGCTGTCACAAAATTCCAACACTGAACGTAACCCCTACTGATCTGGAAGCACTTACTGCTGCTATTCTTCAGCTGTACAGAAGACCAGGGGCTCAACTTCAGGGAAGTAACACTGGCTTGCAGGTTTAATTCTCTAATTATTTGTTCTGGGTTCCAAATCAAAACCAGTAAAACTGGGAGGCCATTGACAGAATCAGGGACTACCAGTACCACACTGCTATGGGCTGTAATTTTGAAACCAGGACTGGCCAATAAGTCTGCCTTCTGGAAGTGGGTAACTTGGCAGCTCTTGACTATTAGGCATCACCTATGAAGCTCAGTCTCTGGCAAAATCCACCGTTGGTATCTCTGATTTTGTGCCAAAGGCGATGGAGAGTGAAAACAACTTGCCAGAGTTCCCTGTTTCTGAGCCCACTACCCTAGCCACTAGTCCACTCCATTTGAAGCATATGCTTGTACAGTCCCCATGCTCACTTACAACCTGCTACAGCCATCACTTCCCACAGTTGGTGGCCTGGCAGTTTTTTCCAGGCTACATCTGGTGAGGTGAAATGTGTGTGGGGTGTGTGGGGGGGGGGGGAAGCAAAAATTTGTGGGGAAGGCCAGGGAAAGAGTGAACATGATTATGAAGTGGGTCAAGAAAATAGTACATAGGGGCCCACACAACTATGTTTGCCTAGGGCCCAATATAGTGTTAATCCGGCCCTGACCCCCACACACAGATCCTGCCCTGCTCACACACTGCCCAGCTCATGTCAGCCTCGCCTTTCCATCAGTAACAATTTCACTGGTGTTAGAGTTCATATTTCCTCTCTACCTTTCTTTTGACAGTGCGTCAGCAGGCCCCGGACACACACATACACAACAGAGAAGATGCCTGTGCCGAGGATTCCTTGCAGTAACTGAAATGCTCAGAACTCTCCACTTTTAACTTGTACCTTTGAAGCCCATTCAGAGCAGCGGTGAGCATTCCGCGGTCAGTGCTTCTTAAAGGGCCAGTCCCCCCCCCCCCAACTGTCAACCGGATAGCATACATCCGAGGGGACTGAAGGAACTGTGTATCTGAAAAGTCAGATAAGACCAGCGTAAGTCTTAAATAAATAACAGAATGAAAGAAATGTTATTGGGTTGCACAATCCAAGAGAGAGAAAAATGCAGAACACAAAATTCCTATGTAACTGACATTCACTCTCTCTCTCTGGTCAGACAAACAAACATAGTGTTTCTTTGTAACAAGCCTTCCAAGGGCTTCTGCTGATTACAACAAAAAGTTTATCATCAGTGCTTACCAATCTTTTTGTAGCCGTGACCCCATGATGGCGGCCAATTTAAAGTTGTATGACTGCCTGGAGACGCAGGATAATGATGCACCTATGGAAAGCTCACCCAAGTTACAACCCTAAATGTTTTTCTTGTCTTTTCCTTCCACTCTTTGCAAAGAGACAAACACATATTTTTATCACGTACCTCATTCCTGTGTACACATATTTATTTATTAGGATTTATTTACCACATTTTTGAAAGAATTCACTGAAGAGGGTATACAGTAAGAATAAATCAAACATAAGCAATAGACAATTACAGCAGTAAAAATATTCAAATAACAATACAAAGTATGGCGTAGTATACTACTTACAATGTCAACACAATACGTAATAAAACATTTTAATAGACATATTCTGACCTTGGCTAGGTACACAGGTTTCTCAGAAAAATCCATTTCTCATTTCTTTTATGTTTAACCTTTGAGACAACTATGAATTCTGTAATTCATATTCACAGAACTTAAGGAAGTTCTTTCTGGCAGCTCCACTGACCTTTTCCCTGCTTCTATAGGTCACAGAAGTCCTGGAAGACTGGAGAAGAACAGATGTGGTCTTTCACCACAAAAGTAGAAGGAGGAGGTTGGGAACTATAGACTAGTTAGTCTGAGCACTGTGGTGAGTAAATTAATAAAAACTGTTCTAAAACAGAGAGTAGTTAATGTTGTGGAATCCAGTGGCTTTGCAGGACCTGAGGCAGCATGTTCACTAGAAACAAGGCCTTGTCAGATGAATCTGATCAATTTCTTTGACTGGGTGACTAGACAGTAGGATCGAGGGAGAGTGCTAGATGTGTTGTACTGTTGATATGGTTCCACATAGGTGACCTATAAATAAACTGAGAGTCATTGTTGGTATAGTTCCTAAAGTGACTGACTGGACTAAAAACTGGTTCAGTGGAAGGTAAAACCAAAAGGTAACCGAACAGAAGAGTCCCACGAGGACAACAATGGTACACAAATAAGTGGGAAACAGAGGAAGGCTAAACAAACTTCAAGATCAATTCTATTAAAACTTTTATTGTGGTATGTATAAAACAATGCACAAAAACATAAAATTCCTCCATTCCCCACTTGACCCGGGATGGAACTCTTATGTAGAAAAAAAAAGCTGGGGTTTGTGCAGACCCTCCTACTGCCAGCAATTTCAGGGGCAGTTTACTTTGTAGTGTGGTAGGGCAGTTGCAGGGGGAGGGGGTAGGATTTGCCATCTCTCCTCCTGCCACTGAGGCTTGCACTGTCCCTCTTCCTGCTGTAGGGTCAAGTTAGTAATTTTTATGGATGAGGCAATTTGTGGTGTGGTAGGCCAGTTGCAGAGTATATATATTTTGGGGGGGAGGTGGGGGCAGTTTGCAGAGCAGTGAGGGCAGTTGAACAGGTAGTTCTGTGGGTGTGGGTAGTTTACTTGGTGGTGAGGCAGTTGCAGATCTAGTTTTTGGAGGTGGGGCAGTTGCAGGGGTAGTTTTTAGGGGTGGGAGCAGGTGTCGGTTGCAGAAATGTGGAGCAGTTGCGGGGAACTTTGTGCCATCCCTTCTCCTGTCCCTGTGGCTTATATGTCCCTCCTTTTGCCATAGGGCTACTTGCTGTCACTGCTGCAGCTGTAATCCCCATGCACAAAAGTTGCACTGGCCTCATGTATGGTGACTTGTAAAGGGAAACATCCTCGTTCTTCTGCCCCTATATTCATGAAGGCAGGGTGTATTGTTATGTATATTTAGTATGGGTATTATTTGTATTCAATTGCATTGTATGTGTAATAGATAGCACTGTTTATTGGGGCTTCCCCCACCGCACACCATAGTTAACGACCCATCCAACTCCTACGCTTCTAAATTCCTCACTCTGACATCCTCCTTTAACCTCCAACTATGCTCTACCACCCCTATTCACCGTAATGGCCATTGTCTTGACCTCGTTCTCTTCTCTTCCTGCTCAACTTCCAATTTCTGCACCTCAGTCCTTCCTATCTCAGATCATCACCTAATCACCCTCACACTTCATCACCCTCCCCCTCAACCTCGCCCAACTATAGCCACTGCCTTCAGGAATCTCCAGGCCGTCGACCCCCCTACCCTATCCTCTCACATCTCCAATCTCTTCCCTTCCATCTCGTCTTCCGAATCTGTCGACACGGCTGTCTCTGCCTACAATGAAATTCTCTCCACTGCTCTGGATACCCTAGCACCATCTGTCTCTCGACCCACTAAGCACACTAATCCTCAGCCCTGGTTAACCCCTTGCATCCGTTACCTTTGCTCCTGCACCCGATCTGCTGAACGACTCTGGAGGAAATCTCGCACCCTGTCAGACTTCACTCATTACAAATTCATGCTATCCTCCTTCCAGTCCTCCCTATTCCTTGCCAAACAGGAATATTATTCTCAATTAATTAATTCTCTTGGTTCCAACCCTCGTCGCCTCTTTGCCACCCTCAACTCCCTACTTAAAGTGCCCTCCGCTCCCACCACCCCCTCACTCTCTCCTCAAACACTAGCTGACTACTTCCGCGATAAGGTGCAGAAGATAAACCTTGAATTCACTTCCAAGCCTTCTCCTCCCAGTGACTTCTTAACACACTCCCTCCACCAACCTAACCTGGCCTCCTTCTCCTCCTTCCCTGTGATCACCGAAGAGGAAACTGCTCGCCTTCTTTCTTCCTCTAAGTGTACGACCTGTTCCTCTGATCCCATTCCCACCAATCTGCTTAACAGCATCTCTCCTACAGTCAACCCCTCAATCTGTCACATCCTCAACCTCTCTCTCCCCACTGCTACTGTCCCTGACACCTTCAAGCACCCTGTAGTCACACCACTTCTCAAAAAACCATCACTAGACCCCACCTGTCCCTCCAACTACCGTCCCATCTCTCTTCTACCCTTCCTCTCCAAATTACTTGAACGCGCTATCCACAGCCGCTGCCTTGATTTCCTCTCCTCTCAGGCTGTCCTCGATCCACTCCAATCCGGCTTTCGCCCACTACACTCGACAGAAACAGCACTCTCTAAAGTCTGTAATGACTTGTTCCTTGCCAAATCCAAAGGTCACTATTCCATCCTCATCCTCCTCAACCTATCTGCCGCCTTTGACACTGTCAATCATAATTTACTTCTTGACACACTGTCCTCATTCGGGTTCCAGGGCTCCGTCCTCTCCTGGTTCTCTTCGTATCTTTCCCAATGCACCTTCAGAGTATATTCTAATGGCTCTTCTTCCACCCCCATCCCGCTCTCTGTTGGGGTTCCTCAAGGTTCTGTCCTTGGACCGCTTCTTTTCTCGATCTACACCTCTTCCCTGGGCTCGCTGATCTCATCACATGGTTTCCAGTACCATCTCTATGCTGATGACACCCAGCTTTATCTCTCCACTCCCAACATCACGGTCGAAACCCAGGCCAAAGTTTCGGCCTGCCTTTCAGACATCACTGCCTGGATGTCCAACCGGCATCTGAAATTGAACATGGCAAAGACTGAGCTCCTTGTCTTTCCACCCAAACCCTCTTCTCCTCTTCCCCCACTTTCCGTCTCTGTTGACAACGCCCTCATCCTCCCCGTCACTTCAGCCCGCAATCTCGGAGTCATCTTCGACTCCTCCCTCTCCTTCTCTGCCCATATCCAGCAGACAGCTAAGACCTGTCGCTTCTTCCTCTATAATATTAGCAAAATTCGCCCATTCCTCTCTGAACAGACCACCCGAACCCTCATCCACTCACTTGTCACCTCTCGTCTTGACTATTGCAACCTTCTTCTCACTGGCCTTCCGTTTAACCATCTATCCCCCCTTCAATCTGTCCAAAATTCTGCCGCACGTCTTATCTACCGCGTGAACCGATACTCTCATATCATCCCTCTCCTCAAGTCACTTCACTGGCTCCCGATCCGCTACCGTATACAGTTCAAGCTTCTCCTTTTAACCTTCAAATGCACTCAATCTGCAGCCCCCCAGTACCTCTCTATACTCCTCTCCCCGTATGTTCCCACCCGTAACCTCCGCTCTCAGGACAAATCACTCCTATCTGTACCCTTCTCCACCACCGCTAACTCCAGACTCCACCCCTTCTGCCTCGCATCACCATATGCCTGGAACAGCCTTCCCGAGCCCATACGTCATGCGCCCTCCCTGCCCATCTTCAAGTCCTTACTCAAAGCCCATCTCTTCTCCCTTGCTTTTGGCGCATAACCACCTTCCCCACTCATGATACCTACACTGACTACATAGTTTGTAACCTTTAGATTGTAAGCTCTTTTGAGCAGGGACGGTCCTTCCCCATGTTAAACTTGTACAGCGCTGTGTAACCCTGGCAGCGCTATAGAAATGCTAAGTAGTAGTAGTAGTAGTTTGCAGTATCCTGTGATTGACTCCTTGTGAGCTTTCCCTATTGGCTGTTAGCTCTGAGCCAGAGTCAGCCCACCCTCTCTGCCCCTGTGGGCTGTGTGAGAGAGCCCAGTCTTCCTAGCATGCCTTGGTGATCAGCAGGTGTTCTAAGGGACTGATCCTTCCTTAATCTATTATTATTATTATTTATTTATTGCATTTGTATCCCACATTCCCCCACCTATTTGCAGGCTCAATGTGGCTTACATATCTACAGTAAATCCATCAAGATTTTTCACCATTTCTGTAGTAGGAATGCTGCCTGCTAAATACCATATTGGCAAACAAAGCCCAGTGACCACATTCACCTAATAGCGATTATATAGACTCGCCATTGCCTAGGGGATTATTCACTATGGTAAGAAAACAGCACCTAACCAAGTTCATTTTCACCTGGTACTTTTATGCTACTACTACTACTACAACTACTACAAATCATTTCTATTGCTTAGGTGTGAAATATATTATTTATTATATAGATAGCAATAAAATGTAATACTCAGTGGAAATAGCAAGCAAACATACACACACACAATAATTACTATGAGATTTCACAAAAGGGATAGATAGATAGATAGATAGATAGATAGATAGATAGATAGATAGATAGATAGATAGATAGATAGATAGATAGATAGATAGATAGATAGATAGATAGATAGTAACATAGTAGATGACGGCAGATAAAGGCTGCCCAACAAGATAAACTCATTACATATGGTATGTGATACCTCACATGTATACCTGGTCTTGATTTGTCCTTGCCATTTTCAGGGTATAGACCATTGCCCAGCACTGTCCTTGTTCTCCAGCTTCTGAAGTTGAATCTAAATCTGTACAGCCATGATCAGCGTACAGACCGTAAAAGTTTGCCCAGTACTAGCTTTGCTTCCCAATTACCAGTGTTGCTTCCTAATCTCTGGTAAGCTTCTTTGGATCCATTCCTTCTAAACAGGATTTCTTTATGTTTATCCCATGCATTTTTGAATAACGTTTTCATCTCCACCACCACCCATGGGATGGCATTTCAGGTATCTACCACCCTATCCATGTAAAGATACTTCTCTGTGAGGATTACCAAAATAGAAAAATCTCTCTCTCTCTCTCTCTATCTATCTCTCTATATATACAGTATCTTTGACAGTGCAAAGAATTATACCTGAGATCCACAGCCAAATATATCAGGCAATATAATCATTCCCTAGACTCTAGACCAGCTTTTGTCAAAATAAAGAACAATCTTTCTCCTGCAAACTATAGAAATGAACACTGCTGTTCTCACCCTCCCAGGTAGAAGCAGTCTTGTTCATAGGGCGTAGCCACAGGTGGGCCTGGGCCCACCCAATTTAGACTCAGGCCCACCAAGAAGCTCTGCAGCTTTGACAGCGCCGGGCTCCAGAGGCTCCCGCGGTCCTGCATCTCCCTCCTTTCTCAACATTTCTTACATCAAAGGGTCCGGCAGTGGTAGCAATTCACATATGCTACCCACGGCTAACCCGGAAGTCTCCCCTCTGTTGCATACAGCTCCCACACAATGCAACTTCCTGTTTTTGACTGGGCAGTGGTACACGGCAGAGGGGAGGCTTCCAGGTTAGCCGCAGGTAGCATATGCGAATTGCTACTGCTCCCAGCGGCAACCCTTTGATGTAAGAAACATTGTGAAGGGAGGGAGATGCAGGACCACAGGAGCCTCCAGAGCTCAGCTTGCTCCCTCACCTGCTGACACCGTCAAAGCTGCAGAGCTTTGTTTTTGAAGGGGGAGGGGAGGTTCAGATGGAGGATCACACAGGTAAAATAATGCATGGAGGGGAGGGGAAGAAAGAGCTGCTACACATGGGGAAGGGAAGAGAGAGGGTTAGGTTTTGGAGGTGAGGGAGGGAGAGATGCTGCATGGGTTGGAGGGAGAGGTAGAATTATTAGAGGTGGGGTGGGAGGGAGAGATGCTACACAGGGGGATAGGAAATGAAGGAGAAAGTTGGACATTGGAAGGGAGGGGAGGGAGAGATGATACATGCGTTGGGGAGACAGAATTGTTGGAGGTGGGGTGGGAGGAAGAGCTGCTGCATGGGTTGCAGGGAGAGGGAGAATTGTTCTATGTGGAGTGGGAGGGATAGATGCTGCATGAGGGGGTAGAGGTGAGAGAGGGAGAAATGTTGGACATGGAGGGGGAGGGAGAGATGCATGGGGAGAGAGAGGGAGAAATGCTAGGTGTGGAGGGAAGGGAGGGAGAGATGCATTGGAAGAGAGAGGGAGAAATGATGGATGTGGAGGAGGAGGGAGGGAGAGAGAGATGCACAGGAAGAGATAGGAAGAAATGTTACACATGGAAGTGGGAGGGAGGGAGAGAGAGATGCTGTATGGGGTGGGAGGGATACTGTATGGGGAAAGAGGAGGAAGAAAGAGAGAGAAATGTTGGATCCAGGGCACAAGGAAGGGAGACAATGAGAGTGATGTAAACAGTGGGAGAGAGGAAGAAGGGAAGGTTGGACATGGGGGTGGAGGAGAGGGAGGGAGATATACGCATAGAAGGGGGAAGAGAAAAAGAGGGAGATTGTGGATCCAGGAACAGAAGGGAGTGAGGGAGAGATGCTGGACAATTGGAGGGAGGGAAGAGAGAGGAAGAAATTCTGGACCGCAGGAGAAGGGGACCGGAATATGCTAGGGGGTATGTGTGGAAGGGACAGGATAATAGCAGGCTACAAGGGTGGGGAGGGGAGAAAGAGGGAGCAAGCATTGAGCTAGAAGGTTTATGGAGGAAGATGCTGCAAATGGTGGAACTATTTGGGAGAGGCCAAAGGGGAGGTGGCAAGGAAACAAATGAGAGGAGAATAGTGATGGGGGGTAGGTGGCAGAAATATGGTCATGGAGAATTGATTAAAGATGAAAGGGAATGGAAGGCTGTGGGAAGGACTGAGATGAGGAATGGGACAGCTAGTGGGTGAGACAAGGAAATGGAATTTGATAGATAGCTGAAAAGTGAAAAGGAGAAGGATGAGAATGAGGGTGAAGAAACAAAAGAGAGAGGAAAGAGTTAAAAAAGAAATATCAATGTGTCAAAGGTAGGTGTAGTGAAGGACTGGAATAAGATAGGAGAGAGGAGAAAAGACAAATGGACAGCAGCCACTTGAAGGAGAATTAGCAGAAGACAGACAGGAAAAGAGAAACTGGAACCAGCATGATGGAACAGTAAATCTGTCCAGACAACAAAGGTACAAAAAAAGCATTTTATTCTGAATCTATTAAATAGAATATGTTAGCTTTGGGAAATGTGCATTGTGCATATCTGTTTTTGTTTCTCTAGTGTTGCAGTACATTCCAAGTTTAACTTTTTGGGGTTCCCAGTTCTATTTTTGTGATCCCGTGTTTTGCATTTGGTGAGGGTCTATTGGTATGATAGTAACGGCAGGTGGGGAGATTGGAAGGGAGACAGGAATCGGGAGGGCCCCTTCCTTTATTTTCTGACCTGGGCCCCAGTATGTCTAACACCAGCTCTGATCCGTACTATAGCTAGTGAGGATCTCCAAGCATGGCCAGCTGAGGGCCTACTCCAAATGCAACCAGAACTCCCTTCTACAAAGCTCTGCAGAGTGCAGCACCATCCTTGAGTCACTGCCAACTATACATGCGTAGGGTGCCGACATCAGTGGCTCAGGGATGTTGCTGCTGCCCGCCAAACTTGGTAAAATGTAATTTTGGCCACCTTCGGAGGAAGTCTTCCACCGACAGAGCTTGGGGATCCTCGTGAGCTAAAGTATTTATATTTTGAGTTGTGAGGTGCTGGGGGAGGGGTGAAATGTGGGAGTAGGGCAGGGGCAGAAAAAGTGTTGTGCCCATCCAATTTGGACTCAGGCCCACCCAAAATTGGCTGTCTGGCTACGCCACTGGCTTGTTGTTTACATACTGGAAGATTTCAGTGCAAATTACTACAGAATGTAGATAGCAGGAAAAACCAAGAGAAGCTCAGGATTCAGCAGTGAGATATCCATTGAAACAGAAGTTTTGCAGTTATCTTTAAGTGGATATTCAAAGAATATTTATTTATTTATTTATTTATTGCATTTGTATCCCACATTTTCCCACCTTTTTGCGGGTTCAGTGTGGCTTACAATGTGAGTTAAATATTGGAAATACAATTTGTTACAGATTGGTTATGGATTACATTTTGCATAATTATGCGAAACAATTGGAGTGTCCTTGGGAGTGTAACAATGGAGCACTGGTTAAGTCAGGACACTAAAATCACAGTTAAAATTTAATCAGATTACCTAGCAGTTAATGCTACGACAGCAATTTTTTTCATCCTGGTTTAATCAGGTAGCTTTAATCAGATAGTTATGATTAACCTTGTTAAAGTTAAACTGCATCCCTAGCACACCTCTAGCTACTCCATTGTTTAATTGGTTAATTTTAACTAGTTAGTGAGTTGTCTGAATAAATTTTCAGTGATGGGCAAGGTGGGGAATTCAAAAGACAAGATTTATTTAGTAGACTCTCAAAATTAACTGGATACATTGTTTGAATATCAACCCCCCCCCCCCCCCAAAAAAAAAAAAAAAAGTTTTTTTTCTTTTTAATTCATTCATTTAAGTATTTATATACTACTTAGACCTAAGTGGTTTACAGTTTTCATTTTACTGGTACTGAGTCTGTCCCTAGTGGGCTCACAGTCTAAGTAGTGCATTGTACTACTGTTGTACCTGGGACAACAGAGTGTTAAGTGACTTGCCCAGGGTCACACATGGGCAGATGATCAAAAGCCCCGCACTGTTCCAAACAGCGCTCTAAAAGTAGCGTTGGAACAGTGTGGGGCTTTACCGCACCTATGATCAGAGATAATTGCATGCAAATTTAAGCACGCAAATCTCTCTGATTATGGGGTAGAAGTGCGGGAGGAATGTGCCTGAGCGCAATCCTCCCACACTTGACAATCCTCTCTTATATGGTGTGAAGCCCCGCCCAGCGCATCCCAGGATACACTGGGCAGGTGGGAGGGGAATTGACCCACAGCCCACAGGGCCACCAGGGACATCTGAGGGATGCTGGGGGGTTGGGGGGCTGGAGACCCAACGGCTCTCCAGCCCCCCAGAACCTGTGTCAGGGGGGTCAGGGGGACCGGAGGTCTGCTAGACCTTTAGCCCCCTGCCGCGGGGGGGGGGGGCTGCTATACTGGGGGGAATGGGGGCCTGGTAGCATGCAAATACATGCTGGACAGAGCTCACCATTCCTCCCCAATGGTCTGCAACCTAACGCCAGCTCCAAGCTGGGGTAGAGTTTGCCGTGGCCAGCAAGCCAATCTTTGGCACGCTGGTCACTGATCATTGGAGATGAATAGGTTTAGCATGCATTTGCATGCTACTTGCGCTAAGAGCCCTGTTTTGCATGCTAACTGCATTCAGAGCCCAAAAGCATGTTGTGTCACATGCTCGGGGGCTCTGATCATGGGGTGATAGCAAACGCAGGCGCTAGTATTGCACTAACAGCCTCTAGCGCCTGCATTTGCTTCGATCATCGGCCCAACAGAGCTGCAGAGGGAACGAAACCTGATTCCCCAGGATTTCAACCCACTACTGACCACCAGGCAGCAGCAGGAATCAAACCCAGTTCCCCAGGTCTGTAATCCGCTACACTAAACATTAGGTCACTCCTCCTCTATTCCATAATGTCCGTATTTCTGCATGTAAGCCGGAAGGATAGTGCTAATTTGCATAAGAAACTCTCTTTGACACAGGTCCTGCTGTTTAGGTGAAGAAGATTAAACTGATTCTTGAATGACGAAGTTCTTCTGTTCCTTGCGCACTAGAGTCCAGCTAGCAGCAGGCTGCAAATGAAACCCACTGAGGCGACCAGGGCCAGGTAGCTGATTTTCACACTGGTTGCTCCACTAATGTTACACAGGTCAGTTTTACAGCAGGAGGTGGAAGATCCTCCAACATAGGCATTCACATTAGATGGAGTACAGGACTTAGCACAGTCTTTACTGATGACACCAACACTGAGGGAACCTAAATAAGCAAGAGAGAAAGGATAAGGGCCACGTTATTTTAAATCTGTGGTAAACTGCATCTCCCATATCCCCTCTAAGGCCCTTAGGGAATAGGTCGCTCCAGTATCTCAGAAACACCAGAAAAAGAAATGGGTAGCAATAACTGATGTGGCACTTGTATATATCTAACGCCCCTTCATCTGAACTGATGTTATGTGCAAACTTTTGATATTTAGACCAATCAAAGAAAGGGTGGATTCAAAAATAAGTATTGCCATACTGGGACAGACCAAAGGTTCATCAAGCCCAGCATCCTGTTTCCAACAGTGGCCAATCCAGGTCACAAATACCCGGCAAGATCCCAAACAAAGTACAAAACATTTTATGCTGCTTATCCCAGAAATAGTGGATTTTCCCCAAGTCCAATTGAATAATGGTCTATGGACTTTTCCTTTAGGAAGCTGTCCAAACCTTTTTTAAACTCTGCTAAGCTAACCACCTTTACCACATTTTCTGGATGACATCACACCTCCCAGACATGAACTGAACTGGTCTGCTTCCTTATAGAAAAGAAAAGAAAACAAGTGTTCCAAAATCTAATTAGAGAGGATGTTGAGGTGACTAGACGCTTTTCTTTTCCTTACTTTTGATTAACTGTGTTATGTTGTGTTATATTATCTTACAATCAAAAGCAGTTTAAAAAAAAAATACAACACACAACAAACACATCATAATAAAATAATGCATCAATAAAAATACACATGCATCAGTTGCATGCTCAGCACTACATGTCCATCCACCTTTGCCTTGTCTGGAGGAAGAGCCTGTGGATGCTTAGTTATAGGATTTCTGGAAAGCTGGAAAAGGGTTGGAACCTTCAGATGATCTGGCATCTCAGAGACTGGATAGTGAAGCAATACCTCAGCTGAGTCCTACAAATTAGATGCTAAATTCCATTGCTTGCATTTACAGTATTGTGTGTGTGTGTGTGTCTGTGCATGCAGGTTATAGTTCCATAATTTATTCTGTGCCTCTTTGAGTTGTTTGTTTTTTTCAATGCAGTCCTGTTGAAAATTAATAAGGACTGCTGTTTAAAGAGTCTGAGCATCTTTTTCCCCATCTTGCTACTCTTCCAGTGCTAGATCGTTCTTTATTATCAGCTGTCAAGACATCTTATCTTAGGAAAGGGGACTGTCTTTTCTTCATGTTAAATTGTGAAGCGCTGCATACGACTGGTAGCGCTATAGAAATGATTTGTAGTAGTAGTAATGAAGTCAGATGTTTCATCAAGCAGGCATGTGTTGTTTGCAAATAGATTTGTTTGGCTTTGTATAAAGTACTGTTAATAAGGCAATGAGGGCAAGGCAATTAATAGAAACTGGATGAACCTATTTTCATTTTTTGGACTTTTGAATATAGGAGCCCTCCTTATTTTCAGTTACCATTCTATTTAGCTCCATAATAATTGTAGTGATATATATATATAAAGAAGATAACACTGTACTCCCACAAACTCAAACTGTTAAAAAAAAGAGGAAATAATGACATGGCCAACAATATAAAATTTTGCATAAGGCCACTTAGTGGAAATTAGGCAGCCCACTTTTCTGAGCCACAGATCTTTTCATAGCACACATATAAGGGGATTTTAAAGTATGCATATAATTCCTGGTGCATCCAATGGCAAAAGCCATTTTAGTTAGAAACATGTCGGCTGATATTCAGATGACAGTGGTTAGTGTTCTTTTAAACATTGACTGTGGCCAGCTAAATTACCCCTGGATATTCAATTCTGGGCCATGTCTGGGCCTCAGCACTGAATATTCAGGGCTAATTTGCCCAATGCTGGGTGCCAGGGCTTAGCGGGTCCACATAACTATTTTGCCATTTACAAATGTCCCTTGATATCCCTCCCAGTACCTGAAAAATTCCTTCTCATTCCCTTCCCCCTCCCCAAGCCTGCCACCATTCTGAACCTACCAACCCCCTTGACCATCACCCAAACTTCAACCCCTAACCCCTTCTCCACGGTCTAGGTTGGCCTCACAGACCTACCCGATATCCCTAGTGGTCGAAGTGGAGTTGATGGGGACAGGAACAAAGCCCACTCACTCTTGCCCTTTGCAGTTATCCTAGGAAAATGGCTGCTGTGATCTCTCATGGCACTTGTTATACTTGTGTAGTACTGCAAAGTTGCTGTGAAAGTTCACAGGCCTAGCGGGGGGCCCAGGCCTATCTCCCTTTATCTTTGGGGGGTGGGGAGGGGAGATTGGGCCAGGGCATTGTTGCCATTTTGGGGGGTGGGTGGGAGAGGACTCAGGATGCAGGAGGTAGCCAGAGCCACTACCCAGAAGGTAACCAAGCATTGGCCAATTTTCAGACCAGTGCCTGATTACCTTCACCGTATAAATTTAGAACAGCCTTTTTTCTTTCCTAACTTTATGCGGTTGCTCAGCCAGTTAGCAAATTGAAAATCTCTGCTAACCAGCTAGCTTTCTACACTGCTCTGTCTCCACCCTAACTCCACCCCCACACCACCCACAAACTAGACAGTTTCACCATGGGCAGTTAAGGGGATATTCAGCAGCACTGTCTGGTCAAGTGCTGCTGAATATCCACAGTTAGCCCCAAACAGGTGATTTAAGGAGCCAGGACCTTTGCCTGGCCACTTGAAGCACTTTGAATATCGATCCCATACATTTTTTTTAAGTGTAGCATCACTTGGGGATCCATAGGTGTAAGTGGCAAAGGTGTGCAGCAAAGGAGCATACCCCTTTGTGACCTCTTCCTGAGACATCAGTGAGACTTATCATGGCAAGTAATCTTTATGTGATTTCTATTTTATTTACTTACTACATTTGGATAAAGGCGGGTCACAATATCCATATGCACAGTCTTGAACACATAACAATTGACAAGTATATTAGCAGCATCAGGTATCAATGTTTTTGTTGTTGTTGTTGTCTTTTGTTTGGAAGTAGGGCTCGGTATAGGTCATGCACTGCTTTTCCTTCCGGTACATTCTGGCACCCAAATCTCCAGAGTCTATGTATGGCACTGGGATTTCAGTGCCAAAATTTGCATGCAGATCTTTGAGCCGTCCACAAAGTATTTGGCTTATGAGCAATCAATTATTACAGTTAATTGGCAAAAGTTAAAAATTGTGTGTCCATCTGCCCACACCCTATTCTATACCCCATGCACAGAAATCCGTGTCCATCTGCCCACACCCTATTCTATACCCCATGCACAGAAATCCCCTAACATGAAATTCAAAAGGAGCATGGCTAGGGGCAAGGCAGGGGCATTCCAAATAGTTGTGACTTATAGAATATCAACATGCAACAGAGAAGGACAAAGTACACAGCACAAGCAGTCCAGAGTGGCGTAGTACTAATCTTAGTGAGACAATACTCCGCTTAATTTTATTTTTAATTTTGATACCAGCAACAAAGCTGATCAGTTTATTTTGTTACAGGCACTTAGTCCCCTGAAGAAGTTCATCGAAAGAGTGAAACGGAGAGCCCCATTGGGACAAGAGTTTTAAGCTAAGTGCTATAATTTAAGCAATAGTATACCTAATGTTTGATCTGAAGTACAGTTAGGTGCTGGTATTTAGAACGAAAATTTCAAGAAGGGCATGCACTAGCCCCCAGATTCTTTAAATGGCGACTAAAGTCCCATGTGCAAATCAACACATATAGCAGATTTGCACATGGAACTTAATTGGTTAAAAAGCCAATCGGTTCTGATAATCTACTACTTGAGCCAGCTCTGTAGATTTCCCACTGCCATGTTCTGCCCTCACTGACTTTGCTTCCTCTTTCTCTCTGGTGGGATGCAACCCAGGCCCACTTGTAGCTACACCACTGCTGCTTTGTCCCTCTCATGGTAGCTTGCTTTGTTCATGTCACTGTTAGTGCTTTTTGCCCCTCTTGGTGCCATGGGGTCTTGATGTCTTTGAGTGCTGTTCCCTCTGTTGCAGAAGCCTGCCAGCAGTTTGTAAGCAGGTTTCATTTAAAATGGATGAAAAAAAAAAACACTGTTAAATTCCACAATTGCTTCTCCCATGGTGGCAATAAATGTGAGAGAAACTGATCTGAAAACAAATCAAAACGCAACTTTTCCCAATGCACATCCCTATAGCCTTCAGATGTTGTTTACTTCATGCACCAGCCGTACTAGGGCCCTTAGTGGGTAAATTCAGAAGCGTAGTCAGGTTGAGGTGTTGGGGGGGGGGGGGGAGCGGAGAACGGACTGCCGATGGCACCAGTGCATATTTTTCACGTGACAGATAGGCACCAGCGCTGGCGGAAGTCTGTTTTGGGGGAACAGTCGCTTCCCTGGCGACCCATCTAACTACGCCTCTGGGTAAATTTTGTAAGTAGCGCCTAAAATTGGCACTGAAAATTTAACACACAGCTTAATTCTATAAGGGGTATGCATCTTTAATAGAAATGTGCTTAGGGCTTAAACTGTGCCTAACTGATAGAAACAGACATAAGTGCCGGCACCACATTAGGCGCAGTTTGGCCAAATTCTATACGTACATGTGTAAAATTTGGGAATGCCCCAGAACACCCCAGAACCGCCCCTAGCCATGCCCCCAAATATTTATGCGCATTTTGATTTATGCGTGCATTGTTACAGAATATGATATACATGTAAATCCTAATTAAGGCCAATTAACGCCAATAATCAGTTATCACCCAATTAGCACTGATTGGCTCATTACTCAATTACTCACGTAAAATGGGCATGTGCCTAATTTAACGTGCATAACTCGCCACACCATATATATAATCTGGGCCAGTGAACGCCAATGAACATTAGCATAGTATAAAATAGGATATGCAGCATTTAGGGCTAGATTCTATATATGGCACCTGAAAAATCCACGCAGAAAAAAATTACGCCTAAGCATATTCTCTAAAGTATGCCTAAATTTTATAGAATAGGTTTAAATTTCCACGTGGTATATAGAATATGCTGAGCAGCTTGTCACATGACCAAATGTGGTCGCGTCCATTTAGGCCATGTTTTACTTGGCATAAATCTCGACTCCTGAATTAGGCGCAGATCAGGTGTATTCTCAAATAATGTACATAGACTTTAGATATGCCCACAGCCCGCCCACAGCCACGCCTCCTTTTCAACTATACAGCTTAGAATTTACGCACACTACGTTATAGAATACACTTAGCGATTTTGTGCGCATAAATCTCAATTAATGCCAGCTAGTGCTGATAATTGCTTGTTAACATCTAATTAGCAGTGCTGATTAGCTAGTTAACCAATTAAGTTACACACATTGTTATAGAATACGCTTTGATTTCCACACGGAAATTAAGGCGCCATATATAGCTTCTGGGGACTAGCATGTGCTAAGCTTTAGTAAAAGGGCCCCTTAATTTGTATTTTTCCTTCTTTGCCAGAGTCACTGTTGCTTTTTTCCCCTTTTGGCCTGGAATGTTTTATATTTTCTATCAGAAATGAATGATTTCTCTTTTTCTTCTCCTCATTGATGGCTTCAAAAGATTGAGTGCATTTAACTCAACACATTATTTATTTAACTTTATATCAATTCCCCAGATTTCTTTTTGTTTTGCTTTTTTTTACTAAAAACTGTCCAAAGTGGTTTGCAAACTTAGGGGGTCTGTTACTAAAGATTAGCTTGAGTTATCTACAGAAGGGCCACTTAAGAATAAAATGGTCCCTGCTGCAGATAACTCGAGATAATCTTTAGTAAAAGACTCCCTTAAATCATTAAATATATCATGATTGCCTGAGTAGACTGCCTGTCTCAAAATGACCCACCCTTGATCAGCAAATGCATTCTTACCTCCAGGAAAAGTGAGCAGGCTCAGAGGCGGGGCTGGGTTGGGGGAGGCAATAATGCACATTGTTTTGTATATTCAAAAGCATGCATGTTATTATGAAGGAGAAAAAAAGTTCCCCTAGAAAAAGCAGTTGCAAATCCATGTGGGTACTTTTTCCCTAGGCTACTCTCAAAGACACTGATCTCCTATTAAGAACTGGTACAAAGTCCAGGGCCTAAGGTACCCATGCTGTCATGTCACTTGTCCCCTTACTGTGGAGACTGAAGTAAGGACTCACACATTTCCTTTCTATAGATGCTGTAGGACCAAAGTTTCAACTTCTCTCCCTTGAACACTGAGCATGACCCCAGAGCTACTTTCTACTTGTTGGGAATGGTCCAACTTACCAACTCCTCCATAAATCACCGAGGTCATGCAGTAGGTTGAATCCGTGCAGTTCTCAGGTGTCTGACATTTGCTGTTACTCGTCTCACTTTTACAAGTGTAACATCGCAAAGAGTGAACTGAAAGAGAGATCCATGCCGGATTACTACAGAAACTCCATTGCCACCTTGACTTTGTCTGTTTTCAAAGATCTGTGAATACCCATGTCTTGTGGAAAACCTCTCCTTTAATGGAATATGTTATACTAGCCGTTGAGCCCGTTAAAACGGGCTACTATTGAAATGGGGGTTTTCCAAGGGCCCCCCCCCCCCTGAGGTTGCCGCTACCATTACCCCCCCCCCCCCCCCCGGACTCGTCGCTGCCGCCACCCCTCCACCCGGCCCGGGCCCTCTGTTCGCTATTAATTCAACTTACATCGCTGCAGCACGCAGATCAGCTGAGCTCCCATCGGCCTGGCCTTCCTTCTCTGCCTGTGTCCCACCCTCGTGTGACGTACTGTCGGTGAGGGCGGGACACAGGCAAGGAAGGAAGGCCGACCGGAGCTCAGCTGATCTGCGTGCTGCAGCGATGTAAGTTGAATTAATTGCGATCAGAGGGCCCGGGCCGGGTGGAGGGGCGATGGCAGCGACCTTGGGGGGGGGGGGGAGCGCAGTTTCCCTCTCTGTCCCACCCCCGTCATCACGTATTGACGCGGGGGCGGGACAGAGAGGGAAGTCTCTACTGCGCATTTGCGAGTGAGTTTGGTCACTCGCCGTTTATATGTTTGATTTATCTTTTCTCAGGTATTTGTTATGGTTGCTTTTGTGGCGCTTTCCAATAAATATTACTCTTTTTTCTTGCTCTAAGTATGGAGGTACTGGATGTGAGTTATGATTGCATAGCTTCCCCCCTCCCCCATGTATCCTCCCCCACCATCCTATTATGAATTATGTAGTTCTTCCCTCCTATTTTGCTTTGTGGTTTAGGAGTATATTACAGGCTGCAAATAGAAGCATAGTAAACCTCTCCATCCTACCCCACCCCTCCAGTAGAATCCAAGGGATCTCATCCCACTTATGCTTTCAAAAGAGAACTGAAAAAAGTTGTGATATTGTACTGCAGAGCTGCCAAGTTACCCATTCCAGGAGGGAGACTGTTTGGCCGGTCCTGGATTTCTGTCAACCTCATCCTGGTGCATTATGGGACCTGCAGCACTGATTTCAATGAATAGAATCATGGACTACAAATACTACACTGCTTTGGGATGTAAGTTTAAAACCAGGACCAGCCAAAAAGTCTCCCTCTTGGAATGGGTAACTTGGCAGCTCTGGTACTGTACTATTCATTATTGATAACACACCATTACTGTGCTCGAGGGGGCTAATAGTCAGTTAAAGAGATCCAGATAAAGTTATCCAGATACCTATAGTTGGAAATTTTTAACATATCTGGATAAGGATATGCGGATATCGTTATCCAGATAACTTAGGGGCCCTTTTACTAATGTGCACCGAAAAAATGGGCTGCAGTAGTGTAGGTGCATGTTTTGGGGGCGCGCAGATCCATGTTTCAGCGCGCCTGTAAAAAGGCCTTTTTAAAGTTTTTGCCAAAAATGGATGTGCAGCAAAATAAAAACTGGCACACATCCATTTTGGGTCTGAGACCTTACCGCCAGCCATTGACTTAGCGGCAAGGTCTCACACATTAAACGTGTGGTAGTCATCTACACGCATAGAATGACGATTACCGCCCGGTTTCTGCCATGCACGAGAAAATTAAAATTATTTTCTGGCGCACGTAGCAGACACGCATCAAAAATAAAATTACCACAAGGGCCATGCGGTAACCGGGTGGTAACTCCAAATTGACACGCATTGGGCATGTGTAGGCGCCTACGCGGCTTAGTAAAAGGGCCACTAAGGCTCACTATATCTGCAGTTGACTTATCCAGATAATTTGAACTGAATTATTTCCACCAGGGGCGTAGCTGCTATGGGGCCATGGGCCCCCATAGATTTGGGCCTGGACCCCCTGCCGGCGACCCTCTCAACCCCCCTTCCCGCCGCCAACCCGCTGCCTGCTACCTTTGCTGGCGGGGGACCCCAACCCCCGCCAGCCAAAGTCTTCTTCCTTCGTTTGGTTTCTTCTGACTGAGTCTGATGTGCAGGACGTCAGACTCAGTCAGAAGAAACCAAACGAAGGAAGAAGACTTTGGCTGGCGGGGGTCGGGGTTCCCCGCCAGCAAAGGTAGGCGACGGTGGGCAGGGGTCGAGAGGGTCATCGTCGGGGGGGGGGGGGGGTCAAAGTTGTTGGAGGTGTTGGCAATGGCGGACGGGCAGGGGGGAGGTGTCGGCAATGGGGGGGGGGGGGGTCGGTGGCACCGGGGGGGGGGCTAAAATGTGCCCCCTCACCTCGGCTCTGGACCCCCCTACCGTTGAAGTCTGGCTACGCCCCTGATTTCCACTATCCCACTAATGTTCAAACACAACTCTGCTTCACTTCTAACTCTCCTTCTATTTAAATAGATTATTTTTGACCAGACATTAGTGTTCTTTTCTTTTTATTGGAACCTGAAGGGGCTACATTAAAAAAAAAAAGTCCTTAAGCAAATTTCTCTATGTGAAAACCTGCCAGCCCTATTTGCGTACGATACCTCAGTATCAACATAGAGTAGACTGGGGAAGCAAGCTGCCCTAGGTACCCATGATACCTTTCCACCATTCTGATACAAACTTGGGGCCTCATATTCAGACTGTGGGAGTTAGCTGGGCTCCCTCTCGTGGTCAGCGCTGAGCCTGGATATTCAATGCCGGGCCATTTCCATTGACTGGCATTGAATATCCAGTTTATGTTTGTGCAGCGCTGTGTACGCCTTGTAGCGCTATAGAAATGCTAAATAGTAGTAGTAGTAGTAATTTTTGGCCACTTTAAACATAACTGGCCAAGTCGCTATTCAGTGCTGGCTGGTTAAGTTTAAACTGGCCAAAGATATACCTGCTATTTCGGCGGCCTAATTTTGCCGACAAACTTGGCAATGTACTGAATATTAGCGGATAACCAGTTATATCGTGTGATATAACCAGTTATCCGCTAAGCACTAATCAACAATATTCAGCAGGAGATAACCGGCAATCTCCCACTGAATATTGCCAGATAGCCGGTTAAGTGCCATTTAACTGACCAGGAACCGTTCTTGGCTGGTTAAATGGTTTTATATATCGGGCAGCTGGAAAATAATAGAAACATGACAGCAGATAAGGGCAAAATGGCCCATCCAGTCTGCCCATACTCAGTAACCACTAACTCTTCCTTTTCCTAAGGGATCCTACATATTTATCCCATGCTTTCTTAAATTCTGACACAGTCCTCATCTCCATGACCTCCACTGGGAGGCCATTCCATGCATCCACCACCCTTTTCATGAAAGAGTGTTTTCTTAGATTCCTCCTAAGCCTATTTTCTTTTAATTTCATCGTATGCCTCCTCATTCTAGAGTTTTCCTTCATTTGAAAAAGGCTCACCTCTTGTATATTAATGCCACTGAGGTATTTAAATATCTCCCGCCTCTCTTCCAGCGTATACATGTTGAGGTCTGTAAGTCTGTTCCTATATGTTTTATGACTGAGACCACTTACCAATTTAGTAGCCACCCTCTGGACCAACTCCATCCTGTTTATATCTTTCTATAACTAGGTTCTCCAGAACTGCACACAGTATTCTAAATGGGGCCTCACCAGAGACTTATACAAGGGCAATATAACCTCTTTTTTCCTGCTGGTTATCCCTCTCCTTATGTACCCAAGCAACCTTCTGGCTTTGGTCATCTCTTTTTCTACCTATTTGGAGATCATAAGGTCATCAGACACAATGACTTATATAATCTGCCCATTTATCCTAACTAGGGGAAATACTGGACTCTCAATCGTCAGTCTGCTTCTGGTTGGAATCTGCTTCATAATATATACCACTTAGTAGTTAAGCAGGGTATAAATTTTTAAAATAAATAAATAATAAATACATATATTTTTTAAATTACAGATTTACATGGGTATGCAGATTTAGGCCCGAATTTAGGCATTGACAACATAAGCTGCTGATGATTGTTGTAGTTGTCCAGGTCCGAGTAAGTCTCTGAAATGTTGGGTCCACTTACTCAGTTTCAGAAAGACCTGGACAAGTGCAACAATTGTGATACCAACCATAGAAGCCAAAGAGAACGTAAGCAACAGCCTCTGCTGCCAACTTTTGTTAGAAACCAGAGGTTTGAAACTGCTGCAGTGTTTCCATCTAGGCCTTCTGCTGCAACTCAGTTCGTTCCACAGAGCAGTCCTGTCCCCACAGCAACAACACCGAAAAATTGAACATGGTATATGTGAACCTTCACATGCTGACAGGATCTTGGACTGTCTGCCCCTGGCACTGGTTTCTATGGTGGGGAGGGGGAGGGGCACTACAGGGTCTTTCAGCGCTAAAGATCTCTGGCAGAGCCTGCCCTGCACTGAATTTTCTTTCCAGAGTTATTTCTTTGAGACCAGGACCATCCACTGGGGCAAGTGGAGGTGCAAGAAGGAACTTCTCAGGAGTAATTCGAGAGGGGATCCTCTACTTATGCTGACTTCTGGTAAGGGACAGCTTTCCTCCCCCATTGCCTATGGATGCACAGACTTTAAATCCAGCCATGGTTAGATTTATGGGGAAAGTCTTAGCATTGAAGAAATGGAGAAGCTGCAGACACTGGAACCCAGGCTAAAAAAAAAAACTGTAACCAGAGAAGTATGACGAGTATGGTCACTCCACATATGGGTTAACGTGGGAGCCCTTAGCACCATCTCAATGAGTGGCGGTAAGTGCGCCCCCGAAAATGGACGCCTGGCAAGCGCGAACTTACCACACAGCCAGGAGCCCTGGTATGCAGCAAAAACACACGCTGCCACTAGCACAAGGTCCCTGTTACTGCAGCTTAGTAAAAGGGCCCCTTATGCTTTTGGAGCAGGTGTAAATTTCTGTAAGAGCTTTTGTGCAGTCCTGGGACCATTGTATTAGCCTATTGTATAAAGGCAGATAGGTGTCTATCACATTGTCTTCAAAAAAGTACCTACCTACTTTATGATTAATTTGTAACCTTCACTTAAATTAGCTATACAGGTAAAAAGTGTCCAAATTTCAAGGGGAGCTCAACCAAGCATATTACCAGCAACCGTCATAAGAGCTCTCCCTTCAAAGAATTTACACGGACCTCAGCGGTAAATTTTAGAACCACAGTTTCAATGTTCCAAAATTCATACACCCGCCTCGTCACTGGTCTAATGTACTCCAAAACAATTTTTCAAAAATATTATATAAATATCTCTTCACAAGCTTATAACTTTTAATAGAGCAAAAACATCGTAAGTATGAAAAATACTCATCTTTAGCATCTGCAGAAACATTTTTTCAGTCAGTCAGGTGCACTTAGAGTTGGTGCAGGATTTGGACTTACATGCACACTTTTGGAGTTTGAAAACCTTGCACGTATAGAAATTGTGTGTACACTAAGCAGCTGGATTCAATCTGTGCAGGCACTTTGCATGGGGTAATATTGAAAAGGAAGGTACTTGCATAATTTCCATCAGAGAACTGATGTAACTTACACAGATACTAGCTCCACAATTTAAGTAGCCTGTTATAAAAATTACTCTAATAATGTTCTAGAAAGAGATGAACAAAACAATATCCTCATGTTTCTTTTACCTGCTTCTTTAGGACAATGAATTAAAGGAAATAGGGACCACCAGATTCACTCAGTTATCAGCCTCTCAAAAAGAGAAATGTGACTTCCAGAGACAGTATTACTGGAAGCCATGGTCGGTTGCTATCACCTCCCTCAAGGTTGATATTTTACACTACTGACCTCAGTGGCAGTTGGTATATGTCAGATGACTATAAACCAAGATAAACTAAAAAAAATAAATAAATTGCCAACTACTCACCATTTTCCTGTTATCCATAAGTCCCTATATTGCTTGTACCATCTAGAACCAGGAAAGGTGATCGGAGATGTTGCTTACCTGTCTGCAGGCTCACGGCTGCCATCACAAGGGAGATCAGAAATGCCTTCATCTTCACAGGTTCCTCGGAGACTGCAAATAAGACCCAGCTGCTCCAGAAGACTTTTATATACTCCTCTGCATTTGTTTTTTTGGTTGCTATGAAGACTCTTTAAAGAACTGTGTCAACACACACATGGAGCAAACAGTGTGCTGCATCTGACAATCTGTCATTCAATGTCATTTCCCCAGTGTCTAAGGCTAGTTTGTACAGTGGAGAGGGATCATTTCAGAACAATCTCCACTTCATGTTCAGTCCTATATCAGGAAGCCAGTGAGGAATTAGCATATTTCTCTTTGCAAACCACCCTCAAAAGACTTAACATTAGCACGAGAGGCTTGTTCAGCCTCTCCCCAGTCCCATGGCACCCACAAACAAGTCAGGAGGTAGTGACTGATGGAAGCCATGGGAAACAGCTTTATTCGTACTACAGTATCTGAGAGGAGGCAGGTGGAAGAACAGCTTTTAGTATGGTGCAGCTAGGCTATGGCTGAAATTTTCTTTTACGATACTAATCATCAAACTAAAATATGAGCAAAAGAATTAGATTTCCATATCCTTAAGAAACCAATCATTAAAACATAACATAAGAAAAGCTATACTGGGTCAGATCAATGGTCCATCTAGCCCAGCATTTTGTTTCCAACAGTGGCCAATTCAAGTCACAAGTACCTAGCAGAAACTCAAATAGTAGCAACATTCCATGCTACCAATCCCAGGGCAAGCAGTAGATTCCCAATGTCTGCCTCAATAATAGACCATGGACTTTTCCTCCAGGAACATGTCCAAACCTTTTTTAAACCCAGATACACTAACTGCTGTTACTACATCCTCCGGCAAAGAGTTCCAGAACTCAGCTGTTTGTTCAGTGAAAAAAAAATATTTCCTCCTATTTGTTTTAAAAGTATTTCCATGTGATTTCATTGCGTGTCCCCTAGTCTTTGTACTTTAAAGACATTATTTCCTTTAAAAAATCGATTCACTTCTACTCATTCTATACCACTCAGGATTTTGCAGACCTCAATCATATCTCTCCTCATCCGTCTCTTTTCCAAACTGAAGAGCCCTAACCTATTTAGCCTTTCCTCAAACAAGAGGAGTTTCATCCCCTCTATCAATTTGGTTGCTCTTCTTTGAACCTTTTATAATTCCGCTATTTCTTTTTTGAGAAGACCTCAGAATCCTATAACCAATAGCCAATCTGACTTGTCCATAAGCACACAACCTCAAATTCTGTATAGGAAGCCAAAGGTGGATGCACAGTTTGGAGCATGGATCCTAGATACACACTTAAAGGAATTGGCTAAATTGGTGATAATCAATAATTGACCTTAACAGGTGCTAATTACTGGTCATGCTCCTGTCTGCTCGCAATTCTATTGTATAAGCTTCGTACCTTTAATTATACATTTTTCTATTATTATTATATTTACAACTCATATGAGAAGATATAGAAATTTGTAATAAATTCAAATCAAAGAAAAAAATTTAAAAAATACAGAATATCTCTATTTGAGATTAATTCCTTACATTAATCACCTATTTCGACCTTTATAATATAAGTGGAAATAGATTCAAGAAAAGGAAAGATAACAAAATACTACTTAGTATAAATTAAGATTTATCATATAATATGTGATGTGGACCTATCTCTTCTTCTAATCTATCATACAGTGTACATCTGTTACTTAACAATCACGTCCATTTTTTTTCCTCTTCCTCTTCCTTAGCAATCACAAACTCTTCTAATTGTTTAGGGTAAAAAAAAATTGAAATTGCTTATTTTGAAACAGAACGTGACATATACATGGAAATTTCAATAAAAAATTTGCTCCTAAGGCCAAAGTTCTCTGGCGCAATGCCAAAAAGGCTTTGCGTCTCTTCTGCGTATCTCTAGATAAGTCAGGATACAGTCTTATTTTTGAACCAAAACATAGAGAGTCTAAGTGTCTGAAGGAAAGTCTTAATACTGCATCTCTGTGCATTTCCAAGGCAAAAACTACCACTGCTGTTAGTCTTTGAGTTATAACTTCGAGGACTCCAAAAAGGATGTCAAATTCAAGCTTTCTCCCATATTCGGTTGTGATACTATTGTACCTTTAGCTTTGATAGTAGCGCTAACTTGTAAGTATTGTACATGCACCATAGGGGGAAGTGATTCCTTTGACATCCCCAGAACCTCAACTAGGTATTTCTTTACATAGGCACGCTGGTGTTTTTAGCTTATATTAAAAATAGGTATGCGCTAAACACTAAAGACACCAATGTATTCCTATGGGCGCCTCTAGTGTTCAACATGCAATAAAAATGCCAGTGTAAAAGACCCCCTCTATAAACTGCATCTAACTCTAGGCAAGGCTTATAGAATATTTTTTTATTTAGATTTTGCTCACACCTTTTTCGGTAGTAGCTCTGGGTGAGTTACATTCAGGTACACTAGCGTGTTTCTCTGTCCCTGGAGGGCTCACAATCTAAGGCCCAGATGATCCAAAGCCCCGCGCTGTTCCGAAAAGCGCTCTAAAAATAGCGCTGGAACAGCGCAGGGCTTTTCTGCATTGATGATCAAAGATAATGCATGCAAATCTAAGCAGCGCAATTATCTTTGATTATCATGTAGAAGTGCGGGAGAATTTGCCAAGCATGTGCTCAGCGCAATCCTCCCGCACTTGTTTGACAGGTCTGGGCTGTCAAAAGCCCAAACCTGTCAAACAGCCTGCCCCAAGGCCCGAACAAAGGGGGCTGGAGGTCTGGTGGGTCTCCAGCCCCCCCCCAACCCCCAGAAAATGTCGTGGCCGTTGCCGGCCAAACGCTCTCCCACCCTCCCACCCAGTGACGTGGAGGGGGGGGGAGAGCTGGAGGTCCGGTGGACCTCCGGTCCCCCCGACGATCCCACCCCTTCCATGTTCAAGGAGAGCTGGAGATCTGGAGGGTCTCCAGCCCCCCACAAACCCCCACAAAATGTTGTGGCCGCCGGCCAAACCAAACCCTCTCCCACCCAGCGACGGGTCGTGATCATGGGTCGGTTGCAAACTCCGGCGCTAGTATGGCATTAACAGCCTCTAGCGCCGGAGTTTGCTTTTGATCATGAGGGCCTAAGTTTGTACCTGAGGTAATGGAGGGTTAAGTGACTTGCCCAAGATCACAAGGAGCAGCAGTGGGGTTTGAACTGGCCACCTCTGAATGTCAAGACCATTACTCTAACCACTAGGCTACTCCTCCACTCCATAGAATAGTGCTAAGCATGTTTTTTTTTTTTTAGAATTCCCCCTACTGTGCACTAAATATTTTAAATATTTTTGAGGGGGTGGAGAATGGAGTTCCTGCACTAATCAGTCAGTGCAGCTACATTGCCGCTTGCTGTTAGCGCAGGAATAGTGCATGAGCCCTACTGCCTACAAAATAGGTGGATGTAAGTGCTCACAGGCTAATTTTTTTCTAATGGTTGCACAGTAGTGGCAACATTAGCGCATGGCCATTAATACAAAAAGAAAAAAGTCATTTTTATGGCTGCTTTTTACTGCAGCTTAGTAAAAGGACCCCAAAGTTAGGAGCACAAATCCTTTGAATATCAGGCCCCTTTGCTTTCTTTGGTTAACAGGCTCTGTAAACTTTACTAAGCTGTGGTAAAAAGTAGCCTATGGTAGTGTGGATAAGTGAAATTGGCATGCGCTGGGCCATTTGTTACCATGACTGGGAAAAGGGGCTTTTTTTAATGGGGGGCAGTAAATGACTGTGTGGTAAAATCAAAAGTAGCGCTCAACTATTTATTTATTTATTTATTTATTTGTTGCATTTTCCCACCTTTTTGCAGGCTCAATGTGGCTTACATTATGCCGTAATGGCGATCGCCATTTCCAGAATGAGAAAAACACAGTGGTATTGTATTAAAGTTCATAAATGTTAAAGTAAGTTATAGAGTAAGTTAGATAATCAGTTCATTTCAGGCATGAGAAATAAGGAGGTAGTGCGTTAACGTTCCTTAGTGACAGAGTGGTTGAAGCAATCAGGTATAGAGAGTTCGGTTTTGTCTGGTTCTGGTAGAGTTTTGTTGTCAGGTATGTAGGATGGATCATTATGGTATGTCTTTTTGAACAGGTTGGTCTTTAGCAATTTTCAGAAGGTTGTTAGGTTGTTTTTATGGCATTTGGTAGTGCATTCCATATTTGCATGCTGATGTAGGAGAAGCTGGATGCATATATTGATATACTGCCTGAGCCCTTACTGCCTGCCACCCATTCACCTTGTGTAAGGGCTCATGCGCAACTCGTGTGGTAATCAGGCAGCATGCGCCAATGTGGTTGCACTGCTGATTACTGCTGGAAGCACCCCCACAGTTGAAAACAGAAAATGATTTTCTACCATGGGAAACAGCAAGCACCAACTTCAAAATTACCACAGGGTGCCAGTACTACCCCTGTGGCGGTTCTCATTTGGCACACACGACCTGTGCATTAGCCCTACTGCTATTTAGTAAAAGGGTCCCTTGATGTAGTAAACCAGAAGGGAGAGTACAAAATACAAAACTTCATGTAATGGTAACCAACACTGTATAGATTAATGGCCTATATAGGAAATAAGGGGCTCTTTTTACTAGGCTGTGACAAAAGGGGGCCGGCGCCAAAGCCCCCTTTTACCACAGTTGGAAAAAGGGAAGGTCTCACTTTCCTGCAGGAAATGGCCGGGTGGCAAGTACAGTACTTGCCGCTTGGCCATTTCTGGGGGGAGCCCTTACCACCACCCATTGAGGTGGTGGTAAAGGCTCCCTCGCTGACCTTGTGGTAACCGGGTGCCAGGTACAGTCCGGCACTACAAAAATAAATACACTTTTGTAGTGCCAGAAATGACGGCACGGTAGGGGTTGGAGGCACCGCAAGGCTGCTGCGGTATCCTGCCAGTACTTCCGTTATAGCGAGCGGTAAGCTCGCATTGGGCTTACCACCACTTAGTAAAAGGAGACCTAAGATGGGAGTGGAGGAGTAATCTAGTGGTTAGGGTAGCAGCCTCTGAGCCAGGAAAGCCAGCATTCAAATCCCACTGCAGCTCCATGGGGCATGTCACGCAACCCTCCATTGCCTCATCTGCACAGTTAGATTGCAAATTCTCCAGAGACAGGAAGATATCTACCGTACCTGAATATAACTCACCTTGAGCTCCCACTGAAAAGGTGTGAGCTGAATTCAAAAAAATCTCCATCTCTTTCCCTTCCTCCAGTAATCATCCTGTACCCTAAGACTGATCTGATGTGAAAGGCTAAAAATAGAAAGGAATGAGAGGCCTTTCAGGGCAGAAACATGTAAATAAACTCTTGAAAGAAGCATCTCCTCAATCATTTCTGGAAGAATAAAACAAAAGTAACCATGAACATCAAAAGTAACTATAAACAAGCATCCAGAAGCTTCTTTGGTCATGCACATCCTATGCAGAGGACGACCAGGGCAGTGTATCCTAGGTTCAAACATGCACCGTGAAAGCCATTGTTAAATAGCTTGGTTTGTTGATCACCTCCATGCTGAACTTCTCTAATGTAAAGAAGGCTTTGCTTGTCTGTTTGACCAGCTAATAATGACTTGTAAACACTGCATGAAGGTGACAAATATGTTTGAACTATGTTGTAACATTTCAGGGACAATAGAGACTACTGCAACATGGTGCCTAGTTCTCGGTTGGAGCCAGATATTCCAGCGAGAGTCCACATAAATTGAGAGGAAGGTCTTTGCCACAGTCCTACCCCTCAACAGGATCACTTCAATAATGGGAAAACCATCCTATAAGAGCATCTTCTGAAGACGTGGTTCTCAACCCTCACACCAAGCCAGGTGGGTTTTCAGGATATCCACAATGTATAGGTGTGAAATAGATCTATATACAGAGGTAGCAGTGCATGCAAATCTCTCATGCATATTTATTGTGGATATCCTGAAAACCAGATTGGCTGGTGAGTTAGGAGAAAAGGTTGGGCAGGAAAATAGAAGAAAAAAGATGATACACATCCTGGTAGGCTGAAGGGTTAGAGGAATTGCTCATCTTTTTCAAGAACCAGATCCGAGAGAAGAATTAAACCAAATGTAGTTTTCTGCTTGTAATAGGTTGGAGAATGGTATTTCAGAGTCAAATAAAAATCAAAATCATAGGTGCATCTGTTATATTTCAATCAGTAAAGAATTTAGGGGGTCTTTTACTAAGGCGTGCTAGCATTTTTAGCGCACGCTAAAAATAGGCACACGCTAAATGCTAGAGACTCCCATAGGAATACATTGGCATCTCTAGCATTTAGCACGTATCTATTTTTAGTGCGTGCTAAAAATGCTAGCACAACTTAGTAAAAGACCCCCTTATGTTTTTATTTGAACAGGTGTATTCAAATTACTAGCACAAGCAGGATAATCCTATAATGTATGTGTTTCATAAGAACATAAGAATAGCCATACTGGGTCAGAGCAATGGTCTATCTAGCCCAGTATCCTGCTTCCAGCAGTAGCCAAGTTAGGTCACAAATTGTAGCAACATTCCATGCTACCAATCCCAGGGCAAGCAGTTGATTCCCCATGTCTGTCTCAATAGTAGACTGTGGACTTTTTCAAACCTTTTTTAAACCCTGATACACTAACCACTGTTACTCCATCCTCTGACAAAGAGTTCCAGAGGTCAACTATTTGTTGAGTGAAAAAATATTTCCTCCTATTTGTTTTAAAAGTATTTCCATATAACTTCATTGAGTGCCCCCTAATTTTTGTACTTTTTGAAAGAGTAAAAAGTGGATTCACTTCTACTTGTTCTACATCACTCATGAATTTGTAGACCTCAATCATATCTCCTCTCAGCTGACTCTTTTCCAAGCTGAAGAGCCATAACCTCTTTAATCTGTACATAACTAGTAACCTCCTGCTGCTAGTTATATACAGGTTATCCCCTGGATTCTATATAGCGCGCCTAGTGTTCTGTGCCAAAATCTAAGCATAGTCTGTAACAATTCGTGTAACTTAATTGGCTTAACAAGTCAATCAGCTTAACAAACAATAAAGAGCACTAATTGGTAATAATTAGATTTTTCACACATAACTTGCTAAGCGTATTCTATAATGCACTGCACGTAAATTCTACAGCGTGCAGGCAAAAAGGGGCATGGTTATGGAGGGGGAAATGGGTGTTTTGTGGGCGTTGCAAAATTTACTCACATTGGTATAGAATATGGCCCAATGCACCTAAATCTACGTGCCAGGATTTACACCACATTTTTGTTAGTGTAAATGGAGGCACATAGTTTTAGGCGCTAGGACATCAGTTAAGCGTATTCTACATACAGCACCGGTGGTGGGAGGCGGAGCTGGTGGTTGGGAGGCGGGGCTAGTGCTGGGCAGACTTCTACGGCCTGTGCCCTGAAAATGGCAGATACAAATCAAGATACTCTAAATGATAATGTTAGGGCTTGGATAATCTTCAATAATTATCAACGATAAAGTGTATATCTGATATCCAAATAATAATGTTGAGTGATGCGAAATTTTGAATGAGGAAAAAGCCTCAATTACCGAGGAGAACTCCTATGTTGGACAGCCAACTTAAGGGAGCCACCTCTCAATCATCATGGGCTAAAAAACCTCTTCAATTGTAATTTCACACTTGAACCTGATGATTAAATCTTAACGGCTCTAAATTGCACATATCTTAGGACAGCTATCAAGTTGTATCCACCATCCAAGGCCCAACTTCAGCCCGAGTTTCGGTGACTGCCTCAGGGGCCGTGGTATCGACCGACTAGGTGACTCATTAAATGCTGCAGAGAATAAGAACTGTAGCATTTAATGAATCAGCTAGTCGGTTGATACCACGGCCCCTGAGGCAGTCACCGAAACTCGGGCAGAAGTCGGGCCGTGGATGGTGGATACGACTTGATAGCTGTCCTAAGATAAGTGCAACTTAGAGCCGTTAAGATTTAATCATCAGGTTCAAGTGTGAAATTACAATTGAATAGGTTTTTTAGCCCATGATGATTGAGAGGTGGCTCCCTTAAGTTGGCTGTCCAACATAGGAGTTCTCCTCGGTAATTAAGGCTTTTTTCTCATTCAAGATACAAATCAAGGTCAGGTATACACATAAAGTAGCACATATGAGTTTATCTTGTTGGGCAGACTGGATGGACCGTACAGGTCTTTCTCTGCCTTCATCTACTATGTTACTACGTTACCTAAATATAGGCACCCCTTATAGAATACTCTTAGGTGGAAATGTTTTCCGTGTGGATTTTCTAGGCGCCATATATAGAATCTGGTCCTATGTGCATAGTTTATTGGAATAAAGGAATATATGAGCGTATCTGTGCACACATACGTGTAAATGTCAAAATTCCACCTAAGCACTATTTGACAAATATGTGCATATCCTATATAATAAAACGCACCTCCAACATTCTGAAGCTGACTGCATGGCTGAGGCATTCCTGCTCTCTGTATCCATCTCATGAATTGACATCACATACTTCCGGGTTCGTCACAAGCAGAAGTGACCAACCACATGAGGTTTCTCGGCTTCAGAATGTTGGAGGTGCATTCTATTAAATAGGATTGGTCAGTTCTTTAAAGCACAGCCAGAGCTCAGTGTCCTGCATAATAACTCTCAGACACCAGAGAGAGGGGGGGGGGGCTGACACCAGAGAGAGGGAGGGGAGGCCTGACACCAGAGAGGGGGAGGGGGAGGTATCTCTGTCACACACACACACTCTCACACACTCTCTCTCTCTCACAGTCAATGTCATAAGTACATAAGTACATAAGTAGTGCCATACTGGGAAAGACCAAAGGTCCATCTAGCCCAGCATCCTGTCACCGACAGTGGCCAATCCAGGTCAAGGGCACCTGGCACGCTCCCCAAACGTAAAAACATTCCAGACAAGTTATACCTAAAAATGCGGAATTTTTCCAAGTCCATTTAATAGCGGTCTATGGACTTGTCCTTTAGGAATCTATCTAACCCCTTTTTAAACTCCGTCAAGCTAACCGCCCGTACCACGTTCTCCGGAAACGAATTCCAGAGTCTAATTACACGTTGGGTGAAGAAAAATTTTCTCCGATTCGTTTTAAATTTACCACACTGTAGCTTCAACTCATGCCCTCTAGTCCTAGTATTTTTGGATAGCGTGAACAGTCGCTTCACATCCACCCGATCCATTCCACTCATTATTTTATACACTTCTATCATATCTCCCCTCAGCCGTCTCTTCTCCAAGCTGAAAAGCCCTAGCCTTCTCAGCCTCTCTTCATAGGAAAGTCGTCCCATCCCCACTATCATTTTCGTCGCCCTTCGCTGTACCTTTTCCAATTCTACTATATCTTTTTTGAGATACGGAGACCAGTACTGAACACAATACTCCAGGTGCGGTCGCACCATGGAGCGATACAACGGCATTATAACATCCGCACACCTGGACTCCATACCCTTCCTAATAACACCCAACATTCTATTCGCTTTCCTAGCCGCAGCAGCACACTGAGCAGAAGGTTTCAGCGTATCATCGACGACGACACCCAGATCCCTTTCTTGATCCGTAACTCCTAACGCGGAACCTTGCAAGACGTAGCTATAATTCGGGTTCCTCTTACCCACATGCATCACTTTGCACTTGTCAACATTGAACTTCATCTGCCACTTGCACGCCCATTCTCCCAGTCTCGCAAGGTCCTCCTGTAATCGTTCACATTCCTCCTGCGACTTGACGACCCTGAATAATTTTGTGTCATCGGCGAATTTAATTACCTCACTAGTTATTCCCATCTCTAGGTCATTTATAAATACATTAAAAAGCAACGGACCCAGCACAGACCCCTGCGGGACCCCACTAACTACCCTCCTCCACTGAGAATACTGGCCACGCAATCCTACTCTCTGCTTCCTATCTTTCAACCAGTTCTTAATCCATAATAATACCCTACCTCCGATTCCATGGCTCTGCAATTTCTTCAGGAGTCTTTCGTGCGGCACTTTGTCAAACGCCTTCTGAAAATCCAGATATACAATATCAACCGGCTCCCCATTGTCCACATGTTTGCTTACCCCCTCAAAAAAATGCATTAGATTGGTGAGGCAAGACTTCCCTTCACTAAATCCGTGCTGACTTTGTCTCATCAGTCCATGTTTTTGTATATGCTCTGCAATTTTATTCTTAATAATAGCCTCCACCATCTTGCCCGGCACCGACGTCAGACTCACCGGTCTATAATTTCCCGGATCTCCTCTGGAACCCTTCTTAAAAATCGGAGTAACATTGGCTACCCTCCAGTCTTCCGGTACTACACTCGATTTTAGGGACAGATTGCATATTTCTAACAGTAGCTCCGCAAGTTCATTTTTTAGTTCTATTAATACTCTGGGATGAATACCATCAGGTCCCGGTGATTTACTACTCTTCAGCTTGCTGAACTGACCCATTACATCCTCCAAGGTTACAGAGAATTTGTTTAGTTTCTCCGACTCCCCCGCTTCAAATATTCTTTCCGGCACCGGTGTCCCCCCCAAATCCTCCTCGGTGAAGACCGAAGCAAAGAATTCATTTAATTTCTCCGCTACGGCTTTGTCCTCCTTGATCGCCCCTTTAACACCATTTTCGTCCAGCGGCCCAACCGACTCTTTGGCCGGTTTCCTGCTTTTAATGTATCTAAAAAAATTTTTACTATGTATTTTTGCTTCCAACGCTAATTTCTTCTCAAAGTCCTTTTTTGCCCTCCTTATCTCCGCTTTGCATTTGGCTTGGCATTCCTTATGATCTATCCTGTTACTTTCAGTTGGTTCTCTTCTCCACTTTCTGAAGGATTGTTTTTTGGCTCTAATGATTTCCTTTATCTTACTGTTTAGCCACGCCGGCTGACGTTTAGTCTTTTTTCCCTTTTTTCTAATACGTGGAATATATTTGTCCTGAACCTCCAGGATGGTGTTTTTAAACAGCATCCACGCCTGATGCAAGTTTTTTACTCTGCGAGCTGCTCCTTTCAGTCTTTTTTTACCATTTTTCTCATTTTGTCGTAATCACCTTTTCTATAGTTAAACGCTAGTGTACTTGATTTCCTAGTTTCACTTCCTTCAATGTCAATATCAAAACCGATCATATTATGATCACTGTTATCAAGCGGCCCTCGTATCGTTACCCCCTGCACTAGATCATGAGCACCACTAAGGACTAAGTCTAGTATTTTTCCTTCTCTTGTCGGCTCCTGAACTAGCTGTTCCATGAAGCTGTCCTTGATTTCATCAAGAAATCTTATGTCCCTTGCGTGTACAGATGTTACATTAACCCAGTCTATATGCGGGTAATTGAAATCCCCCATTATTATTGTGTTGCCCAGTTTGTTTGCGTCCCTGATTTCCTTTAACATTTCCGCATCCGTCTGTTCGTCCTGGCCAGGCGGACGGTAGTACACTCCTATCACTATCCTTTTCCCCTTTGCACATGGAATTTCAATCCACAGTGATTCCAAGGAGTGTTTTGTTTCCTGCAGAATTTTCAAT
Organism: Microcaecilia unicolor; assembly: GCF_901765095.1. Lineage (NCBI taxonomy): Eukaryota > Metazoa > Chordata > Amphibia > Gymnophiona > Siphonopidae > Microcaecilia > Microcaecilia unicolor. The sequence goes on from NC_044031.1 coordinate 612,164,654, forward strand.
CTATTTGATTCAAGGCTCTCGTTAATATACAATGCTACCCCTCCACCAATCCGATTCACCCTATCACTACGATATAATTTGTACCCCGGTATGACAGTGTCCCACTGGTTATCCTCCTTCCACCAGGTCTCAGAGATGCCTATTATATCTAATTTTTCATTTAGTGCAATATATTCCAACTCCCCCATCTTATTTCTTAGGCTCCTGGCATTCGCATATAGACATTTCAAACTATGTTTGTTGTTCCTAAGTACATCATGCTTAGTACTTGACAGTATTAATTGGCAATCTTTTGTCTGATTTTTATTGTTATTTAAAGATACCCGATCTACTACAATCTCTTTTGCAACCTCACTATCAGGATACTCTATCTTCCCTGTTATGGTGATATCTTTGAAAGATACCTTATCCCGAACCATGCTCTTTTGAGCGACTGTCGGCCTTCCCCCCATTTCTAGTTTAAAAGCTGCTCTATCTCCTTCTTAAACGCCGATGCCAGCAGCCTGGTCCCACTCTGGTTAAGATGGAGCCCATCCTTTCGGAATAGGCTCCCCCTTCCCCAGAATGTTGCCCAGTTCCTAACAAATCTAAAGCCCTCCTCCCTGCACCATCGTCTCATCCACGCATTGAGACTCTGGAGCTCTGCCTGTCTCTTGGGCCCTGCGCGTGGCACAGGTAGCATTTCAGAAAATGCTACCCTGGAGGATCTGGATTTCAGCTTTCTACCTAAGAGCCTAAATTTTGCTTCCAGAACCTCTCTCCCACATTTTCCTATGTCATTAGTACCCACATGTACCAAGACAGCCGTCTCCTCCCCAGCACTATCTAAAATCCTATCTAGGTGACGCGTGAGGTCCGCCACCTTCGCACCAGGCAGGCAAGTCACCAGGCGATCCTCACGTCCACCAGCCACCCAGCTATCTATATGCCTAATGATCGAATCACCCAGTACAACAGCTGTCCTAACCTTTCCCTCCCGGGCAACATTTGGAGATATATCCTCGGTGCGAAAGGATAATACATCCCCTGGTGGGCAGGTCCTGGCTACAGGAGTACTTCCTACTTCACCAGGGTGATGCTCTCCTTCTAGGAGACCTCCCTCCTCCAAGGTAGCACAGGGGCTACCTGACTGGAGGTGGGACTTCTCTACAACATCCCTCTAGGTCTCCTCTATGTACCTCTCTGTCTCCCTCAGCTCCATCAAGTCTGCTACTCTAGCCTCAAGAGAACGGACACGTTCTCTGAGAGCTAGGAGCTCTTTGCATCGGGCACACACATATGACACCTCACTAACTGGGAGATAATCATACATGTGACACTCAATGTCTTTCTCTCTCTCTCTCACTCTCATACACTGTCTCTCACACACTCTATGTCTCACACTGTATCACATTCACTCTCTATGTGTCACACAGTCACTCACACACTCTCTTGGTCTCATACACTCAGTCTCACAGAGAGTCTGTGTCTCACACACACTCTCTCTCTCTTGCACACACTGTATCTATGTGAAACACACACTCTCTCTCTCACACTGTGTCTCACATACGCACTTGCACACACTCTCATTCTTGCACATACACTCTCTCACAGACACACTCGCACCCAGACTCACTCTCTCTCTCTCACACATACTCACACAGTCACTCTCACATACACTCTCTCAAACATACACACTCCTAGGAAAACCTTGCTAGCACCCGTTTCATTTGTGTCAGAAACGGGCCTTTTTTACTAGTATCTTACATAATGCATATTTTACAGGTAGGCATGACTCACACTTATGCATATAACTTATAGACTATATTAGTTACATGCTCTATGGCTGACATAAGTGCTCGCTTTTATCTTATAGACATATATTTTCACTATTACAAATATTTTCACTATTATACAGGAAAGTAGGTTCCCATGTTCCTTTAACCCCGGTTTGTTGTTACTTTAAGAGTGCTTTAGGATTGGTTTGTGGGGTCAGGCCTGGGACAAGCAAAGCTGGAAGGCTGGAAGACAAAGTAAATCCACTCATTCAACACATTCTTTTCATCTAATAATTCAGTCCAGGCCAGAAGGCACAATTTCAAAGGGGTTCGCTTTACTTGGATGTCCAAAAGGGGTTAAATATATACTGGTCAATAGTCAGCTGGCGACAGTCAGAATTTTTAAAATGCTTGATACCAGCTTTGAATATTGGTGGCTGACCAGAGTGTGTCAGGCCACTGGCTTTTATGCAGGTCTCAGCTGAATACCTGCAGCCCCCAACTCAGGTCCAGATGAGGTGGAAAGCAGGCAGAGTCATGCAAAATGCTCATTGCAGGGTGATGTAAACTAGTTTTTTTGGTTTCAGCTGAAACTGAATCTGTGGTTGAAAATCACTGCTTAGTTTTGGCTGAAACTGAAACTGGCTCAGCCTTCTGGCTGTGAACAGCTCCACTCTTTCCCTCCCTCCTCCACCTGCTCCTCATTCTCCTCTGCTTCCACTACAACTGCCACCAGAACCACAGGAGCTCCTGCTCCCACTTCCTTCCTCGCTACCTCCTTCCCCCCTTGAACATAATAAGTCCCCTTCCAGACCTACCCATAGGCTTCTGCTGCTGCTGCCTCCACCATCTCTAGGTCCATTCATAGGCCACCACTTCTGCCCCGCCTCAGGCCCACTCATAGCCGTTGCTTCCGCCCCCAGGCCTACCTTACTGCCCTAGAGGTCTAGTGGGACAGGAGTAATCTCCAGTTGCTCTTGCCCATGCCATGTCTGCAGTCAAAATGGACAGCAAAAGTACCTGCATATAATGTGTGCAGCGTTGCATATGTCTAGTAGAGCTACAGAAATAATAAGTATTAATAGTAGTAGACTTCCAGTGGCAGTATCACAAGATTGCTGCTGGAGGTTGCAGCAGCCATTTTGAGATCGAGCTGGCATGGGCAAGAATGATCCATAGTAGCTCTTACCCATGCTGGCTCGAATTCCAAAATGGCTGCTGGGACCTCTAGTGCCAATCTCATGAGAGTGCCACTGAAAGTCATGACAGCCATTTTGACTGTGGACGTGAGATGAGCAGGAGTGACAGGGGATTGCTCCTGCCCCAACACTCCACCAAGCTGATAAGGTAGGCCTGGGAGCTGGAAGTGGAGGTAGTGGCGGCCTATGGGTGGGCCCAGGGGATGGTGGCAGCAGCAGCCTACAGGTGGGTCCAGGAGGGAGCTTTTGGGGGGGGGGGGGAGGAGGACAGCCACTGGACAAAAGAAAAAGATTCAATTTCAGCCAAAAATGCACCTGTTGTTTCAGCCGAAACCGAAACAAGGCTGAATGTGGATTTCAGGTCAGATTTGGCACCGAAGTTCAAATAGCCTCTAACGTGCATAAGTTATATAATACACCCTTACATAAGCATTTTATGAGTGCACATTTACATCTACTCCTGAACTAGAGTAAATTTATGTGGCAGAATTGTAGGTGTAATTTCAGCAGGTTTTGTGCTATATTTTATAAAAAAGCATAGGTGTCTAAAAGAACCTCAAAACAGACTTCTATAATAAAATTGTGGTCCACATGGAACACCAGGTGCAGTTTATTTATGCATTCTCGTATCCCACCGTTATCCAAAAACAAGTTTCAGTTCAAAGTGGCTTACAGTTTACATTGAAATTGTAGTAGCGTTTTACAGTTGTGACTTGACAAGGTCCTTTGTGACCTGTGTAATTAGCTATAAAATTTTTTGAAGAGGTATGTTTTCAGTTCTTTCCTGAACTGGAGGTAGTTAGTGGTGCTTCTTGTGGCTTTTGGTATTGAGTTCTACCATTTGGATCCCTGTTATGTTCCTGCAGTTGGGTAGGTGGAGCAGCAGGTAGCTGCTGGTTTCTGGGCTTGCATTTCTTGGAGATAATTCGATCATTCCACAAACTAGACAATATCTCTCATCAAATGCAAATAGCAGTATAACAATGCATAATTTAATATAATAACAAAGAGGAAAAAGCCTCAGTTGACCCCTACTAGTTCGTATTCACATAACAATTAGGGATTACATTGTCTTTCATTGGCATAAAAACCTCTTTGTATACTTAAATCACTTTCAAAAATAGCAGTACTTAGCTTAATATTTTTCTAACTACCACACTAACCCAACAGTGGCCAGTGTTTTGTTCTCTGCTCCAGGGACTTGTGGTCATTAATCAGCAGGAGCAAACATTTCAAAAATGCTCCTGCTGATTAATGACCACAAGTCCCTGACACAGAATGAAACGCTGGCCACCGTCTGACTATTGTGGTGGTTAGAAGAATTTTCAGCTAAGTAGTGCTATTTTTCAAAGTGATTTGCAGTGAGCATTTTGATGTCTTTTGCCTTAATAAAGTATACAAAGAAGTTTTCTAAGCCGATGATAAGACAGATAGACACTGTAACCCCTAATTGCTATGTGAACTTGAACTAGCAGGGGTCAACTGAGGCTTTTTCCTGTTTGTTATTATATTTAATTGTGCAATGTTGTACTGATATTTGCATTTGGTGAGAGATATTGTCTAGTTGGTGAAATTGATCAGTACTCCACCACCTTCCTAATTATTTTAATTAGTGATAATTTGATCATGTCTTGCAAGTATTCGGGTGCCATTCCAAATCGTACTTTCAAGATGAGGGTGCTAGCTTTGAAGAGTAGTATAGCCTTGATTGGTAGCCAGTGTATTTCGACTTTTTGAATATAAGTTTCACTGCTATGTTTTGGATGGTTTGTAGTGATTTTAGTGTGTTTTCCTTACATCCTACGTATGCCGCATTGCAGTAGTCTAGTTATGATACTATTGTCGCTTGTACCATTATCCAGAATGATTTTCTGGGAAAGTAGTCCTTTTCCTTCTCAGTTTCCATAGTGTTCTGAAGCATTTTGATGTTACAGCTGATATTTGATTATCAGAGTTCTGTAAAGAATCAGTGTCAAATACGTGTGATTCAGGTAGATAAGTTCATGATTTCCTCTGGTTGGCCAGGTGATGTTGCTCTTACATTGCAAACTGGTCTCTTGATTCTCTCCAGGTACCTACTATCTTAATAAAATAAAAAGGAAAAACTTCTCTAGTCTAGACAACCTGTATTCACTGCTGCTGGAGTATTACTTCACTTTGGGTAACTTTCTGTGCAACCTTGTTGTCACTACATAAGAACATAAGAGTAGTCATACTGGGTCAGACCCAGTATCCTGTTTTTGTCTGAAGTCCTTTTTTCTCCAATTCATTTTTAGTTAATTGGAGCCAGCGCTTAACACAAGTTTAATTATTAACAGGGCTTTCTATTTCTAGTGTTTGGTATATTTTGCTTCCTTTTTTTTAATTTGAGCTTTCAATTACACCAATATAGATAGAGGAACTAATATAGATGTAGATATAGATATTTTTCATGGATATTTCTATAATTATTGGGATATGATAGGATAAATATCATATCCAGACATAATTTTATAACCTTGGATGCATGCAATTTATAGCATAATGTCAGTAGTGCACATAATTTAATTCAATAATTAGATGCTAGTTGACATTAACAACCAATTATTGGCTATAATTGGCAGGGCCGCAGAGAGGGGGGCAGAGGGGGACAAAATTCCCTGGGCCCGAGCCTCCAAGGGGGGCCCGGCACTGCAGTCCCACGCCCTCGGTTCTGTCGACAGCCCCCTCCGTTCGCCACCGAACCCCCTGTATTCAAACCACAGCGCCTCACCTCCGTGTGAAAGCACAGTGGCAGATCGCCTCCCTTGGGGCCTTCCCTCCCTGTGTCCTGCCCTCGCGGAAACAGGCAGTTACATCAGACGAGGGCGGGACACAGGGAGGGAAGGCCCGAAGGGAGGCGATCTGCCACTGCGCTTTCACACGGAGGCGAGGCGCTGTGGTTTGAATGCAGGGGGCCCGGTGGCGAACGGAGGGGGGCTGTCGACAGAACCGAGGGCGTGGGACTGCAGTGCAAGGGGGCATGGACCTGGGAAGGACATGAGGTCAGGGTAGTTAGGTGTATAAATGCTAGTAGTCTATAGCCAGCATACCTAACTGCCTACAGGGGCCCTTTTACTAAGCTGCAGTAAAAAGTGGACACGTGAATTTGGCACACTAGGTCATTTTTTACTGCGGCTGGGAAAAAGAGCTTTTTTCAGTGGGGCAGTAAATGTCCATGCGCTAAAATTAAAAGTAACAGATAGCTATTTACTGCCTGAGCACTTACCACCACCCACTGACCCAGTGGTAAGGGCTCACGCACTACTCATGTGGTAATCAGTTAGCGCACGTTAATGTGGCTACACTGCCGATTACCACTGGGAATGCCCCTGTGGTAGAAATTAGAAAAATATTTTCTACTGCAGGATATAGCGCACGCTAACTTTTGAAATTACTGCTGGGTGCTCATGCTACCTGGGTGGTAGTGTCAATTTGGCATATGCTATCAGTGCATTAACCCTACCACAGTTTAGTAAAAGGGTCCCAGAGTTAGGTGTGAGCACTTACAGTAGCCAGAGCTAGCATAAGTGCTTGCGCCAAAAATTAGGTGCATAAATGCAGACTTTCACTCTATTTTAAAATGGCAATCGTGCACACAACTGCCATTATAGAATCCACATGTACCCCCTAATTTTATAAAAGTCACCAAAAATTACACTTGCAAAGTTGGGCATGTGCCCAATTTGCACATGCAATTTAACTGAATGAGCTAATTAGTATCAATAATTGGCTTTTTAACAAGCAATCATTGGCATTAATTAGATTTAATTAGAATTTATGTGCATAAAGTTAGGCATGGTATCCCTGCCTGTATTTTATACCCAAGTAAAAAAGGGTGCTGAAATGGGAGTGTCATGGGCGGAGTGAGAGCATTCTTGCATTTACACATATTGTTATAGAATACAGGGTTGCATGCCCAGTTTAGGCATGAACATTTGCACCATGTTTCAACTGCTGCAAATGGATGCTCCTAAAGATAGGCACAATTCCCAGGTGTAAGCGCTATTCTATAAGCCATTTCTAACTTTAAGCGCACGCTCATTTTTCAGCACTGATTTTTTTGCGTCATATATCAAATTCATCTTTTAGCATGCATCATCCTGGCGCCTAACTTTAGGTAATCGATATAGAATTATCCCCAAGGAACCGATGAAAGGGTAAAATGTTTTGGACCTAGTCCATAGTGGAATGGAGCATGAGGCAACAGTCGCGATGAGACACAACAACCCGCTGTTAGAAATAGTTCAATTGCTCCTCTGCTTCCCAATGCGAGACCACATTTCATACATCTTCGTCAGGAGAAGCAAATAAAATCATGGAGGGATGATATCCAAACCATGCCTTCAGTGTCCTCACTCTAAAGTAGATTTAGATCTATTGCATTATGTACTTGTATTATTATCTTCAGCAAAAATTATATTTGACTGTTAGCTGTATGAATGTGATAGGAGTAAGATTATATGTATCAATTTGTGTTAATATTTTTGATATTGTTACAATATTAATCTGGAGTATTTATGTATATTTTTGTAATATATTTACTCCAGTATCTACTATAATAAAACTCACCCTCAACGTTCTGAAGACACTGACGTCACTGCAGGCACTCACACACCGGTTCGTAAGTTCATAGTGGTGAAGCCACAACACTGACCATGTCTCCGTGCCCCGCCCTCGCGTCACACGTGATGACGTTGAGGGCGGAACAATTACAAAAAAATGAAAAAGAACGAACGGGGAGGAGTAGGTACCCTTCGAATGAATTGCTGCAGACTGCCAAAGAAAACCACCCGAGGACGTGCCCAAACGAAGCCATCTGTCTCTGCCCATGTCTCCTAGCCCCACCCTCACGTCTAATGTTATGACGTCGAGGGCGGAGACATGGCCAGAGAGAGATGGCTTCAACCGACGAACCCTACAGTGACCACAAAGACCAGTCCAATCACCCCTCCACAAATGGCGCCGCCACAATCGCCGTCGCTCCCACCCTCCACTCACCCCTCTCCGTCTGCCACCGGAATGCCGGACAAAGTGGTGAGTTACAGGGGAGTGGGAAAGGAGAGGGAGGACAGCCTGGAGGACAGGAAAGGAGCGCGTGGGACTCGGGAGACAGCAACGGAGGGAGGGGGAGCCCTTGCTAGCGTCCGTTTCATTTCAGGCAGAAACGGGCTTTTTTTTACTAGTTTTTCTATATTATTCCCAAGATTGTATTTTAATTTACTACTTGGATAGTGCTAAGGCAGTCTGTTCAGATATTCAGCAGCATTCTGCAATTAAGTGCGAATGGATATTCACTCCAGACCAGGGGCGTAGCTACGTGGGACCACGGGGGCCTGGGCCCCCGTAGATTTGGCCCTGGATCCCCCTGCTGACAACCCTCTCAAACCCACCTCCCACCGCCGCCTACCTTTGCTGGCGGGGGGGACCCCAACCCCTGCCAGCCGAGGTCCTCTTCTTCCTTCGTTCTGTTTCTGAGTCTGATGACCTGCACGTACAATGTGCAGGTCAGACTCAGAAACAGAACGAAGAAAGAAGAGGACCTCGGCTGGCGGGGATTGGGGTCCCCCACCAGCAAAGGCGACGGCGGAGGAGGGGGTCGAGAGGGTTGTCAGCAGGGGGGGGTCAAAGGTGGTGGTGGTGGCGGCGCCGGGGGGGGGGGGGGGGTCAGCGGCACCGGGGGAGGGCTAAAATGTGCCCCCTCACCTTGGACCCCCCTCCCTCTGGCTACACCCCTGCTCCAGTCAGTGTGAGTGAACCAGGTAGGAGCTGCTCTATCCAGTTAACTCACACTGAATATCGAGACTTATGAGGAGATTGGCTTCTAGAAGTCCAAAGAGGCACTTACCAGGAGTAGAGGTATGTAACATCAATCCAATCAGTGAAGAACAGTAAAAGATGCTTGAGGGTAGTGGAGACAGCACATCTCAGAGGAGACCAAGAATTGTATAATGCCTTGAACTATTGTGTTACACCATTAGTGGACTGTGGCCAGCAGCCTACTCAGCTGACTGCTCTTTGTGTGACTCTTCTGCAAGGAGCAAACAAATCTCACTCAGACACCCCAGAATAGATATAATTATGGACTTGGCTCTTTATTATCTTCAGGGGATAAATCTGTAACCATGAGGATCTGGCACAACTGCCATTCATCAGATGACAATCACAGAGCAGTTAGAAGATAAACAAGTGGATCTGGTAAAGCTAACAGGCAGCTGGCACAGAAACAGAAGGGACTTTCTCTCCTCAGCCCAGGGGAACACTAGAGAAGAGGCAGATTACAAACACTAGCTCCAAAGTCACAAGGCCCTGCAAAGGTCTTGGCGTCAGTGTCTGCACACAAGATGTTTCAGCAAACTGTATCAAGCAAAAGTCCTAAACAAAAGTCTCAGTGAAATGTCCTAAGAGAGTGTCCCAATAGTAAGAACATACACTAATTACTATACAGGAGGTGCAAGCTATTGTAGCCAATCAGAAAGCATACAGATATTAAAAAAAACCCTGTCTTATCACAGGTGCACGAGTTTGGTACACATTTCCCATAAGTGAGAAGGTAGATGTGTATTTCCCAGGGGAGGAAAATTAGATTTAGCTTGTCTAACAGTGTTTAATACTTGCTACTGATAAGAGAAATATGCAAGGAAAATATGTTTGTCTTGCACCAGGTCTGCGAAATCTCCCTCTAAAGCATGAAATATGCAACAAATATGTGGTTTATAAAATCAGTGTTGGCTAAACTCTACGCCTAAATTTCACCACAAAAACAGCCATGGTGTTTCCAGTGGGCATCAAGTGTTTTGATACCTTTGCTTTTATGTACTGTTTACCTCACTGTTTTCATAGTCTCGTTGCTGTCTATATTTGTACATTTAGGGAGAGCCCAATAAATTGGAGTTTTATTTATATTCTATCCTAGCCTCCTTCCTTCTTTCTTGAGTGACCTTATTGTACCTGCTCAAGTACTTTCCCCTAATCTTCTAGACAGCCATCAGAAGGACCCTCGAACAAGTCTATGTGCTTGGGGAAACATCTTTAGAAGATTTGTACATATTTTACCACAGACATTATTAAAAGCTACCTGGATGTGTTCCAGGACAGGGTTGAGAATGACTGCCATACCGTAAATGAACTCTGAACATCACATTAGACTAGTTGGACTCCTTCATAGCAAGACTTTCCAGACCTGTTTGGGAGACCTTCCAGACCACAGCTTTTCAACCCTCTCCTGGGGGAACAGATGGGTTTTCAAAATTACCACAATGAATATGCATGAGATAAACTTGTATATAGTAGAGACCCATTTTATCTCTCATGAATATTCATTATGGTCATCCTGATAACCTGACTGGCAAGGTGTGCCTCCAGGAAAGGGTTGAGAAGCTGTCCTCCAGAAAGTCAACTTTTCACATTGGATGTTCATGAAATAAACTTGCATTCACTGGATACTCAGTGCAAGCAAATTTATCCCACACATATCCAGTGTGGCTATCATAGTAACGTGGTAACATAGTAGATGATGGCAGAGAACGACCTGTACGGTCCATCCAGTCTGCCCAACAAGATAAACTCATATGTGCTACTTTATGTGTATACATGACTTTGATTTGTATCTGCCATTTTCAGGGCACAGACCGTAGAAGTCTGCTCAGCACTAGCTCCGCCTCCCACCACCGGTGCATGAAAACTTAACTGCATACCAGTCTACCAGGAAGGTTTGGGATACCTCAAATGTTTGAAAATTCTTACAGAAACAGCATCTATGAAGATTCAGGTTTTTTTTTAGAGATGCCGATGCATTACTATGGGTGTCTCTAACGTTTAGCGCGTCCACAATTTTAGCGCGCGCTAAAAACATGAGTGCTGCTTAGTAAAAGATGCCCTATAAGTGAGACTTTTAGAACAGATTTGGTTTATTGAGGGACGTGATTACAGTCTGTTTCTGGTCACGTTAAAGCCTGGCTCGGAGCAGGATGCAGAGGAAAGCTGCAGAAACGGCCATGGCCATGTAGCTGACTTTCACGCTGGTTGCACTGCTGATGTTACACAGGAAAGAATTACAACAGTTCGTTGCACTGCCTATGACCCCGAGGTTGAGGTTAGTTGCAATGCAGATTGGAGAACACCCCTTGCTGATATACGCAGTAGTGGAACCTAAATCAACAAAAACAATAAAGACACAACATGATTATTTCCAATATATAAAAGGCAGTAGTTGGTTGTGTTTGTGATGATTAGTGGCATTGTCACAAGGGGGCCCTCAGGGGCCTGGGCCCCCTCACCTTTGGCTCAGACCCCTCTGCATTCATGACTGGAGATATCAAGCTGCATTGGTGGCGGGGATGCCAAGCTTCACCAGCCAAAGACGTCTCCTGCACAGTCCTGCCTGTGCTGAACGAGCAGCAAGCACTTCATTCAACAGGTGAGCTTCAACTGGTAATGCTTAGTTCAGCCAGGAGCAGTCCAATCAGACCTGGATATTCAGTGCCAGTTCACAGACATGACCTAGTATTGAATATCTGGATCTAATTCAGTCAGCGATGGTCAGTGCATAAAAAATAGCTGACTGCCACCAGCTTAATATTGACCAATACATAAATAAATATTTACTTTTTCAGGATTACTTTATTATGGGATTACTTGAACATCAGTAATATTGACATATTGTTTTCATTCAGTTATTGGATAGACATTAAAACCATTCACAAGCAAAGTTGTATGTCTAGAGAAGAGACGTAACATGGTCTCACAAGATCACAGAAACAGAAAAAAAGTAAAACCAGAATATACAGATCATCTATACCCCACTCCCCCAGATCAACATCTCCCCTCCATCTCCCTATGCTCCTTCCAGGTACAGCCTCTTCCCTCCATCTCCCTGGGTCTCTCCCACCCTGCATTCCTAGGGCAGCATCTGACTTCCAGCCCCCTATGTCCCCTCCTTGGGGCCAGAATCTCCCTATGCTCCTTTTCTGAGGAGATGCTGGCCCCATGGAGGGAACATAGGCAGATGCTGGACATGAGATGCTGGTCCTCTCTAGGATCCCTTCTCACAAAAATGGTGACAGAGAAGAGGTGGGAAACTAGAAACCAGTAAGCCTTACCTTGGTGGTGAAAAAAGTAATATAAGTACATAAGTAGTGCCATACTGGGAAAGACCAAAGGTCCATCTAGCCCAGCATCCTGTCACCGACAGTGGCCAATCCAGGTCAAGGGCACCTGGCACGCTCCCCAAACGTAAAAACATTCCAGACAAGTTATACCTAAAAATGAGGAATTTTTCCAGTCCATTTAATAGCGGTCTATGGACTTGTCCTTTAGGAATCTATCTAACCCCTTTTTAAACTCCGTCAAGCTAACCGCCCGTACCACGTTCTCCGGCAATGAATTCCAGAGTCTAATTACACGTTGGGTGAAGAAAAATTTTCTCCGATTCGTTTTAAATTTACCACACTGTAGCTTCAACTCATGCCCTCTAGTCCTAGTATTTTTGGATAGCGTGAACAGTCGCTTCACATCCACCCGATCCATTCCACTCATTATTTTATACACTATTTTATACATTATTTTAGAGCACCGCTGAAAGAAAAGATAGTGAACTTCTACAATCAAATGTTTAATGTTTAAAAATGTTTGATATACTGCTTTTCCACCGGGCAAAGAACTGAGATAATATAGACCAGAAGGATGCTAGGCTGGATAGAGAGAGGTATAACCAGCAGAAGAAAAGTGGTGTTGATGCCCCTGTACAAGTCGTTGGTGAGGCCTCACTTGGAGTACTGTGTCCAGTTTTGGAGGCCTTATCTTGCTGATGTAAAAAGACTTGAAGCGGTTCAGAGAAAAGCGATGGAAATGGTAGGGGATTTACGTAACAACAGAGGGAAGACTTGCTGACCTAAACATGTATACACTGGAGGAAAGGAGATACAGAGGTGATATGATACAGACTTTCAAATATTTGAAAGGTATTAATCCGCAAGCAAACCTTTTTCCAGAGACAGGAAGGTGGTGGAACTAGAGGGTATGAACTGAAGCTGAAAGGGGGCCAACGCAGGAATAATGTCGGGAAGTATTTTTTCACTGAAAGGGTGATAGATAGCTGGAATGCCCTCCCACGGAAGGTAGTAGAGATGAAAACTGTAATGGAATTCAAAAATGCGTGGGACAAACACAAAGGAATCCTGTTCAGCAGAATAAGATCCAAAGAAGCTTAGGGGAGATTGGGTAGGAAAGCCGGTGCTAGGCAGACTTCTACGGTCAGTGCCCTGTTCGAGGCTGAATGGATTTGGATGGTCTGGAGTGGAGCTTTTCAGGGACTATGACAACAACTTCAGAAATTTTAGAATATGGCCAGTGCCGGGCAGACTTCTATGGTCTATGCCCTAAAAAGGCAAGGATAAATCAAGATCAGGTATACATATGATGTACCACATCATACCATATGTAATGAGTTTATCTTGTTGGGCAGACTGGATGGACCATACTGGTGTTTATCTGTCACCATCTATTATCTTACTAAGTTATACCGAAGGCTCAAAAATAAACTGAGCTGTCTGAGGGGCCAATACAGAAAGCATTACTGTGAGATTAACATAGTTTTATTGTGGGTTTTGCTGGTCAAGCAATGCAGAAAGGCTTTCAGTGCAGGTATTAAATGGTGAAGAAACGGAGAGTCAAGATGGTGCTGTGAGCAGACGTGCATGTGGCAAGCTCTGAGGACCATAAGTGTCGCTAAGGAAGGGGTAAATGCCCCCCCCCCTCAAAATATTGCTTGCTACCTCATTGTCACCCCAAACTCAGGGCTCTTTTTATTCCTTTTGCCTGTTCCTGCCAAAAAAGACTTTTCTGCAATTTGCTCCTTCCTGCCCGCGGACAGCCCGAACAGCCAGCTCTCGCTCACAGAACAGTTAAAGCAACATGCTCCGCGGCATCTCTTTTCATAGGCCTTTTAGATTGTAAGCTCTTTGAGCAGGGACTGTCTTTCTTCTATGTTTGTGCAGCGCTGCGTATGCCTTGTAGCGCTATAGAAATGCTAAATAGTAGTAGTAGTAGTAGGCCTGACTTCTTTCACTTCACTTCCTGTTCAACAAAGTCGGACCTGTGAAGCTGTGGAGCATGCTGCTTCCGCTGCTCTGTGCAAGAGCTGGCAGGTCGGGCTGTCCGTGGGCAGGAAGGAGTAAATTGCAGAAAAGCCTCGAACAGTGCCCAGAAATTATGTGGCAGCACTACACCTTACATCCCATGACTGGCACTGCTCAGGTTTGGAAGGGTGCATTGCTGATTTGAAAGAATAACACTAAGAGATACAGAAAGGAGTAGATGGGAGAGGTGGAGGACAGAGAGAAGAAGGACGGTAAAAGAGAGAGGAATCAGGGCAAAGAGAAGGTAAAGGACAGAGGAAAAATATGATGGACAGATGATGGTGTGCAAAATAAGGGAGGAAAAATTGAAAAGGGAGAACTGAGAATAGGAGTAATAAAAGATATTGGATGAGGGAGGAACGGGGTAGAAGAAAAGGAAAGATGACAGGTTTCTGTGTGAGGGAGGAAAGGACCAGTGAGTGAGAGCAGATGGGAGCAAGCTTATATATGTGAGAGATCTAGAGAGTGAAATGTCTGTGCAGAGGGTGAGGGGGAGGGAAGTGTGAAGCAGATGTCACAAAGTACGATAATTAGAAACAAAAGTAAACAAAAAAAAAAAACACTGAGGAATGAGATCAGCTAGAGAAGAAAGGGGAGTAGGAATGAAACATCTAAAAATAATCTTAGATAATAAAATGAACAGGGGATCCAGAGAAAGGATGATGTTTGAGTAGGGTTACCATATTTGCCCTGAGAAAAAAAGAGGACATAAAATAGCAACTGCCCCACCCCTGTCACACCCCACCCTGCCCCCTGTCACCTTGACCTCCCCCCCAAGAAAGGTAGATTCCCTCTCTCTCCCCCACGTATATCTCTTCCGACCTCCCCAATTTTTTTCCAGCTTTTCTCTACCCACCTGACTCCATTTTACATTGTTGAAACTGATATAATTATTGGGAATATCTGGATTTATTTATATTACAACAAGGAAAGTTTTTTTTTATATTCTAGGGCAATTTTGGAAGTTAAATCAATTGAAAATTCTTGACCAGACTGTACCAATTCTGGTCCCATCCAGAGAATTGCCTTAACAACAGTAGTTAGCTGACACTTTGGGACTTAATCATTACACAGCAGGAGGTAAGGGTTGAGCTCTGAATAAGGGTCAAACCATTTGTAACTTTGCTCAGGTGCTGACCTCTCTGTCTGTACCTGAAGCAAACTCCTCCAAAGTAAAACAAATTCGGACCTTTTAAATTCCAAACTTCTCAACTTTCTGGCTATAGGTGAGATACCTGATATTCTCTTTAATTTAATGCTTAGTGCTTAATTAATTTTGCCCTGTGAAACCTCTTATTTTCTTTCTTTCTCTTCCTGCCAAGCTCTGAGAGAGAGGGAGGCTGCATTGCATTGTATTGTATTGAGGCTCTAAAGTGCATTTTACATTGTTGAAACTGATATAATTATTGGGAATATCTGGATTTATTTATATTACAACAAGGAAAGTTTTTTTTTTATATTCTAGGGCAATTTTGGAAGTTAAATCATTTGAAAATTCTTGACCAGACTGTACCAATTCTGGTCCCATCCAGAGAATTGCCTTAACAACAGTAGTTAGCTGACACTTTGGGACTTACTACTACTACTACTTAACATTTCTAGAGCGCTACTAGGGTTACGCAGTGCTGTACAAATTAACGAATAAGGACGGTCCCTGCTCAGAAGAGCTTACAATCTAAAGGACGAAATGTCAAGTTGGGGTAGATGAGATTTCCTGAGAAGAGATGTAGTGATTAGGTGCCGAAGGCGACATTGAAGAGGTGGGCTTTGAGCAATGATTTGAAGATGGGTAGAGAGGGGGCCCGGCGTATGGGCTCAGGGAGTTTGTTCCAAGCATGGGGAGAGGCGAGGCAGAAAGGGCGAAGCCTAGAGTTGGCGGTGGTGGAGAAGGGTACTGAAAGGAGGGATTTGTCTTGAGAGCGGAGGTTATGGGTAGGGACGTAAGAGGAGATGAGGGTAGAGAGGTAAGGAGGGGCTGCAGATCGAGTGCATTTGTAGGTGAGTAGGAGAAGCTTGAACTGTATTCGGTATCTGATCGGAAGCCAGTGAAGTGACTTGAGGAGAGGGGTGATATGAGTATATCGGTTAAGGCAGAAGATAAGACGTGCGGCAGAGTTCTGAATGGACTGAAGGGGGGTTAGATGGCTAAGTGGGAGGCCGGTGAGGAGTAGGTTGCAGTAGTCAAGGCGAGAGGTAATGAGAGAGTGGATGAGAGTTCGGGTGGTGTGCTCGGAGAGGAAGGGGCGAATTTTGCTAATGTTATAGAGGAAGAAGCGACAGGTCTTGGCTATCTGCTGGATATGCGCAGAGAAGGAGAGGGAGGAGTCGAAGATGACACCGAGGTTGCGGGCAGATGAGACGGGGACGATGAGGGTGTTATCAACTGAGATAGAGAGTGAAGGGAGAGGAGAAGTGGGTTTGGGTGGGAAAACAATAAGTTCAGTCTTGGCCATGTTCAGTTTCAGGTGGCGGTTGGACATCCAGGCAGCAATGTCGGATAAGCAGGCCGATACCTTGGCCTGGGTTTCCGCAGTGATTTCTGGTGTGGAGACATAAAGCTGGGTGTCGTCAGCATAAAGATGATAGTGGAAACCATGAGGAGAGATCAGGGAGCCTAAGGAAGAGGTGTAGATTGAAAAAAGAAGGGGCCCAAGGACAGATCCCTGAGGAACTCCAACAGAGAGCAGGATAGGGGAGGAGGACAAACCATGAGAGTGTACTCCGAAGGTACGATGGGAGAGATAAGAGGAGAACCAGGAGAGGACAGAGCCCTGGAACCCAAAGGAGGACAGTGTGTCAAGAAGTAGGTTGTGATTGACAGTGTCAAAAGCGGCGGATAGGTCGAGGAGGATGAGGATGGAGTAGTGACCTTTGGATTTGGCGAGGAACAGGTCATTGCAGACCTTAGATAGTGCCGTTTCTGTCGAGTGTAGGGGGCGAAAGTCGGATTGAAGCGGATCGAGGATGGCATGAGTGGAGAGAAAATCAATGCAGCGGCTGTGGATGGCGCGTTCAAGTATCTTGGAGAGGAAGGGTAGGAGGGAAATGGAGCGGTAGTTGGAGGGACAGGTAGGGTCAAGTGATGGTTTTTTGAGGAGTGGTGTGACCACAGCATGAAGGTGTCCGGGACAGTTGCAGTGGAGAGAGAGAGGTTGAGGATATGACAGATGGTGGGGGTGATAGTAGGAGTGATGGTGATAAGTAGGTTGGTGGGGATGGGGTCTGAGGAAAAGGTGGTGGATTTCGAGATGGAGAGGAGATGGGCGGTTTCCTCTTCGGTGATAGCAGGAAAAGAGGAAAAGGAGGCCTGGGTAGGTTGGTTGAGAGAGTGGGTTATAGGATGAAGAGGAGGAGAAGGTTTGGTGGTGAATTCGAGGTTGATCTTCTGGACCTTGTCACGGAAGTAGTCGGCCAGAGATTGAGGAGAGAGTGAGGGGGGGGGGGGGCGCAGGAGGTAAGGGTTGAGCTCTGAATAGGGGTCAAACCATTTGTAACTTTGCTCAGGTGCTGACCTCTCTGTCTGTACCTGAAGCAAACTTCTCAACTTTCTGGCTATAGGTGAGATACCTGATATTCTCTTTAATTTAATGCTTAGTGCTTAATTAATTTTGCCCTGTGAAACCTCTTTTCTTTCTTTCTCTTCCTGCCAAACTCTGAGAGAGAGGGAGGCTGCATTGCATTGTATTGTATTGAGGCTCTAAAGTGCATTTTACATTGTTGAAACTGATATAATTATTGGGAATATCTGGATTTATTTATATTACAACAAGGAAAGTTTTTTTTTTATATTCTAGGGCAATTTTGGAAGTTAAATCATTTGAAAATTCTTGACCAGACTGTACCAATTCTGGTCCCATCCAGAGAATTCCCTTAACAACAGTAGTTAGCTGACACTTTGGGACTTACTACTACTACTACTTAACATTTCTAGAGCGCTACTAGGGTTACGCAGTGCTGTACAAATTAACGAATAAGGACGGTCCCTGCTCAGAAGAGCTTACAATCTAAAGGACGAAATGTCAAGTTGGGGTAGATGAGATTTCCTGAGAAGAGATGTAGTGATTTTTTATATTCTAGGGCAATTTTGGAAGTTAAATCATTTGAAAATTCTTGACCAGACTGTACCAATTCTGGTCCCATCCAGAGAATTGCCTTAACAGTAGTTAGCTGACACATTGGGACTTAATCATTACACAGCAGGAGGTAAGTGTTGAGCTCTGAATAGGGTCAAACCATTTGTAACTTTGCTCAGGTGCTGACCTCTCTGTCTGTACCTCCAAGCAAGTGGCTGAGAAAATAAAGGCTAAAGAGTTGGCGTTCCAGAAATAT
This sequence comes from Microcaecilia unicolor, assembly GCF_901765095.1. Lineage (NCBI taxonomy): Eukaryota > Metazoa > Chordata > Amphibia > Gymnophiona > Siphonopidae > Microcaecilia > Microcaecilia unicolor. The sequence continues at coordinate 612,183,095 of NC_044031.1, forward strand.
AGAAAATCTCAAGAAGAGGAACACGGGGAGGAATACCGGATGAAACTGAAAGAAGCCAAGAGAGAGGTACGTCTGGCGAAGGCGCAAGCGAAAGAACAAATGGCTAGAAATGTAAGGAGGGGCGACAAAACTTTCTTCAGGTATATTAGTGAAAGAAGAATGACTAAAAAGGGAATTGTGAGACTAAAAGATACAGCAAACCGCTATGTAGATAATGATGAAGAAAAAGCCAATTTGCTAAATAGATACTTTTGTTCTGTTTTCACTGAAGAAAATCCTGGAGAAGGACCGCGATGGACTGGCAAAAGTACACCTGAGAATGGAATGGATATAGCACCGTTCACGGAAGAGAGTGTGTATCAACAACTTGGAAAGCTAAAGGTGGACAAAGCCATGGGACCGGACGGGATCCACTCCAGAATATTGAGGGAGCTCAGAGAGGTCCTGGCGGGTCCTCTTAAAGATTTGTTTAATAAATCCTTGGAGACGGGAGAGGTTCCGAGGGACTGGAGAACGGCGGAGGTGGTACCTCTTCACAAAAGTGGTGATAGGGAAGAAGCAGGAAACTACAGGCCGGTAAGCCTCACTTCGGTTATTGGAAAAGTAATGGAAGCCATGCTGAAGGAAAGGATAGTGAATTTCCTAGAAGCCAACAAGCTGCAAGATCCGAGACAACATGGTTTTACCAGAGGGAAATCGTGCCAAATGAATCTCATTGAATTCGTTGATTGGGTAACTGGAGAATTGAATCATCGACGTGCTATAGACGTAATCTACTTAGATTTTAGCAAAGCTTTTGACACGGTTCCTCACAGGCGGCTCTTAAATAAACTAGATGGGCTGAAGATAGGTCCCGAAGTGGTGAACTGGATTAGGAACTGGTTGACGGACAGACGACAGAGGGTGGTGGTAAATGGAGTTCGCTCGGAGGAGGGAAAGGTGAGTAGTGGAGTGCCTCAGGGATCGGTGCTGGGGCCGATTCTGTTCAATATATTTGTGAGTGACATTGCCGAAGGGTTAGAAGGTAAAGTGTGCCTATTTGCGGATGATACTAAGATTTGCAACAGAGTGGACACCCGGGAGGGAGTGGAAAGCATGAAAAGGGATCTGAGGAAGCTAGAAGAATGGCCTAAGGTTTGGCAATTAAAATTCAATGCGAAGAAATGCAAAGTGATGCATTTAGGGAGTAGAAACCCACGAGAGACTTATATGTTAGGCGGTGAGAGTCTGATAGGTACTGAGGGGGAGAGGGATCTTGGGGTGATAGTATCCGAGGATCTGAAGGCGATGAAACAGTGTGACAAGGCGGTGGCTTTAGCGAGAAGGTTGCTAGGCTGTATAGAGAGAGGTGTGATCAGCAGAAGAAAGGAAGTGTTGATGCCCCTGTACAAGTCGTTGATGAGGCCCCACCTGGAGTATTGTGTTCAGTTTTGGAGGCCGTACCTTGCAAAGGATGTTAAAAAAATGGAAGCGGTGCAAAGAAAAGCTATGAGAATGGTATGGGATTTGCGTTCCAAGACGTATGAACAAAGACTTGCTGACCTGAACATGTATACCCTGGAGGAAAGGAGGAACAGGGGTGATATGATACAGACGTTCAAATACTTGAAAGGTATTAATCCGCAAAAAAATCTTTTCCAGAGATGGGAAGGCGGTAGAACAAGAGGTCATGAAATGAGATTGAAGGGGGGTCATATTCAAAAAAGATGTCAGGAAGTATTTTTTCATGGAGAGGGTGGTGGATGCTTGGAATGCCCTCCCGCGGGAGGTGGTGGAGATGAAAATGGTAACAGAATTCAAACATGCGTGGGATGTGCATAAAGGAATCCTGTGCAGTAGGAATGGATCCTCAGAAGCTTAGCCGAAATTGGGTGGCGAAGCAGGTGGGGGAAGAGAGGTTGGTGGTTGGGAGGCGAGGATAGTGGAGGGCAGACTTATATGGTCTGTGCCAGAGCCGGTGATGGGAGGCGGGACTGGTGGTTGGGAGGCGGGAAATACTGCTGGGCAGACTTGTAGGGTCCGTGCCCTGAAAAAGGCAGGTACAAATCAAGGTAAGGTATACACATATGAGTTTATCTTGTTGGGCAGACTGGATGGACCATGCAGGTCTTTTTCTGCCGTCATCTACTATGTTACTATGTTATATACATCCCCTCCTCTCCTGTACCTTATTGTTGTGCCCTGGTGGTCTAGTGGCCTCCGGGGCAGGAAAGAGCCCCCCTCTTTCCTGCCCAGCGCGGCTGTAGATCTGTCTTGTTCCTGCGTTGCTTCAAAATGGCTGCCAAGTGTTCAAGCAGTGACTTTGCAAGACCTGTGGCCCGCCTGCCTGTTCGTGACTCGTCCACAAACCCAGACAAATGGGCAGGCTGGCAAAACCCGCCCGGATGCCCCGCAGTGTTCTTAAAAAGAGGACATGTCCGGGTACAACCGGATATATGGTAACCCTAGGTTTGAGAGACGATCAAAGATGAGACTTAAACCAGAGAACGATGTATATCAGAGGAAGGATGGAACCAGTGGTGTGCTGCAGCCAGCTCACAATGGTTCACGAGAGCCGGTTGTTAGCTTTTCAAAATATTTGCGAGCCAGTTGTTAAATTCAGGCATCAGGGACCCAACTCTGACAGCAGCAACAGCAACAGGCTCTCTCCAGCCACCCCCAGGTCCTTCCCTCACTTGCAACTTTCTGTTACCACATGGGAAGGATCCAGCAAAGTGAAAGATTTGGAGAAACGGGAGGGAGCCTGATGTGTAAGTATAACTAACATAGAAACATGACGGCAGATAAAGGCCATATGACCCATCCAATCTGCCCATCCTCTGTAACCCCTAATTCTTCCTGTTCCTAAGCGATCCCACATGCTTATCCCATGCCTTTTTAAATTCTAGAACAGTCCTCGACTCCACCACCTCCACCGGGAGGCCATTCCACGCCTCCAGCATTCTTTCTGTGAAATAATACTTCCTTAGGTTACTCCTAAGCCTAGTCCATTTTAACTTTGTCATATGCCCCCTCATTCCAGAGCTCTCCTTCATTTGAAAAAGGCTCTCTTCCTGTACATAAATGCCCTTGAGATATTTAAAGGTTTCTATCATGTCTTCTCTCTCCCTCTTCTCTTCCAGCGTATACATGTTGAGGTTCATAAGCCTGTCCCTTTAATTTTTGCTTTCAAGACCGCTTACTAATTTCGTAGCCGTCCTCTGGACTGACTCCATCCTGTTTATATCTTGTCTATGCTTGCTTACATTGCCAGACAACTCTCTGATTAGCGATCCAGTGCAGACTGTGTGAAGCAGACCTTTCATATAGCGAACTGACAAATTTTAACAAAGAAATGCAGAAAACATAACCAGTGGTTTAGGTGTGTTTTGGAGAGACTGCACACATCTATCTTAAGTCGAATGCTCTGTGCTGCTTGACACTGAAACTGTGTCTTTGTTTAAGAAATGAGAGGGGGGGGGGGGAGCACAGAAGCCAAGTTACACTGATTAGTTGCACAGTAAAAAACCCTTGAGGACTCCTGTCCTGTCCAGTCTCTAGATCAAACAAATGATACAGAGGGAGGGAGCTGCTGAATCCTCCAGATCCTAAGCCAATATCTGAGTCACCTGACATGTATCACATCTTTTAACTAAATATAGACTTTTTAAAAGCAGGATCAAATATTGATATTGTCTGTTTAAATAAAACTATTAAAGTAGCATCACAGATTAACAGGGATGAATATTTCGACATGTAAAAACAGATAACTCTGTTGGAGAAGAAAGTGTGGAAAAAATAACACTTTTCCTTTCCTCCAGAGAGTGTGCGGCAGTTACAAGAAATTCATTGCGCAAGGAAAATTCCAGGCATTTCTTTTTTTCTTGAGAGTGCTCATTGTCATCTTGCTCTGTAATTTTTAATAAATAAAAGAGTAGCTTGTAGCAAAATGAAAGTGCATTTATGTAAAAGCAATTCATCAACCAATTCTGTGCTCAAAATTCACTGAGAAGTCCTTTTACTAAGGTGCGCCGAAAAATGGCCTGCGCTGGTGCAGACATGTGTATTGGACACGCACAGGTCCATTTTTCAGTGCGCCTGCAAAAAAGGTCTTTTTGGGGCAGAAAATGGACATGCCGCAAAATGAAAATTGGCGTGCGTCTATTTTGGGCCTGAGACCTTACCGCCACCCATTGACTTAGCGGTAAGGTCTCACGCATTAACCAGGCTGTAATTATCAGTGCACATGCAATGCCAATTACTGCCTGGTTAGCACCGCGCACTGTAGTGGACAAGTGTATAAAATGAAATTACCGCCAAAGGCATGCGGTAGCTGGGTGGTAGTTCAAAATTGACGCACATAGGACATGCGTATGCACCTATGCGGCTTAGTAAAAGGGCCCCTGAGATAATTTAGATCCCTTAATAGCAAGATAGTGTTGGTAGGCATGCAATAAATACTTTTTTTTTTGCCCTGAGAACAGCAGTGGTAAGAGAAAATGTGTGTACTGAATGAATGTTTGCAGTATAGCAATTCCTGATTTAATTATTCATCTGTTATCAAATCTAAAATATGACAACAGCAAACTTCCTGTTCCGGGGCAGAGGGAGCATGAAAACGAAGAGCCAGCAGGCGCGCGGCACCCGGGGTTCTTTCGCCGGGGGGGGGGGGGGGGGCATCGGCGATCCGCCCCGGGTGTCAGCCCCCCTAGGAACGCCACTGGTCTATCCACTTCCCCCAAACATGCATCTGGAGCTGGCAAAAGCTGAGTGTGGGGCTTGAGGAGAGGGCGAAAGGACAGAGGAAGGCAAAGCAATATGCTGCACTTGTGGGAGGGAGAGAGGAAAATGTGCACAGGGATGTATGGAAGGGAGAGGAGAGGAGAGAAGGGGACAAGCTGCACATGGATGCAAGGGAGAGAAGGAGACAAACTGCACCTGGATGGAAGGGAAGGGAGAGGAGAGGGGGACATGCTGTACATGGAGGGAAGGGAAGAGGGGGAAATGCAGCATATAGATAGGGGATGGAAAGGAGAGGGGGACATGCTGCTCATGGAGGTTGCTTTTTTGGAAATGTACATCTTTTCTAATTTTGTATTTAGCAGAGTACGGAAGAACATGCATTTCTGTTACTTTTACCAGTATTTTCACTGCTTGTGGAATTTGGCTTTCTTGGGGGTCTCCAATTTTTGTCTGCATGGTTTTTGTGGCTCCCTATTTTGTATCAGTTAAGGGTCTGTCCATGATCTGCATGTGCAAATGAGGTGAGGGATTCTGCTAGCATGTAGTGTCTGTGTAGAAATCTGTAACAGTACAGCTGGTTTCAGTTTCCCAGTAGTGGGTATATTGGTATATAAGATGAGAAATAGTTTGGCAGTAAATCATATGTCAGATTTAATGTCAATAACTTTATTGGGAAAAGAGTTAGCAGATTGGGATGCAGCTCCATTTGTTAAATCTTGGATTAATAACAAACATAGGTTGATTACAGATACAAAAGTGTGGCAAAAATCAACCAAAGTATTCTGCGAAAATCAATTGGCCATGTGGATTCTACAGTAAAGAATATTGTATGTTTTAATATTATTTGTAAATTGGTTGATGCCTGCACATATCATTTGTGCCAACAGAATGTATAATATAGTTATGTACATATCTACAGGTGTTTTTAATTTTATTTATTTATTTATTTATTTTGAGAGCAAGCCTCTTGTCAAACATTTACCAGCACATCATTGGATGGAACTCTGAGTCTTGGGGGTGGGAGAGAGACAGGACTTGGGCAATGGTTGGGGTGGGGGATAGCAGAAATTGGAGGACTGAGGGGAAGGTTGGATTTGGGGACTAGTGGGATGGGGACAGCAAGGGAAAAACAGGGAATTGGTAATTATGGGAGAAAACAGGGATTCAGATTGGATGAGCAAGTGGGGACTTCAAAAGATTTGAGAGAATAGAACAAGGAATTTGAGCATGGGAGAGGGGCTTGGAGGATGAGCAAATTTGGTACATTAGAGGCCTGGAAATTGGATAAGGATGAGTAGGGGAGTGTTAGATGAAGGGGGTATGAATGAGAGTATGAGAATGTTGTAAAGAAGAGGGATGAAGGGTGGGGATGAGTTGAGATGTCTGTGGAGGGTTATGTGAGAAGAAAGAATCTCTAAAGGAGTGAAAGGGTAAAAATGAGGCAAAGGAGATGATGAAAAAGGGATATTGAGATGCTGGAAGGGGATAAAAGTCAGAAGAATGGGCTTGAGACTAGGGAGCAAATAATTGACAGGGAAGAAGATAGAGCTTGGAGGAGATGAAAAGCAGAGGACAATAAGAATATGTAAGATCATAAGAATAGCCACACTGGGTCAGAACAATGGTCCATCTAGCACAGTATCCTGCTTCCAGGGAGCAGGGAACCGGCATGGCAGACAGCCACACAGCTGCTCCCAGCACCCCAGGAGGTAAGATGCAGAAATCCAGTTAATAGCAACATTCCATGCTACCAATCCTGGGGCCGGCAGGTCAAGCGATGGGTCCTCCCATGTCCATCTTAAAAACAGACTATGGACTTTTCCTCCATGAACTTGTCCAAACCTTTTTTTAAACCCAGATACGCTAATTGCTGTTATCAGAGCTTAACTATTTTTTTTTTAGTTAAAAAATAATTCCTCCTATTTGTTTTAAAAGTATTTCCATGTAATTTCATTGAGTGTCCCCTGGTCTTTGTACTTTTTGAAAGAGTGGAAAATCGATTCACTTTTACCCATTCTACACCATTCAGGATTTTGTAGGCCTCAATCATATCCTCTCTCACCCATCTCTTTTCCACGCTGAAGAGCCCTAACCTCTTTAGCCTTTCCTCATATGGAAGGAGTTCCATCCCCTTTATCATTTTGGTCGCTCTTCTTTGAACCTTTTCTAGTGCCAATATATCTTTTTTGAGATATGGCAACAATAATTGAACGCACTACTCAAGGTGACATTGCACCATGGAGTGATACAGAAGCATTATAATATTCTGGATCTTATTTTGCATCACTTTCCTAATAATTCCTAGCACCCCTGTTTGCTTTTTTGGCTGCCACCATACACTGAGCAGAAGATTTCAGCGTATTGTCTACAATGACACCTGGATCTTTTTCTTGAGTGCTGACTCCTAAGATGGACCCTAGCATCAGGTAACTCGTATTCTTCCTCCCAATGTGCATTGCTTTGCATTTGCCCACATTAAATTTCATCTGAATGCCCAGTCTTCCAGCTTCCTAAGGTCTTCCTGCAATTTTTCACAATCAACGTGCTTTGACAACTTTGAATAGTTTTGTCATCTGCAAATTTAATCATCTCACTCGTCATTCCAATTTCCAGATCATTTATAAATATGTTAAATAGCACTGTGTCGCGTTCTTGAGGCCTTGGCATGCTGTCAGGTCCTCGAGGCGGAACTGGGAATAGCGAGTCCTTGGACCCCTGCCGAGGAGCGGCAGAGGCAGGCAAGACCACCCTGGAGCGGAACACATGGAAGGGCCGGACGACCTCTGGATTGGAAGCAGGCAACTGGAACTAGCAGAACAGGAACCTCTTCACCTGCACTTAGCCACCGTTCCGCTGGAGTTGAGCTCCAGCGTGCAGGCGGCCGGCAGGACTTGCAGGACCAGGTGGAACTGGAATCCAGAGGACCCGACCCCGGGTCTAGGAAACACGAGGGAACAAACTATACTAGACTGCCCTAAGCGCTGCACGCAGCCGCTAAGCCAGACACACCGGACAGACTAGACAGACAGAAGCTTATCAGGAGCAGAGCCTTAGGGCAGACATGCAAGCAGGGAAAAAGTGGAGACAGGGAATACCCACAGGGCAAACCCACTAGCTAGGTCGAGGCAGGTAACAGGATAAATCCCCCAGAAGATACACGCTAGCTAGACAGATACAGGAATCAGGATACATAAGCAGGGATCCGGATCAGCACACAGGATATACAAGCAAGGTACAAGGTAGACACATGGGACAGAAGGTAGCTAGGCAGAGCGGAAAGCCGGATAACACTAGCTAGCCAAAACCAGGACTCAGGACGAACAAGCAGGGACCAGGATGTGCATACAGGATATACAAGGTTCAGGCTGTGCACACAGGGAAGATGGCAGCTAGGCAGAGCGGAAAGCCTGATAACCCTAGCTAGCCAAAACCAGGACTCAGGACGAACAAGCAGGGACCAGGATGTGCATACAGGATATACAAGGTTCAGGCTGTGCACACAGGGAAGATGGCAGCTAGGCAGAGCGGAAAGCCTGATAACCCTAGCTAGCCAAAACCAGGACTCAGGACGAACAAGCAGGGACCAGGATGTGCACACAGGATATACAAGGGGGAGTAGGGCAGGCTGCAAACACAGACAGGGAAACCCGGGCCAATATTCAGCATTTAACCACCTAATGATGACCCCACTAGCCAAGTCCTTATCCAACCAAGACCTTAACCCTTTCATCTATGCAGACGATGTCACAATATTCATTCCTTACAAATCTAAATTGACAGAAATCACCAATGAAATCAAGATCAGCTTGAACATCATGGACTCTTGGGCAAATGCATTTCAACTAAAACTAAACAAAGAAAAAACACACAGTCTCATCCTCTCATCCCTACACAGCGCAGATAACCTCACAATTATCAACACCCCAGATTACACCCTCCCTATCTCAGACAGCCTGAAAATCCTAAGCGTTACAATGGACTGCAACTTAACACTAGAGAGCCAAGTGACATCCACAACAAAGAAAATGTTCCACTCAATGTGGAAACTCAAACGCGTGAAACAATTCTTCCCGAGGGGAACATTTCGCAACCTGATACAATCAATGGTACTAAGCCATGTAGACTACTGCAATGGAATTTATGTGGGAAGCAAAGAACAAACCATAAAGAAACTTCAGACCGCTCAAAACATGGCAGCTAGGCTTATCTTTGGAAAAACGCAATTTGAAAGTGCAAAATCCCTTCGCGAAAAACTACACTGGCTACCAATCAAAGAACGCATTGCTTTCAAAATCTGCACTCTGGTTCAAAAAATTATCTACGGTGAAGCTCTGGGATACATGACAGACTTGATCGACCTACCAACTAGAAACACATCCGAATCAACACAAATGTGCCTAAATCTGCACTACCAAGCTGCAAAGGACTCAAATACAAATCAACATACACATCCAGTTTTTCCTACATAAGCACACAACTGTGGAACGCATTACCAAAAGCCTTGAAAACTACGAACGACCACCTAAACTTCTGGAAAACACTAAAAACTAACCTGTTTAAAAAGGCATACCCTACCGATCCAACATAAATGCCTGATCTCTGCAACACAACAAAACTTAAGAATGTAATGGACATAACACAATTTCCACTTTCCATGTGTCAGTCTTATAAATTCTTTTCCAGGTTGGCTTTTTCATTTCTTCTTTCTCCTATTGTCGTCTTTCTTTCCCATTCAATCACCAAGAAGTCCCACACCCACTCATCTTCTGCTCTGTTCCCCTTCCCCCTCACACCCCTAGTCTCACTGATCTTCTGCTCCTTCTCCCTCCGCCACCCACACCCTCTAGTCCCATCCATCTTCTGCTCCCTCTCTCTCCCCCACACCCCCTAGACCCATTCAAATTCTGCTTACCCCACCCTACCCCACCCACTTATTTTCTTCTCTGTTCCTCTTTTCCCCACACCCCTAGTTGCATCCATCTTCTGTTCCTTCTCCCTCCCTCTCACCCACCCACATCCCCTAGTCCCATCCATCTTCTGCTTCTTCTCCCTCCCTCCACCCACACCCTCTAGTCCCATTCATCTTCTGCTCCCTCTCACTCCCCCCACAACCCTTAGTCCCATCCATCTTCTGTTCCTTCTCCATCTCTCTCTTACCCCCCCCCCCCCCCCGGTACTCTCATCGCCGCCTGGGCCCACCCTTGTCTCTCTCGTTCTCCTTCCAGCCCCCCCCCCCCCACCACTGCCACCGCCACCAAAGCACTGGAGTCTTCCAGTTCTTTCTTTCCTTCCAGCTCTGCGGCGCCTGGTATCGCCCCCCCCCCCCCCCCCACCAATCTTCCAATCCCCTGAGCTGCCAGCAGCCTCAGCGAGAAAGCAGAATGCATGCTGCTTTAGACCTGCCCCAGAAGTCCTTCTCTCTCCTACAGCTTCCCGCCTACACAGGAACAGGATGTAGATGTACGCAGCACTGTACACTGGACATGAAGAGACAGTCCCTTCCGTTAGCTCAATGGCTGGTTTAAATGCTCACACCTAAATGCTCACACCCTCCCTGGTTCATGCCCCCTTGCAGTTCCATACGATAGATTCTGTGTGCGCAATTTATAGAATGGTGACTAATGGCAGTTAGGCATGTAGCTGCTAATTAGTGCCAATTACAACCAATTAACACCAGTTACAGCAGTAATTGGTTGTTAATGCAATTAGCATTTAATTATTATATTAAATTATGTGCAAAACTGACACTATGCTATAATTTGTGCACACAACTTTGCGTGTTAAGGAGGGAATTCTATATATGGCAACAACTTGCACATGCAAATTTGGCAGTGCAGCCAAACTACACACACAACTTAATTGATTAAAAAGCCCCGATAATTGGGCAATAATAAGCAATTATCGGCACTAATTGTCACTCATTAGAAATTACGTGCGCTACTTTCTAAGCGAATTCTGTAAAGTGGTATGCACAAATCACAAAAGAGGGAATGGCTATGGGAGGGGTATGAGCGGGCCATGGGAATTCCTAAAAAATTACGTTCAGTGTTACAAAATATGCCCAATTTGTGCCTAAGTTAATTGCGGGCATTTACACCAGGTTTTAAATGGTGTAAATGGCCACGCCTAAATTTTAGTTGCAGGGATGGGCGAACGTGTATTCTATAAACCGCGTGTAACTCTAGGCTAGGTTTATAGGATAGTACTAAGCATGTTTTTTTTCAGCGCCATATATAGAATCCCCCTATGTGTAAAATTGGGACTACTACTACTACTACTTGACATTTCTATAGCGCTACTAGGGTTACGCAGCGCTGTACAATACAGTTTATAGGATTACTACTACTACTACTACTGCTTATCATTTCTATAGCGCTACTAGACGTACACAGCACTGTACATTGGACTTGAAGAGACAGTCCCTGCTCGACAGAGCTTACAATCTAATTAAGAAAGACAAACAAGACAAATAAGGGATAAGGGAATTACTAAGGTGGGAATGATAAAAATGGGTGCTGAACAAGTGAGTAAGGGCTAGGAGTTAAACGCAGCCTCCAAAAGGCGAGCTTTTAGCCTAGATTTGAAGATGGCCAGAGATGAAGCTTGACATACCGGCTCAGGAAGTCTATTCCAGGCAAAAGGTGCAGCAAGATAAAAGGAACAGAGTCGGGAGTTAGCAGTGGAAGAGAAGGGTGCAGATAAGAGAGATTTACCCAGTGAATGGAGTTGCCGGGGAGGAGTGTAGCGAGAGATAAGAGTGGAGAGGTACTGAGGAGCTGCACAGTGAATGCACTTGTAAGTCAATAAGAGGAGTTGGAACTGTTTGCGGAAATGGATAGGGAACCAATGACGTGATTTGAGGAGAGGGCTAATATGAGCATAGTGACACTGGTGGAATATAAGTCATGTAGCAGAATTTTGAACAGATTGAAGGGGAGAGAGATGACTTAGTGGGAGACCTGTGAGAAGCAAGTTGCAATAGTCTAAGTGAGAGATGATAAGAGTGTGGATAAGGGTTCTGGTAGTGTGCTCAGAAAGGAAAGGGCAAATTTTGGTGATATTATAGAGAAAGAAACAACAAGTTTTAGCAGTCTGTTGAATATGTGCAGAGAAGGAGATAGAGGAGTCAAAGATGTCCCCAAGGTTACGAGCTGATGAGACAGGGAGGATGAGAGTGTTAGCTACAGAAATAGAGAACAGGGGAAGAGGAGAGGTTGGTTTAGGGGAAAAGATAAGAAGCTCAGGCTTGGTCATGTTTAGTTTCAGATGGCAGTAAGACATCCAGACAGCAATGTCAGACAGGCAGGCTGATACTTTGGCCTGGATTCCTCCTGAAATTTCTGGTGTGGAGAGGTAGATCTGGGAGTCATCAGCACAAAGGTGATGCTGAAACCATGGGATGAGATCAGAGTACCAAGGGAATAAGTATAGATGGAGAAAAGAAGAGGTCCCAGGACAGATCCCTGAGGTACACCAACTGATAGTGGGATAGAAGTGGAGGAGGATCCACCAGAGTATACACTAAAAGTATCATGGGAGAGATAAGAAGAAAACCAGGAAAGAATAGAGCCCTGAAATCCAAGTGAGGACAGCGTATCAAGGAGCAGGCGGTGATCAAGTGTCAAAAGCAGCAGATAGATCAAGAAAGATGAGGATAGACTAGAGACCTTTGGATATGGCCAGGAACAGGATTAGTGGGTGAATGCCTCCTGTAAGCTGGAGGGTACCACCTTTCTAATGGAAAGTCTCCTTAAGAATCTTACCGATCCCTCCAAACTGCACCGCGGTCATACACTGGTCATCAGAGTTCGGGCAAGTGACTGGTTTCAGGCAGTTCCAGTTGCTGGTCTGTGCCTCGCACTGAAAGCATACCAAAGAATGAGCTGGAAAGTAAGCAAATGAGAGCAAAAAGTGTCATTCATCGATGTTAACCTGTTTAAACACAAAGAACATAAGAACTTCCAACTAGGTCAGACCAAAAGTTCATCATGCCCAGTATCCTGCTTCCAACAGCAGCTAATCCAGGTAAAAATTACCCAAAACAATCCCAATAAAATCAATCCATCGCTGCTTACTTACACCCAGGGAGAAGCAGTGACTTTCCCAGGTCTACCTTGCTAATAATGATTCATTGACTTGTCCTCCTGGAACTGACCTATAATCTTTGTTAACAGATTTCTGTACATCTTCTGGCAAGAAACTCCACAGCTTAATAGAGGGTTGAGTGAAAAAGATAGATCTTCCAATTAGTTTGAAAAGAGCTATCTATTACCTTCATGCAAAGTCCCCTAGTCTTAGTGCTGATTAAAATGCAACAAATATTCCATAACCACCTGCTCCACCCTACTCATGATTTTATAGACAACAACCTGATTCTATAACGCTGCAACTAATGCACAAATTTGTGCACACAAGTTACAGAAAGAAATCAGTTGTGTGCATTAATTAACTTAATAATCAACCACTAAGCCTCCCCAGCCCAACCATGACCTTCTCCTGCCTCCTCTGTCAGTACCTCCTGCCCTCCTCGAATTTGGGGCAGGAGCAAAAAGAAATTGTATCTTCCTCTCCCTGCCGACGCCCCCCCCCCCCCTTCTTTTCTTACCTGGCCGCCTGCCCGATTTGCTACCTCCCTAAGGCTCCTTCCCCAGGAGTTCTGTGCACAGAAAAAAAAGAGCTGCCGGTATAGAGCCACATCTGCAACACTCACTCACAGACTCACAGACAGCTCTGGTTGGAACCTCCCCCTTTGACACACTTCCTGCTGCCGTTCCGGCAGAGCGTGGCTGTGAGCCTATGAGTGAGTGTTGCAGCACGTGGCTCTATACCAGCAGCTCTTTTTTTTTCAGTGCTCAGAACCGCTGGGGAAGGAGCCTTAGGGAGGTAGTGAATTGGGCAGGCCACCAGGTAAGAAAAGAAGTGAGCGGGGGGTGGGCGCCGGCAGGGAGAGGAAGATACAAGTTTTTTTTTTTCCAGTCGTCAGAACCGCTGGGGAAGGAGCCATGGCTTTGAACAGGGGGGGTGGGGAGCTGGCTGTTGTTTTGAAATGGGGGGTGGCCACGGGAGGTGGGGGACCCCAAGAAGGTTAGATTGAGAACAGACCTGTGAAGATGTGATTTATGTGCCCTAATGAAAGGTGAGTTTAATTTTACTTCCATTTAATTTCAATATAGTCCATCTTATTTTATAACACCAGGCTTCCTAAGGCACATTACAACAGCTGCTAAGATGAACCCATCAGGAAAAAGGATATCCTCACTGAATTTGGCCATTTCTATTGTATAGAACAGTGTAGAAAAATGAGCACAAAATAGAGAGTTTATAACTTGCTGTCTCTATAAAATATTTTTAAAGCTGTTTTAGTGGTATTCAATTTTTATTTCATGATATTTATATCTATATATGGAAAGTTTTCAAATAAATGAAAAACTTTCAAATAAGTACGAATATATATATATATATACACTAGTAAAAAGGGCCCGTTTCTGTTTGAAAGGAAACGGGCGCTAGCAAAGTTTTTCTCGGAGTGTGTGTGTTTTACAGAGTGTGTGTGAGAGTGAGTGTGTGATAGAGAGAGAGAGTGAATGTGTGAGTGTGTGTGACAGAGAGATTGAAACTGGGTGCGAGAGTGTGTGTGTGAGAATGAGAGTGTGCCAGGGCCTCCCCTCCTTCCAGTTCCAGGGTCCTCATCCTCCCTAATACCAAAAAGACCGCTCTAGCAAAAATAACTAACTGGTGCTTATTTTTTAGAAAATGGAGAAAGAAACCCTCAGAAACCATAGGCCAAATTGCCTGGAGGTTTAGAGCGTGGTTAGGACTGATCTTTTGTGTGCTTGTTATTGGTGACAGCCAAGCCAAGGAGATTGTGAAAGTTGTGTATTTTCAGCATACTCTAACAGCACTCCGTTCCTGAAGAAGCCACGTTTCTAGGCGAAACGGGTTCCCGTAGAACGGACAGCGATGAGTGCCTGGTTCTAACACACTAAAAAGCTAAGTGTTATTTTCCTGATATGCTGATGCGATAATCTATTGAAAAAGTATTTGAATGACTTTGAATCCTTATATATGAACTTATTGAAAGAAAATTACTTTGTTTACCAACAATTTAATATTGAGGCGATTAAAAACTCTATGAGCCCTTCTTTCAAAATGGAGTTTTTTGGCCCAATGATCGAACTATAGCGTGTGTTACAAGTTGATGCAAGATCAGTCCTAACCACGCTCTAAACCTCCAGGCAATTTGGCCTATGGTTTCTGAGGGTTTCTTTCTCCATTTTCTAAAAAATAAGCACCAGTTAGTTATTTTTGCTAGAGCGGTCTTTTTGGTATTAGGTTACTTTTTTTGCTCTAGAATACTGCTTTTGTTCAGTTTGATTGTATCCTCATCCTCCCTCCCTCCCTCCCTGGGTCCTCATCCTCCCTCCCTCCTTGGGTCCTCACTCCCCCTCCCTCCCTCCCAGGGTCCTCACCCCCGCTCCCTCCTAGGGTCCTCATCCCCCCCTCCCTCCCAGTTCCATTCCTTCCAAGCATGGTTGCATAGCTGTACAGTGACATGCATCATCTTTCATTTTTGCTTACCCACATCGCTGTAGCGCACCCGTTTCTGATGGAAATAAAACGGGCGGCAGGCAGGCACAACTGAGGCTCCTAGGGGCGGCGTTTTTTTTCGTCAGCTGGGGGGAGTTTCGGGAGGGTGGAGGCGGTTCGGGAGAGGAGAGGAGAGGGAGGTTGGCGGCTTTTATTTTTAGGGCGGTTGGTACTCCTCCCCCTGCCTGGGTTGCGGTTTTGCTTACCCACATCGCTGTCGCGCATTTGTTTCACTTTCCCCACTGTGCAACAAAACAACTCAGGCTCCAAGGGGTGTCGTTTTTTCGTCAGCTGGGCGGCAGCAGTTCGGGAGAGGAGAGGGATGTCGCCGGCGCTTTTTGAGGGCGGTTGGCAGCGGGAGGAGTAGGGAAACACAGTCCGCGTGTTTCCCTACTCCTCCCCCTGCCTGGGTCGCGGTTTGTTGCTGTGCATCGGGCTAGTGACGTCATCCGAGACGCAGCCAATCAGTGGGATGATCTACTCCATCTACCAGACCACCTTTGAGAGATCCACGGTTCCAGGCAGCCTCAGAACGTTGAAGGTGAGAATTATTATATAGGATATATATAGTCCTCCATCTTTTAAGGCACATCCTATCCAACTGGAACAGCTTTTGACTTTTTACACATGGACCACGCATAGGCAGTTCCTCATTTCTAATAATATTTTGCTATTGTTTTCAATAGCATTTGCTATTGTTTTGGGTGACTGAAAATGGTGGCAAGCTCTGCCTACTGGCTTCAGCCTATATAATGGGCTAGATAGGTTTCCTATGATAGCATTGTGCTTATTTGAATTAGTTTTCCTGTACAAGTTTTGCTTGAATTTTAAAACACATCTTGTCAACAAGGGCAGGGCTAGGTGTAAGCCCCATTGCTGGTACCACCCCTAACCCCACTCCCTTTAGCCTCCCCAAACAGTCGGGCCACCGACCGCCTATGCTTCTATCTTCACATCATGTCACACACACACACACCCTTACACTCAGTGGTGTTCCTGGGTCGTCTGCCACCCAGAGCGGATCGCTGCTGCGCCCCCCCCAGCGAATCACCTCCCCTGTGAATCACGACACCCCCCCCCCCCCCGCCGCATCACTTCCCTCCCCCAAGCGCATTGCTCTTACCTCCTAGGGGTGCAGGGAGCAGTTGTGTGGCTGCCGGTTTCCTGTCCCGAAACAGGACGTAATGTCAAAGGGAGCAGGGAACCGGCAGCACTGACAACTGCGCGGCAGCTCCCTCACCCCCTTGCAGCGTGCACCTGGGGTGCACTGCCCCGCCCTTGGTATGCCACTGCCTACACTCTCAAGATAGACACAATCATACACACAATGCCCCCACCCTTCTCATACACACATACTCTTCATCCTTACCCCTACCTTTGACACCTCCCCCCCACACACACACCACTACACTCTCAACATGGAAATAAACATATACACATATGCCCCCACCCTTCTCACTCCCCCTGCCTTTCCCTTTGAGTTTGTTTCACTTATTATATATTTTGATACTGCAATATTTTGCCCATACTGCTCTGTCCAGAGAGGGAAGGTTCTGGACTTTAACAGCTAGTCAAAAAAATGTATTAATTTAGTCCAATAAAATGGCAAAAATGTCCTTTTTTTTTTGTTTTTAAATCTATTTATTCATTTTTAAAGTGGACTAACATGGCAATCACACTACCAGTATATCCATGTTGGAAAACAAAAAGGGCTTGCATTACCAGCAGTGGCCACAATGTGTCAGAATGTGATATAGACAGAATACATGACTATTATAACTGATAAAGAAAAAATATCCGCCAGAAGGCGGAGAACTCTAGACGTCCCACGGACAACAACAAGAAATGAAATAGAAGTGGGAGGGCGACCAAGGATTCCAAAGACTGAAAGGATATATAATAATAAAGATGTTTATTGAGGTATATTACAACTGATAATTAATTTTACTTACACTGCCCAGAAAATACTGATGTAGTGTTACCACCCCTCTCGGCTGGACTGTAGTGATGTGCTCCCAGATACCTGATTGGTGTAGTCATGGCGAATATCCAGGGAACACACACTCACAGCCTAGGGAGTGGAACAAATAAACTAACCTCGTCCTTTACTCTCAAAGAATAGAGGAGGAAAAGAAGCTAAATTTAGGATTTGTTCCTGAACTGGAAGAACCGCACCTTCAGATTTACAAATTATCTTTTTCTTTATTGAATACAAATGCAAGCAAATTTTCATTCAAATAAACTCAAATTCACAATTAGTGTGTGGCTTAATAGAACTGCAATAACATATTCAACATTCAAATGTAGTTTTACATGTATACCCTTAACTTTTTCTGTTTCTTTCAACAAAATCACCTAAAAAGGCAGAAAAGAACTTTTTCAGATAAATATTTAAATTGTCTTTTTAATCAAAATCAGATATTTGTTGTTATACTCTTTCCTTGCTATTGATGTCAGAATTTGAATCTTTATGGGTATTATGGATGTTTGTGCAAGGATCTCACTTGAACCCAGAACACTTAAGCAAGTCCGGAAAACATGGATTTTTTATATTTGATGTTGTTGTTCTTTAGTTTTCCCTTAAAATGTTGTAAACCAAAAAAAACGTATATGTCCTTCAACACCCTTTGCCAATGTCACTTAGCTGTGGTTGAATTTATTTAGGTGAGGTCTTTCTTGCGTTGGAGCTCAGCTGGAACCCTTCAGAGGATAATTTCTCCAGATTTCTTCTTCCTAAACCTCACTTATAAAGAAAATAATCAGGGAAGTAAAACCTTAAAACTCCCTGCTTGTCCAGGCTCTGGTGACTATTAATCAGTTCTCAATACTGTGGCCAAACTTTCTAATTGAAATAAAATAAGTTAAAGGTTTTCTCACTACAAAACCTATTTCTCACTGTTGATTCCCTGTTCTAAAATCCAGCAGGCTTCACACTGCATTCAGAGATCTCACACAGTAACCCATTCCATATTCAAATGGTGATTCAACATTGTATCTCACAGACTTCACATATAAACATAAAATTTCCCTGCACAGCTATCAGATCAATCTGGAGAATACAGCATCCTCAAACAAAAACAGTGCTGGATTTTCTTTAATCTGCAGTCTGATTCCAAACCCTGTATTGAACTCAGAACTCTCACCAACAACACACCTTTCCCACAGACACAGCTTAATGGCTTCTTTTTCCAAATATCAACTTCACTTCTCTGTCCTTCCCCTGTGCCATACTTAAAATCCTTACACACTTTTTCCTGACACCCTTATAGGCTTTCTCATGTAGTATAATTCCCACCACAAATCAAAGCCTCTCTCACCCTAAAATGGTAAATCACTTATCTCTGGAAATTCAGTGCTATACTGGAACATTCACACTCACCTCAGCTCACTTTCAATATCAAAGTACACTTTTTCAATGTCCCTGATTTCACTTTAAACTCATAAAATATACTTTACTTTTCTTAGATTTCACAGACCAAGCAAACGTTTTATTCTTTCTCACTCTCCATGTTCCCACCCAAACGAGCCCAAATCCAGCCCAAAACCCGCCCAAAGTAAAACCCCGCCCCTGACACCCCCACCCCCGCGTCATCACCCCTGCCCCCACTGTCATCAACCCCGCCCCCGCCATCATCAACCCCGCCCCCGCCGTCACCGGCCCCGCCCCCACCGCCACCGGCCCCCGCCTCCCCCGTCATCGGCCCCGCCCAGAACGTCACTAACCCCGCCCAAAACGTCACTAACCCCGCCCCCGCGGCCGAAAAAACCGCTTCAAAAACCGCCCAAAAGACCCAAAACAAGCCCAAAAAACCGCAACCCGCCACAGGCAAAAATTTCCCGAGGCGGGTCGCGGAAAACCGCCCAATTGGGCGGTAAAACCGCCCACCTGGCAACGCTGCTGGTGTCTCTGCTCACTGCAGTCTCCCTAGCAACTCACCCCCCCCCCTAGAGGAACACCTGATGTCACTCAACCAATCAGCTTGTCAGCTAAAGACTGTTTTTTTTTTCTCTGATCTGTTTAGAATCTCCCTCCCCCATAGAAGTTACTGCAAAACTTGCTATATAGAGAGTTTCAAAGTTAATTTTAACCTGACTTGTACCCAAAACAGTAAGGAACATTTTATAGTACAATCCCCACCGAATTATGGTTTATTCTTTGAAAAATAAAACCATATTTAAGAAACATCTCACACTTTCTTCACCTAACTCTATTAATAATTCACAAACTAACTTTAAACCTTTTCCAGCCAGCAGCATCCACCAAAACCCTGGAACAGCCGAACAGCCCCCCCAGAGCCCCAGGAAAAAAAAACATTTAATATATGTTACCATATATTACAGTAGCAGGATGCTAAAATGCTCTTTCCTGTGTAGCAACAAGAAGATCATTCTGCTCCAGAAAGGAGCCAATCAAATCTGAATAGGAGGAGGTCTATTCTGATGAAAGTGACCCAATAGCACTGAAGCCTCAGTGTTTGGAGGGAAGTAGGGAAGAGCAAAGCTCTGAGTTAAGGAAGGAGCTCTATCTCTTCCTCCCTGGAGATGGTACTACTACTACTAATCATTTCTATAGTGCTACTATATGTATGCAGTGCTGTACATATTTTATGCAAGTACTTTCTCTGTCCCTAGAGGACTCACAATCTAAGGTCTTGTACCTGGGGCAATCGAGAGTTAAATTGCCCAAGGTCGCAAGGTGGGAATCAAACTCAGGTCACCAGAATGAAAGGCTGCTGCACTAACCATTAGGCTACTCCTCCAATAAGGAGCATGTAGGTAGAGCAACCGTAACTGGGGGTCCCCCACCCAAGGGCCTATCTGAGGCTTACTACTACTACTATTTATCATTTCTAAAGCACTACTAGACGTACGCAGCGCTGTACACTTGAACATGAAGAGACAGTTACTGCTCAACAGAGCTTACAATCTAATACCCAGCGATTCTCTTCTCTCCCCTGTCCCCCCCTCAAGCCACCCATACCCAGCGATTCTCTTCTCCCCTGCCCCCCAGCGATTCTCTTCTCTCCCCTACCCCCCTCCAGCCACCCATACCCAGCTATTCTCTTCTCCCCTGCCCCCCAGCGATTCTCTTCTCTCCCCTGCCCCCCTCCAGCCACCCATACTCAGCGATTCTCTTCTCTCCCCTCAAACTCTATCCCCAGTTATTGTGTTATCTCTGATCCCCCTTCTCCCTACACAACATCAAACCCTTCTTCCAGCCCTAGCATCAGCCCAGGCTTAGCTCCCTGCTCCAAGGACTGTGGAGAAGGAAAGGAGAAAGCACAAAGGACAAGGTTGTCAGTGGCGCACAGCTGTCCCCTGATGCTTAAAGGAGGTGAGTAGTGTGTTCCTATACTAACTGAAAAAATCACGGTTTAAGAACACAAGTACATAAATATTGCCATACTGAGACAGACCGAAGGTCCATGAAGCCCAGTATCCTGTTTCCAACAGTGGCCAAACCAGGTCACAAGCACCTGGCAAGATCCCAGAATAGTAAAACAGATTTTATGCTGGTTATCTTAGAATATGCAGTGGATGCAAAAATCCCTTCAAGAAATATCACTGTTGGGTTCAGTAAGGCAGTTAAGATGAGAGTAGTAGTGAAAATAGTTGTTTTTCTTATGGTTTAGTTTTACTTTGTGGTTTCAGCTAGATACTTGCTTCCTAATAAAGTAGTATTTTTTTTTTCTGAAACATAAGTAATTACTGATGGAAGAGCAGAGCTACGTCAGTGATCCACAGCTGTTCCCTGAGCACAATGGGGTTGATGCCAAGAGCCACTGACCAATGACCGAGTGTTATTTATTTATTTATTTGTTACATTTGTATCCCACATTTTCACACCTATTTGCAGGCTCAATGTGGCTTACATAGTACCGTAAAGGCGTTCACCAAGTCCGGTAGAAAAACAAATACAAGGTGATGTTGTGGTCGAATAGGGTATATGTGTTTCAGGCACAATGGGGATCGAAGAGAGGAAAGGTTATATACTGTCCATTACGAGCTTTGGTTTTGCTGAGTTGCAGAGTGTAGGCATTTATGTTGGGTGTGCCTTTTTGAACAGGTTGGTTTTTACTGATTTCCTGAAGTTTAGATGGTCATAGGTTGTTTTCACAGCTTTTGGCAGTGCATTCCATAGTTGTGTGCATATGTAGGAGAAGCTGGATGCATAGGTTGCTTTGTATTTAAGTTCTTTGCAGTTTGGGTAGTGGAGGCTTCTAAAGTGAGCAGTTAGCCAATGAGCTCAAATTCAAAGCATGCAGAAGTTGCGCACTGGTCAGGGAAAGCCTGCCGGACAAATGTGTACAAAGGTTCTCTGGTATGGGCAGCTTCACATTGCTCTTGTCCAAGCAAAATGGAAATGGCAGCATGAACTAGAATATTCCGTGCATAAATGTTGGCTTCACAAAACTTTGTTGCACATGAAATTTATGCGAGTCTAATTAAATGCAGAACATTCTGGTGTTCGGGCGGATGTGTACTGGCACTTTCTTCTTCTTTGAACCTGTGCACAGAGCTCTTATCACCGTTGCCTTTTAGAGGCCATTTTATTTAAGTGCATTAAGCCCTTAATGTGTGGAAACAACTACCGTGTTAAGACGTTTTGCATTAGTTGCCCGTTTCTACGCGTTAAATGCGTGGACTGCATTTTCAGATGTTTTTCCTCAGGGGGCGTGGCATGAGAGGTGTAGAAATAAAGAATACAAGCATAACCAGAGAGCATGGAATAGGCCTAAGAGATCAGTGTATTAGGCCTCAGTGACTCCTGTGTGAGTCAAGAACTCATGATCTGTTGAGACACTCTGGTGGTAAACAAGAATGAGGAAGGGGCGAGGATGCTGATACAGGACAAAATGATTTAGCAACATAAGGGAAATGGGTGCATGGAAAAAGGAACAAGATAATTCTTGTTGGAGAATGACAGGGTTTTCCGAGAAGTGCTAATCAGTTTTTTGCATTATGAACTACTACTACTACTACTTGACATTTCTAAAGCGCTACTAGGGTTACGCAGCGCTGTACAATTTAACATAGAAGGACAGTCCCTGCTCAAAGGAGCTTACAATCTAAAGGACAAATGTACAGTCAGTCAAATAGGGGCAGTCTAGATTTCCTGAAAGGTATAAAGGTTAGGTGCCGAAAGCAACATTGAAGAGGTGGGCTTTGAGCAAGGATTTGAACTGCATATGAACTATTGCTTAAGATGAAAGTATATAAGTGACAATGTTAGAGTTTAACTTTGGAAAGATAGACAGAAGCAGCTAACACTTTTGTATAACAGTAATGCCTGTTCTCCCATGAGAAATTATCCTTTGTATTTGCATTTGCCTTGGTAAGTAATAAAACAAATTCTGACTTTCTCATACGTGGCCTTGGCTTTATTTTATCCCCTGGTTTGTGGGTGGCGGGTCCATCCCAGTTTGGAGAGGGTGATATAAAAGCCAAAAAACAGAGGAGAGTGGATGTGGAAGCATTAGGCCAACTAGTGCACTACACTTACTGCACACTAACTGGTAATGCAGAGTTAATGCAGGACCACTAGGAGGCAGTAAATGGTCCTGTGTTAACTCTTAGCAGGTACCATGTGGTAATGGAAACATTAATGCATAGCCTGCAATAAAAATGGTAGGTACACCCCCAAAAGATGTGCTACTTAGCAGTAAAATCTCTCATTAAGCTGTTGGTAACTGCAAATTTTAATGCATTTTAGTAAAACAGCCCTTTAAAGTTTCAGGCACTTCCTATGGTCTCAGAAAAAAAGAAGAAAAAAGTGGCAGTAAAATCTCTTATTTAACTCTTCTACACAGTAGCGTACCATGGCCAGGGCGGTGGGGGTGGTCTGCCGTGGGTGCAGGCATCGAGGGGATGCATGGAACAGGTGCATGG
Source organism: Microcaecilia unicolor (assembly GCF_901765095.1). NCBI lineage: Eukaryota > Metazoa > Chordata > Amphibia > Gymnophiona > Siphonopidae > Microcaecilia > Microcaecilia unicolor. The sequence goes on from NC_044031.1 coordinate 612,206,294, forward strand.
TTGTCGGCTCTGCCGGTCCCCTGCCTCCTCCGACATTACTTCCTGTTCCGGGGCAGGGGACCAGCAGAGCTGATAGCCATGTGCCTGCTCTGCACACCCCCTTGGTGGGAGGAAAAGTGGTGGGGTCATGCCCTTTGGGGGGATGTGTGGCATGCCTTGGGGGGCGTGACGCACAAGGGGGTGCAGTGGAGACCTGTCCTGGGTGGCGAACAAGCTAGGAACGCCTCAGATCTGGCAGTGAATTTCTTGAACTGTGTGCATTTGAAAACCCTCCATTTACTTCTGTGCATTGCAGAGAAATACCTAATGCCCTCATTACCATTTGCTGTAATACAATGTGCACCCCTTCATACTGAGCAAGTTAACTTCTGCACTGAACACAATCTCCCCAATATTCAAAACCATTTAACCGGCCAGGAACAGCACTTGGCTGGTAAAATGTCACTTAGCCGGCTAGCACTAATATTCAGCATGAGATTGCTGATTATCACGGCTGAATATTAGTGCTTAGTGGCTAGCCAGATGACCAGTTATGTCATGTGACATAGCCGATCAGCTCTGATATTCATCATCTGACCGGCTATGTTTGGCGGCCAAATATAGCCGTGTCAATAAGTGGAATATCTTTGCCCAGTTCCAACTTAACCGGCCAGCACTGAATATTGGTTTGGCCGGTTAAGTTAAAAATGACCAAAAATAAGCCAGATATTCAGTGGCAGTCACCAGAAACAGCCCGGCATTGAATATCCGGGCTCAGCACCGACCGTGGTCTGAATATCAGTCCCTTTAATTTAGTTTAGTTTATACTTGGTATAGAACTAAAATTATAAATAAGAAATTATCACATGCATGCCCAGATGCTCAAAACTCCAGTGCTATTCTGAACAGCACCAGAGAAATACCGCCCAATCAGCGCTGCAACACAGCTCCTTAACGCTCAGCGCTAATGACATGCAAATTAGGGATCTGTTTCCAGTTCTGCGGGAGAATTGTACCAGAGCATACTCTGGTAGTTACAAAATTAAAAAGAGAAATAGGTGATCACATGCCCAGGTACAATTCAGAAAAGTCCTGACCTGTCAAACAGCCCTGTGGTTCAGTGGAACCCAGACCCCCCCCCCCCCCAACAGGCTTTCATCCCTGGTGGTCCAGTGAACCCCAGTCCCTCCCCCAAAATAAAGCCCTGGTAGTCCAGTGGGACACCTGACCATGCTCCCCACCCATCCCGAAGGCTAGCCCTGGTGGTCTAGCAGCCCAAACTCCTACCTGGATGAAGGAGGGACTAGTACGCTCTCTCTCCTGCTGCCAAGTGCCTCATCAAAGTGGTGGTGCCCTGCCCTGCCTGGTGCATCCTGAGATCCACTGAGCAGGGCTTAATTAGTCCCTTATATGGTAGTTAAGCCCTGCATAGTGTATTCTAGGATGCATCGGGCAGTGCACCACCATTTTGTTGAGGTGCCTGGCAGCAGGAGGAAGGAAGTCCTAGTCCCTCCTCCTTTGTCAAGGTAGGAGGGGTTTGGGCCGCTAGAACACTGGGGCTAGCCTTCAGGATGGTGTGGGAATGCATGGCCAGGGGTCCCACTGGACCACCAGGGCTGTGACAGCCAGTCTCCCTATTCCTCCCCTGCTTGGCAAACTCTAATGCCAGCTCTCAACTGGTGTAGGGTTTATTGCAGAAGGAGCACATTTGTTTAGCGTGCTGCCCCCTGAACATTGGGGAGGCATGTGGGAGGCCCTCATTAGCATGCATTTGCATTCTCACTACACCCAGAGCTGGTGAGCTCATTATTTCACGCGCTTGGTGGCTTTGAGCATTCCATAGGAACAAATACAGGGACTATTCCGGCAGTTAATGGCCTCTAGATCCCACATTTGCTTCTGAGAATCGAGGCCTAAGACAGGAAAACAAGGTAGTTACAAAATTAAAAAGAGAAATATATGACTGGCGCTCTCTATGGCATCAAGCCTAAGCCTTCAAATGCTAATTGTCTTAGATGTGTCTTAAGTGTTTTCAGATTTTTAAGGGACATTTCAGCTTGTAATGCCAGAGGAAGGCTGTTCCTTAGTGATAGCACCAATAAGATCTGCCCTTGCTCTCTACTTCCCTGTTTTGTTCTTCTTAAGGTGCTCTGAGCTTTCCACTCTTAAGCACAGTTGTCAAGTTGCCCAGTTTCTAGAGGGAGATTTCAGGTTAGTCCTGGATTGTGATGCATTATGGGACCAGTGAGAGAAAATCCGCCAACAAGCGAAGAACTCAAACGCCCCACGGTAAAAACAGTAGTGTAGAAAAAAAGTGGGAGAGTGACCAAGGATACCAGAAACTGGAGAATGTTCGTTAATAAACAATTTTATTGAAAATTTGAAGACTCGACACAACGTCATGTTTCGGCCGTCAGGCCTGCATCAGGAGTCTATAAAAACATACATTTATATATAAAAAAATGGAAAAGACAGAATATAGTGCACACAAATAAGTTAAAACAATGAATTTACAAATTATATAAACTTATAAACTTTGAAAATATATATGTAACAATATGGGACCAGTAACACTGATTTCAATGGGTAGGATCAAGAACTACGACTACCAAACTGCTTTGGGATGTAACTTTAAAATTTGGACTGGCCAAAAAGTTTCCTCCTGGAACTAGGCAACTTGGCAGCTCTGACACTGCACAGACAACGCTGTCAGGCACTGTTTTGTAAAAAGGAGCGCATACAGCACCAATAACACTAAAAAAGGACTAATTTAACAAAGGAGTGCACACTGGACCGATAACATTGACAGGTTGCTGTTTCTGGGAGAGTTTAAAGTAGGATGTCACAAGGTAGGGGATGTGGGTGTGGGTGTTTGTATATTATGGGTGTTTGTGTGTGTGTGTGGGGGGGGGGGGGGGTTGTACATGTTTAAGTTTGTCTTGAGGGCTGTGTGTTTGTATGTAACATTATCTGTCACGGGTGTGTGTGTGTGCTTGTATGTATTATTATCTGTCATGTGTGTGTTTGTTTGTATGTATGATTATGTGGAAGGGTTCTAGTAGGGGATCAAGGAGAAGTAGAGAGTTTGTCAGTCATATGATGAAGAATTGTTAGGTCCAGTAGGGGACCAAGGAGAAGTGGAGAGTTTGTGTCAGCCAAATAAAGAAGATTTGTTATGTTTTTCTCATGATGAGAGCCGTAACCTTGGAGGGAATGAGCTGTTTAGGTCTTTATTTGCTGTCATTTACTATGTTACTAATATTATCTGTTGTCTGTAACTGCTGAAACTAAATGTACTATGCAGGACCTTGAGACTAGACATGAAACCAGGCATAAGAGAGGAAATATATGTGTAGTCTAGCCAGGAAATGTGTGTGTATTCTAGCCAAAGATGATAAGGTGTGCTGTAAGCGTTACAAGCAATATGTGAGAAAGAAAAGAATATATTGTTTACCAATTTTGTGATCATGTAAGGGAATGTGCTGTCATGCTGATTATTGCTAATAAAATGTTGGTGCTGAGAAAGAAATTCAGAAGTAAGTCAGTCAAGGCTGCTAGACTCTGCAGCTGTGAGACTGCTTCCCTAAAGGTTTGCACACATGCCTGTGTGGAACTGGGAAAAAAAAAGAAATGCAAGAAATTGTCTTAAGTGAGTTATTGACAAAGAAAGGCCTTCAGGTAAGATTGGTTACAGAAAGCCTGAACTGACCAGCATTTGTGAAAGATATATCCTTTTAGAAAGTAAATTATATTCTGTGTTTTTCTAAAGAAAAAAGGTTATAAAAGTTAGTCTATTATTAAAAGCAGTTGAGAAATGATATGTAACAGGCTTTCCCACTGCACTATGCCTTTATCCTTTAGACTTTTAGTATATTTGTTTAGATTAAGTTCAGAATACTAAAAGTATGTCTTGCTGATGCTATGGAATTCTGTGTAGATGGACCAATTGCCTCATATGCATTTAAATGTGAGCATTTGGATTGTCAAACTTCAGGGAGACTTGGAAGGAGAAAGACTTCTCTCCCAGTCTTCCCTTCTTATTGCAATGAGATGTTATGCAGCTCTAATGAAAAGACCAGTTTTACTGATCATACATGGGACAATATATTTTATTTTCTCAAAATAAAAAAAACTTAGGGGGACAACTGAGAGGGTAAAAACTGTACAACAGGCATGGACGCTGTTCAAAAATACCATCCTGGAGGCCCAGGCCAAACATATTCGACAAATTAGAAAAGACAGGCGGAAGTCCAAAAGACAGACGGCCTGGTTGAAAAGTGAGGTGAAGGAAGCTATTAGGGCTAAAAGAAATGCCTTCAGAAAATGGAAGGAACCGTCTGAAAATAACAAGAAGCAGCATAAGGAGTGTCAAAGCAAATGCAAGGCGCAGATAAAGAAGGCCAAGAGGGATTACGAAAAAAAGATAGCATTAGAGGCAAAAAAGCATAGTAAAACATTTTTCGGTATATTAGCCGGAAGCCGGCAAAAGAATCGGTTGGGCCGCTAGATGACCAAGGGGTAAAAGGGGTGAGAAAGGAAAACAAAGACGTAGCGGAGAGACTGAATGAATTCTTTGCTTCAGTCTTCACCGAGGAAGATTTGGGTGGGATACCGGTGTTGGAAATGATATTTCAAGCGGACGAGTCGGAGAAACTTACTGACTTCACGGTAAACCTGGAGGACGTAATGGGGAAGTTCAGCAAACTGAAGAGTAGCAAATCTCCTGGACCGGATGGTATTCATCCTAGAGTACTGACAGAACTGAAAAATGAGCTTGCGGAGCTACTGCTAGTGATTTGCAATTTATCCTTAAAATCGAGCGTGGTATTGGAAGATTGGAGGGTGGCCAATGTAACACCCATTTTTTAAAAAGGTTCCAGGGGAGATCCGGGAAATTATAGACCGGTGAGTCTGACGTCAGTGCCGGGGAAAATGGTAGAGGCTATTATTAAAAACAAAATTACAGAGCACATCCGAGGACATGGATTACTGAGACCGAGTCAGCACGGCTTTTGTGTGGGGAAATCTTGCCTGACCAATTTACTTCAATTCTTTGAAGGAGTAAACAAAGATGTGGACAAAGGGGAGCCAGTTGATATTGTGTATCTGAATTTTCAAAAGGTGTTTGACAAGGTACCTCATGAAAGGCTACAGAGGAAATTGGAGGGTCATGGGATAGGAGGAAAAGTCCTATTGTGGATTAAAAACTGGTTTTAGGATAGGAAACAGAGAGTGGGGTTAAATGGGCAGTATTCACAATGGAGAAGGGTAGTTAGTGGGGTTCCTCAGGGGTCTGTGCTAGGACTGCTGCTTTTTAATATATTTATAAATGATTTAGAGATGGGAGTAACTAGCGAGGTAATTAAATTTGCTGATGACACAAAGATATTCAAAGTTGTTAACTCACGACAGGATTGTGAAAAATTACAGAAGGACCTTACGAGACTGGGAGACTGGGCGGCTAAATGGCAGATGACGTTTAATGTGAGCAAGTGCAAGGTGATGCATGTGGGAAAAAATAACCCGAATTATAGCTACGTCATGCAAGGTTCCACGTTAGGAGTTACGGACCAAGAAAGGGATCTGGGTGTCGTCATCGATAATACACTGAAACCTTCTGCTCAGTGTGCTGCTGTGGCTCGGAAAGCGAATAGAATGTTGGGTATTATTAGGAAAGGTATGGAAAACAGGTGTGAGGATGTTATAATGCCGTTATATCGCTCCATGGTGCGACCGCACTTTGAGTAATGTGTTCAATTCTGGTCGCCGCATCTCAAGAAAGATATAATGGAATTGGAAAAGGTGCACAGAAGGGCGACTAAAATGATAGCGGGGATGGGACGACTTCCCTATGAAGAAAGACTAAGGAGGCTAGGGCTTTTCAGCTTGGAGAAGAGACGGCTGAGGGGAAACATGATAGAGGTATATAAAATAATGAGTGGAGTGGACCAGGTGGATGTGAAGCGTCTGTTCACGCTTTCCAAAAATAATAGGACTAGGGGGCATGCGATGAAACTACAATGTAGTAAATTTAAAACAAATCAGAGAAACGTTTTCTTCACCCAACGCGTAATTAAACTCTGGGATTCGTTGCCAGAGAACGTGGTGAAGGCGGTTAGCTTGGCAGAGTTTAAAAAAGGGTTAGACGGTTTCCTAAAGGACAAGTCTGCCTGCCTGCCTGCCTGTTAACCCATCAACCAACCTGCCTGCCTGCTTGCTAGCTTGTCTGCCATTGACTTACTTGCCTGCCTGCTAACTTGTCAGCCATTGACTTACCTGCTCTCCAGCCCATCAATTCCATCAATTCCAAGCCTCCAATCCAGCTTTTCCGCTCTTTCTATCCGCTTCACACCTCAGTCACTACACACACACCTGCTACACCTCAATCACTACTTATGGCCCCTGACCACATTCTCTTCCTTGCCCTGTCCCTTCCTAATCTTTTTCCCCTCCCCCCACCGCTGTCTACCGCTGGAACTCATTGCCCACCCATGTCCCCTCCTGTCCTGCTCGCTACGGCAATACCCCCATCCGTCACCACCTCACCATCTTTGTCCCCCTCCTCCTTCCTAGCTCTTAACCTTCAACACTTCCTTCCTGCCATTAACCCATCACCGTTCCTACTAAGTGCATCCCGTCTTCGTCGTCTTCATCGCCCGACCACCCCCACCCTCCTCCACACTCTCTTACTCCTCCTCTTGCTATCCGCGGGAGACATTAATCCTAATCCAGGCCCCCCCTCACCTGGCCTCCTCCTATCCATGCAAACGAATCCATGATGTCTCCAATCTCGTCTCTATTCCCCTCCTTCCCCCCTCTTCCCTCCTCTTCTCATGTGCCCTGTGGAATGCCCACTCGGTCTGCAACAAACTGCCCTTCACCCACGATCTCTTCATCTCTCGTTCCCTTCAACTGCTCGCCCTAACCGAAACCTGGCTCTCCCCTGACGACTCTGCCTCAGTCGCGGCCCTTTGCCATGGAGGTTATCTCTTCTCCCACACTCCCCACCCAGTTGGCCGCGGTGGAGGCATCGGGCTACTACTCTCGCCCTCCTGTAGTTTCCAACCCCTCCGCCTACCGCAGTCTCACTGCTTCTCATCCTTTGAAGCACACTCCATCCGGCTATTCTACCCATTGCCACTCAGAGTGGCAGTCATTTACCGCCCCCCCTAATAAATCCCTCTCCTCCTTCCTCACCGACTTCGATGCCTGGCTTTTCGTTTTTCTTGAACCCTCATCTCCGTCCCTCATTCTCAGAGACTTTAACATACACGTTGATGACCTATCTGACCCTCACGCTTCTCAGTTCCTCACTCTAACATCCTCCTTCAACCTCCAACTATGCTCCACCACCCCTACTCACCGAGACGGCCATTGTCTTGACCTTGTCCTCTCCTCTTCCGGCTCTCCCTCCAATTTCCATGCTTCAGCTCTTCCTCTCTCTGATCATCACCTGATCACCTTCACACTTCTTCACCCCCCCCCCCCCCCAGCCCCGTCCAACTCTTACCACTACCTCCAGGAATCTCCAGGCTATTGATCCTCTAGTATTTCTAATCTCCTCCCCTCCATCATGTCCTCCGAGTCTGTCGACAAGGCTGTCTCCGCTTACAATGCCACTCTCTCCTCTGCTCTGGACACCCTCGCACCATCCACCTCCCGTCCCACAAAGCGTACTATCCTCAGCCTTGGCTGACCCCTTGCATCCGCTACCTTCGTTCCTGCGCCCAATCTGCCGAACGCCTCTGGAGGAAATCTCGCACCCATTCAGATTTCCTTCACTACAAATTCATGCTATCCTCCTTCCACTCCTTCCTATTCCTTGCCAAACAGGACTATTACACCCAATTGACCAATTCTCTCAGCTCCAACCCCTGTCGTCTCTTCGCCACCCTTAACTCCCTCCTCAAAGTGCCCCCCGCTCCCACCCCCCCCTCGCTCTCTCCTCAATCACTGGCTGATTACTTCCGTGACAAGGTGCAAAAGATCAACCTTGAGTTCACTAGCAAGCCATCTCCTCCTCTTCACCATTCAACCCTCTCCCTCAACCAACCAACCCAGGCCTCTTTCTCCTCCTTTCCTGACATCACTGAGGAGGAAACCGCTCGCCTTCTTTCCTCCTCGAAATGCACCACCTGTTCCTCTGATCCCATCCCCACCAACTTACTTACCACCATCTCTCATACTGTCACCCCCTCCATCTGTCATATCCTCAACCTCTCTCTCTCCACTGCAACTGTCCCTGACACCTTCAAGCATGCCGTAGTCACACCTTTCCTCAAAAAATCATCACTTGACCCTACCTGTCCCTCCAACTACCGCCCCATCTCCCTCCTACCCTTCCTCTCCAAAATACTTGAGCGTGCCGTTCACAGCCGCTGCCTCGATTTTCTCTCCTCTCATGCCATCCTCGATCCACTTCAATCCGGTTTTCGCCCTCTTCACTCGACAGAAACAGCACTCTCTAAAGTCTGTAATGACCTGTTCCTTGCCAAATCCAGAGGCCACTACTCCATCCTCATCCTCCTCGATCTATCCGCCGCTTTTGACACTGTCAATCATGATTTACTCCTTGCCACACTGTCCTCATTTGGGTTCCGGGGCTCTGTCCTCTCCTGGTTCTCCTCCTGTCTCTCCCACCGCACCTTCAGAGTTCATTCTCATGGATCTTCCTCCACCCCCATCCCATTATCTGTTGGTGTTCCCCAGGGATCTGTCCTTGGACCCTTTCTCTTCTCAATCTACACCTCTTCCCTGGGCTCCCTGATCTCATCTCATGGCTTCCAGTATCATCTCTATGCTGATAACACCCAGCTGTATCTCTCCACACCAGACATCGCCGCGGAGACCCAGGCAAAGGTATCGGCCTGCTTATCCGACATTGCTGCCTGGATGTCCAACCGCCACCTGAAACTGAACATGTCCAAGACCGAGCTCATCGTCTTTCCACCAAAACCCACTTCTCCTCTTCCTCCACTTTCTATCTCAATTGATAACACCCTCATCCTCCCTGTCTCATCTGCCCGCAACCTCGGAGTCATCTTCGACTCCTCCCTCTCCGCGCATATCCAGCAGATAGCCAAGACCTGTCGCTTCTTCCTCTTCAACATCAGCAAAATTCGCCCTTTCCTCTCTGAACACACCACCCGAACTCTCGTCCACACTCTCATTACCTCTCGCCCTGACTACTGCAACCTACTCCTCACCGGCCTCCCACTTAGCCATCTATCCCCCCTACAATCTGTTCAGAACTCTGCTGCACGTCTTATATTCCGCCAGAACCGATCTACTCATATCACCCCTCTCCTCAGGTCACTTCACAGGCTTCCAATCAGATACCGCATTCAGTTCAAGCTTCTCCTTCTTACCTACAAATGCACTCAGTCTGCTGCCCCTCACTACCTCTCTACCCTCATCTCCCCCTACGTTCCCGCCCGAAACCTCCGCTCACAGGACAAATCCCTCCTCTCAGTACCCTTCTCCACCACCGCCAACTCCAGGCTCCGCTCATTCTGCCTCGCCTCACCCTATGCCTGGAACAACCTTCCTGAGCCCTTACGCCAAGCCCCCTCCCTGCCCATCTTCAAGTCTTTGCTCAAAGCCCACTTCTTCAATGCTGCCTTTGGCACCTAACTCTCACCTTTCAGGAAATCCAGACTGCCCCAATTTGTCTACCTCTTGTCCTTTAGATTGTAAGCTCTTTGAGCAGGGACTGTCCTTTATGATAAATTGTACAGCGCTGCGTAACCCTAGTAGCGCTTTAGAAATGTTAAGTAGTAAGTCCATAAACCGCTACTAAATGGACTTGGGAAAAATCCACAATTCCGGGAATAACATGTATAGAATGTTTGTACGTTTGGGAAGCTTGCCAGGTGCCCTTGGCCTGGATTGGCCGCTGTCGTGGACAGGATGGTGGGCTCGATGGACCCTTGGTCTTTTCCCAGTGTGGCATTACTTATGTACTTATGTACCTTCTACAAATTGGTGCCCCATGTAAGAAAACTATCTCTACTGTCTTTCAGCTTGTACATACTGTATGTTTCAAAGAACTAAAATTAATTACCACAGGAAATGATAGTTGAATTGTTTTCTAGAGTTGCATAATGTAAGAAATTCCAAAGTTTTTTTTGTGTGTGTGTTTGTCCACCTCTCTGTTTCTTTTCTCCCTGCATTCAGCTGCATGTCCCTAAAATCATAATGTCCCTATTGGTGAATTATCAGACATTAACATAGTTCTTTGTTCTTCCCTTAGCAAAGGTCTGTGAACTCTCTACAGTGATTGGCATTGCCTTCTTGTGACAATATGAATATTGCATGAGAAAACCTATATATCATATACAGGACTATTTTATTTCCTGAGTTAAAGAATATTCATGGGAAACACAAATTGTGTGAGGGAATACAATTTTTCTTGTTTATTGATTGGGCCCTTATATTTGCAGAGTGGCTAATCAAGATTGTTTAGGGCATGGGTCATCCAATAGGGGGTGCTTGAGTAGCCTAGTGGGGCTAGGCACATATGACTGGGAGCCAGATGACAGATTCTATAGGTCAGAATCTAGCAGTTTGGGCAAAAGGAGGCTCATTCTGACTGGTTCTCAAAAGTGGAGAAAGAGAATCAGGACTAAACCCCAAGATTTGGGTTAAGGAACAGTTTCCCCGAGGGAGGAAACATTTGCCCAAGATTCTTGAGGCTCCACTCAGCAGATTAATTCTGAGAAATTAGACAAGTAAGTATGGGAATCCCACTTTCAGGGCCCATGGTTTACATGAGCACTAACTGTAGTGTTGCATCATATACATAGTTGGATACATGGAATTATTATGTTAGACATAGTCCCAGTTGATGTTTACCATTAGAATGTCTTTTGGGCATTAAAGTATTTGTGAGAGAAGTTTTGGGGAACACAAAGGGTTGCACAAAGAATAATGGAAATCATGATTTTGAATATCTGGTGATGTGATATTTCTTTATTAAAAGTTCCTTTCTAATAGTACATTGAAGGGACAAATTTAGGTCTGTGGCTGTATGCAGAACTTTTTTAATGTTTGTGTTAAGTATGTTCGCTATTGAGATTGATGACTGGGCACATTTTTATAAAAGATCTCATTAAAAAGCTATTAGTACATATTATATTGGTAATGGAATGGTATATGAGACTTTTTAGGCATATTTTCAAAGCACTTAGCCTTCCAAAGTTCCATAGGTTTCTATGGAACTTTGGAAGGCTAAGTGCTTTGAAAATATGCCTATTTGTGTTTAAGAACCTGTTACAGAATCAAAATAAAGTTTATTGTTAGAGAACACCAGAGACCAATCTTGTATACTTGAAGTTTATTTTTGATACAGATATTTTTTATATACATAGGTGGACTACTTAGGTTCCCACTGGAGAGAAGAACCATTTTTCCTTTTTTTAAAGAATATTTTTTGTTTTGAAAGTCCTAATTTGGTAATTAGGAAAAGTGAATTGGCTATATTGACAACTTTCCTAAATTCTTTGACAAGGCACAGGCTGAGTTCATTAAAATCTCTTATAGCAGCTTTTATTTTATTTATTTGTTACATTTGTATCCCACATTTTCCCATCTATTTGCAGGCTCAATGTGGCTTACATAGTACCGTAAAGGCGTTCGCTAATTCCGGTATGAACAAATTCAGTAATGTTGTGGTAGAATAAGGTTCATGTGTATAGGCACATTAGGGAATCGTAGAGAGGAAGAGTTATTATATGTCCATTACAAGCTTTGGTTTCGTTGTGTTGCAGGGTACAGGCATTTAAGTTGGGTCGGTAGGGTGCCTTTTTGAACAGGTTAGTTTTTAATGATTTCCGGAAGTTTAGGTGATCATAAGTTGTTTTCACGGCATTTGGTAATGCGTTCCATAGTTGTGTGCTTATGTAGGAAATGTTGGATGCATAGGTTGATTTGTATTTGAGTCCTTTGCAGCTTGGGTAGTGGAGATTTAGGTATGTTTCTGTTGATCTTGTTGTGTTTCTGGTTGGTAGGTCTATGAGGTCTGTCATGTAGTCATGTATCCCGGGGCTTCGCCATAGATAATTTTATGAACCAGACTGCAGATGTTGAAAGCAATACGTTCTTTGATTGGGAGCCAGTGCAGTTTTTCTTGGAGGGGTTTGGCGCTTTCGAATCGTGTTTTTCCGAATACAAGCCTGGCTGCCGTGTTTTGAGCGGTCTGAAGTTTCTTTATAATTTGTTCTTTGTGTCCCGCATAAATTCTGTTGCAGTAGTCTACATGGCTTAGTACCATCAGTGCTTTTTTTGTGCCGGTACGCAACGGTACGGCGTACCGGCACCTTTTTTTGCCCGCCCCACCCCCCCCCCCCCCCCCCCCCCCCCCCCCCGTGACACTCCGGGCGAGTCCTGCACTTAGTTGTTTTTTTTTAAGACTCAGAACGCAACCAACAGAGGGAAGGATTGGGGAAAGAGGGAAACCAACAGAGGGAAGGATTGGGGAGAGAGGGAAAGAGGGAAACCAACAGAGGAAAGGATTGGGGAGAGAGAGAAACCAACAGAGGGAAGGATTGGGGAGAGAGGGAAAGAGGGAAACCAACAGAGGGAAGGATTGGGGAGAGAGGGAAACCAACAGAGGGAAAGATTGAGGAGAGAGGGAAACCAACAGAGGGAAAGATTGGGAAGAGAGGGAAACCAACAGAAGGAAGGATTGGGGAGAGAGGGAAAGAGGGAAACCAACAGAGGGAAGGATTGGGGAGAGAGGGAAAGAGGGAAACCAACAGAGGGAAGGATTGGGGAAAGAGGGAAACCAACAGAGGGAAGGATTGGGGAGAGAGGGAAAGAGGGAAACCAACAGAGGAAAGGATTGGGGAGAGAGAGAAACCAACAGAGGGAAGGATTGGGGAGAGAGAGAAACCAACAGAGGGAAGGATTGGGGAGAGAGAGGGAAACCAACAGAGGGAAGGATGGGGAGAGAGAGGGAAAAACAGATGGAAGGATTGGGGAGAGAGGGGAAAAACAGATGGAAGGATTGGGGAGAGAGAGGGAAAACACAGATGGAAGGATTGGGGAGAGAGGGAAAAACAGATGGAAGGATGGGGAGAGAGAGGGAAAACAGATGGAAGGATGGGGAGAGAGAGGGAAACCAACAGAGGGAAGGATTGGGGAGAGAGGGAAACCAACAGAGGGAAGGATTGGGGAGAGAGAGGGAAACCAACAGAGGGAAGGATAGGGAGAGAGAGGGAAAAAACAGATGGAAGGATTGGGGAGAGAGGGGAAAAACAGATGGAAGGATTGGGTAGAGAGAGGGAAAACACAGATGGAAGGATTGGGGAGAGAGGGAAAACAGATGGAAGGATGGGGAGAGAGAGGGAAAACAGATGGAAGGATGGGGAGAGAGAGGGGGAAAAACAGATGGAAGGATGGGGAGAGAGAGGGGGAAAAACAGATGGAAGGATGGGGAGAGAGAGAGAGGGAAAACGGAAGGATGGGGAGAGAAAGAGGGAAGACGCTGGATGGAAGAATGCAGAAAGAAATAGGGGAGACACTGGAAGGATGGGGAGAGAAAGCAGAGCTGCTGGATGGAAAAGGGGAGTAGAGAAAGACTGGAGAATAAGAGGAAGGGGCATGGGGAAGAACAAGGGTGAGGAAAAGATGAAAAGCCACAGGTAGATGAAGGAAATTAAAGAATGGATAGTAAGAATGAATTAAATCTGGACAGAGAGAGAGCCTGAAAAATATTGAAGAAAGCAAAGAAAAAGGAGACAAAAATGACAAATGGCACAGAAGAGTTAAGCGAAAACAAAGGAAAGCAGAATCACAGACTGGGACCATTATGGAAAGAAAAACAGTCACCAGACAACAAAGGTAGAAAAAAATCATTTTATTTTCATTTTAGTGTTTGTAATATGTCCAATTTGAGAATTTACATTGGCTGTCTTATTTTGCACTGGGTATACTGGAGCTGTAAGAGCTTACAGAGATTATTTATCATGAAAAAAAATCACGTTATTTTTTTCTCCTATAGTACTATAATATTTTCAATGATGTCTGTTTATATGCGCCATGGCTGGTATAGGGGGTGTGGTTAATGTGGGTGTGGCTATCATAGGGGTGGAGCCATATGTGGTGACCCCGCCCATAATGAGTACCGGCACCTTTTTTTCTACAAAAAAAGCACTGAGTACCATTGATTATATAAAGTTACGAAATGTTTCCCTCAGGAAGAATGGTTTCACGCGTTTGAGTTTCCACATTGAGAAAAACATTTTCTTTGTTGTAGATTTCACTTGGTTCCCTAGTGTGAGGTTACGGTCAATTGTAACACCGAGAATTTTCAGGCTGTCTGAGATAGGGAGGGTATAATCTGGGGTGTTTATGTTTGTGGGTTTTGTTCGTATTGTATTGGGATGAGAGGATGAGACAGTGTGTTTTTTTTGTGTTGAGTTTTAGTAGAAATGCGTTTGCCCATGAGTCCATGATATTCAAGCTGAGCTTGATTTCGTTGGTGATTTCTGTCAGATCACGTTTGTAAGGAATGTATATTGTGACATCGTCTGCATAGATGAAAGGGTTAAGGCCTTGTTTAGATAAGGATTTGGCTAGTGGGGTCATCATTAGGCTGAAAAGGATCGGTGATAGTGGTGATCCTTGATATACTCCAAATTCTGCTTTCCACGGTGATGATATGTTTGAGCTTGATTTCACTTGATATGTTCCAGTGGTTAGGAAACCCTTGATCCAACTAAGTATGTGTCCGCCAATCCTGATGTAATCTAGGAGTCTTAGTAGTATTTTATGGTTTACCATGTTGAACGCACTGGACATGTCAAATTGGAGGAGAAGTATGCTTTTGCCTGTTGGTATTTCCTGCTTGAATTTGGCTAGGAGAGTAATTAGTACTGTTTCAGTGCTATGGAGGGGGTGAAATCCTGATTGTGAATCATATAATATTGTGAATTTGTTTATATAATCAGTAAGTTGTTTGGTTACCATGCTTTCCATCAGTTTGACCACCAGTGGGATTGATGCTACTGGGCGGTAGTTAGTGATTTTGTTTGATTTTTTTCTTGGGATCTTTTGGTATTGGGGTGAGTAGGATGTTCCCATTTTTCTTAGGGAAGAGACCTTATTGAAGCATGTAGTTTAAGTGGGATGTAAGGTCTGCTAAGAAGCGGTGGGGGGCAGATTTTATTAGGTAGTTGGGGCAGGTATCCAAATTACAGTGAGAGTTGGAGAACCTATTAATCGCCTGGGTGACTGTTTCCGCGGTGAGGAGAGCGATAATACTAATATATTGGAGTTGGTTACACAAGATTTTGAAATGAAGTCCATGAAGTTGGTGTGGCCTTCGTTCCAATTACCTGGAGGTCTGCAAAACAAAACACAATTCACATGATCGCGTAGGGTTTTGTTGTGGATTCTGATTGAGGCAATTTCAAGTTGAGGTGTTATGGACTCGGCAGTGGTTTCGGTGGTAAAGTGGGACCGATAGATTAGTGCTATGCCTCCGCCTCTCTTTTCTTTTCTGGTCCAGTGTGTGATTTTATATCCTGGAGGGCACAGGTCTAGGATTATAGGGTCCTTTTGGACATGGATCCAAGTTTCAGTGAGGAAGAGTAGGTTGAGGTTTTCTGACATGATCCAGTCTGTTAGTAGTATTGATGTTTTATTTACAGCGGATCTGGCGTTGACATGGCCCACTTGGATTGTTTGGAATGGGTCTTCTGTATTTGGTGTGAAGTGGACTTTTGTTAGTTGTCATTTCTTTGTTGAGGTGAGTTTGTTTGGGCCCTTCTTTCCCTTCTGTTGTGGTTGTTCGCATGTAAGTGTTCTTCCTTTGTTTAGGTTGTTAACAGTTTGGTGAGGTGTGGTGTATTTGATCAATCTATGATGATTGTGTAGTATGGGTCTGATGTTGTTTTCTGCAAGTGGGGTGGTTAGTGTTAAGTGGATCAGTGTTAGGGAGTAGATTATTAGGAGTAGTTTGAGGGTATTCATTATGGTATATACAGTGGTGGAAATAAGTATTTGATCCCTTGCTGATTTTGTAAGTGTGCCCACTGACAAAGACATGAGCAGCCCATAATTGAAGGGTAGGTTATTGGTAACAGTGAGAGATAGCACATCACAAATTAAATCCGGAAAATCACATTGTGGAAAGTATATGAATTTATTTGCATTCTGCAGAGGGAAATAAGTATTTGATCCCCCACCAACCAGTAAGAGATCTGGCCCCTACAGACCAGGTAGATGCTCCAAATCAACTCGTTACCTGCATGACAGACAGCTGTCGGCAATGGTCACCTGTATGAAAGCCACCTGTCCACAGACTCAGTGAATCAGTCAGACTCTAACCTCTACAAAATGGCCAAGAGCAAGGAGCTGTCTAAGGATGTCAGGGACAAGATCATACACCTGCACAAGGCTGGAATGGGCTACAAAACCATCAGTAAGACGCTGGGCGAGAAGGAGACAACTGTTGGTGCCATAGTAAGAAAATGGAAGAAGTACAAAATGACTGTCAATCGACAAAGATCTGGGGCTCCACGCAAAATCTCACCTCGTGGGGTATCCTTGATCATGAGGAAGGTTAGAAATCAGCCTACAACTACAAGGGGGGAACTTGTCAATGATCTCAAGGCAGCTGGGACCACTGTCACCACGAAAACCATTGGTAACACATTACGACATAACGGATTGCAATCCTGCAGTGCCCGCAAGGTCCCCCTGCTCCGGAAGGCACATGTGACGGCCCGTCTGAAGTTTGCCAGTGAACACCTGGATGATGCCGAGAGTGATTGGGAGAAGGTGCTGTGGTCAGATGAGACAAAAATTGAGCTCTTTGGCATGAACTCAACTCACCGTGTTTGGAGGAAGAGAAATGCTGCCTATGACCCAAAGAATACCGTCCCCACTGTCAAGCATGGAGGTGGAAATGTTATGTTTTGGGGGTGTTTCTCTGCTAAGGGCACAGGACTACTTCACCGCATCAATGGGAGAATGGATGGGGCCATGTACCGTACAATTCTGAGTGACAACCTCCTTCCCTCCGCCAGGGCCTTAAAAATGGGTCGTGGCTGGGTCTTCCAGCACGACAATGACCCAAAACATACAGCCAAGGCAACAAAGGAGTGGCTCAGGAAGAAGCACATTAGGGTCATGGAGTGGCCTAGCCAGTCACCAGACCTTAATCCCATTGAAAACTTATGGAGGGAGCTGAAGCTGCGAGTTGCCAAGCGACAGCCCAGAACTCTTAATGATTTAGAGATGATCTGCAAAGAGGAGTGGACCAAAATTCCTCCTGACATGTGTGCAAACCTCATCATCAACTACAGAAGACGTCTGACCGCTGTGCTTGCCAACAAGGGTTTTGCCACCAAGTATTAGGTCTTGTTTGCCAGAGGGATTAAATACTTATTTCCCTCTGCAGAATGCAAATAAATTCATATACTTTCCACAATGTGATTTTCCGGATTTAATTTGTGATGTGCTATCTCTCACTGTTACCAATAACCTACCCTTCAATTATGGGCTGCTCATGTCTTTGTCAGTGGGCACACTTACAAAATCAGCAAGGGATCAAATACTTATTTCCACCACTGTATTGCTTGTGGTTTCTATTAAGACCGTGTTGCCCCAATCTGCTCTCCTCACAAGCCTGCCTTCTCCGGTTGATCAAATGCAGTACAAAAGGCTCCTTCTCAGGCACGCCCATCCTGCTGAAGGTGTCTTCAGTTCACTAGCAATTATTCAGTTTTTACTTTGGTTTTTACTGTCAGGCCTTTCAAGCCTTGTCAGTTGTAAAGTCTCAATATCTTGAAATATAATAGGCACTTTACTCACGGTCTGATGATTGGACACATTGCCCAGGGTACAGAGATTCCGCAACCCTGGGAGCTGTGTCTATGTTTAAGTACCTCCACAGCTTATGTGATGGCACACACCCCACCACCTACTAGCGCACTGAAGCAGTTTGATTCAGAAGAGCCCTCAGATCCTGAGGAACCTGATCTACTTTCATCAGAATCTAAGTTACATGAAATAGACAAGCCCAAGGTAAAGCGCGCCATGGAGGCAGGCCCGTGTGACAGTGATTCACACGTATGTATGCATACGGATGCATTACCTCTGGCACTTGCTCCAGAAAAATGCGCCAAAGGAAACAGTTCATTTCAACCACAGACTCTGGTGCTACCTGGGAACTGGGCTCAGCTAGACATCGCCTGGAAGTTGTTTCAGCAAGCGGAAGAAGCAGCTGTCCTAGATGCCCAAGTAAAGGCTCCTGAAGAAGGTACAGTGAAACCTCGGTTTTCGTCGATAATTCGTCCGAAAATTATCGACGAAAACCGAAACCGACGAAAACCGAGGCAACATATGGTCATACTTCCTGTGAAGATCCAGGTTAAACAAAGCTCAACCAGATCTAAAGTGAGTTTTCCCCCACTACCACAAGACATCCAGTACCGAAAGTAAAGACTGGGTACTACCGCCGGCTACTCTCCCCTTCACAGCACACTCACCTGCCGAGAAAGGAGCTTGCCCAGCTCGCTCGTGCTGCAGCTCTTCTCACTCTGCGGAACGAGGCTCTTCAGTGCCAAAAGACTGAACTCAAAGTTCTCCATGGTGCCCACGGCCGGGAACAACACTCAGCCGGATACCAAGGAAAAAGTAACGCTCTGCGGCAAAAAGCCGCAGCCCCTGCTCCAAACCCACTCTCTCCTCTGCAGACAGAGTGGCAGAAAGAAAGTGTACAGTTATACACACACACCTGCACGTGGGCACACATACACACCCTCACTATCAATCTACACTGCCACACCGCGCCACTTCGCATTCGCAACTTCTGACTCCCTCTGCCCTTACGTCATTCAAACGCGACTCGGGAAAGGCGAACTAATCGAAACGCGCAAGTGCAGATTACCCTGCCGCTTCTTCTGAGACTGAGGGTAGGTCAGGAGCAAGGAGTGGGGCGACTCAAGGATAATAGGTTGAGATTCGAGAACAGGAGATGGCATGAACCAGCCTATCTAGCCAGCCATTATGTGGGCTGAAGTCAGTAGGTGGAGCTTGCCGCCACATTGGTTCACCCAAAAGAATAGCAAACATTTATTAGAAGTAACAGATTGCCTATGTGTGGTCTCTGTAAAAAGTTGACGAATTCCGAGGTGACCAACGAAAACCGAGACAAAATTTTCGACAAAAAAAACGCCGAAAACCGAAACCGATGAAATCTGAAGTCAACGAAAACCGAGGTTTCACTGTATAAGGCAGGATGGCGGGGAGAGCCAGCTCAGCCACATCATCACATAAGATTCTGCCCAGTGAACAGCAGAACGTGTGATGTTTCATGCCCTGGCTCACAAAAGCACGCAGTCACATTCTGACGCAGAAAAGTCGTCAGATCCTGAGCAAGAATGCTCCTCTAAACCAAAGTCTAATTCACCTGAAATAAGCAAGCCCAAGGAAAAGCGCGCCATGGAGGCAGGCTGCCATCAGAGTGATCCACAAACATGTATGCATAAGGATGCACTACCACTGGCACTTGCTCCAGAAAAATGCACTAACGGAAACCCTTCATTTCAGCTACAGATTCTGGGCTTTTACGCAGGGTGGAGGCAAGAGAAACCTGAGCAGTCACTCTCAAGCAGGATATCAGCTGAACTCCCTTGGCCTGAACAAGAGGGGCCCGCATAGCCACACTCTTCATCAGGCTTCAGAAGGGCACAAGCCAACCAACCAGCAGTGACGTCAGCTGTTCAACTTGAAACCACAGCAAGAGATAAGCCAGCAGAGTATCTGTCTCGCAAAGATCTGGGGAGCGCAGAGCTTACCCAGTTCAATGACCATCCTGAGCGTTACAAGGCATGGAAATCCGATTCCAAGGATGCCATAGCAAATATGAGGCTTACTCCTAAGCAAGAGATGTATCTGCTGCTACACTGGTTGGGAAAGGAAACAGCCACACGTGCAGAAGAGTTGAACTCAGATCATCTCACCAAAGATTGCAGAGTGCCTATCAAGTGTACAGAATGTGGCAGCAACCAACATGTCTATGCCTTACACCTAGATGGTGCCGAACCAAACTCTAACCCAGAGTCAAATCATGGCGGGGAAATGGAGGAAGAGAGGGCGCCAACATTCCAAGTCACTCTGAGATGCACAAAGGTGTGTGAAGGAAACCGCAAGGGAGATCCTGCACCAAGACATGCCAGGCCAAAGTGCATCTTGAAGGACAGTATGACAAAGCAGCCGAAATGCACATCATCATAGACGAGCACAGCAACAGGTCCCTCATGAGATCAGAGTGCTATGACCTGTTTGACACCCACCAAAACTACTCCTTATACAGCATCAAAATTTGTGCATGGGTCATACAGGTGGCAGGGCAAACAGCAAGCGGTTATGTGATAGAAGCTATGGATGGCAGCGCCATGTCACGGTCACTCATACAAATTGAATGTCACTAGATATCAGATTGCAAGGATGAGATTCCCACGTCAGAGGTTATCTGGAATCACCCCCACCTGAGGCCCATAACTGACCAGCTCACACCCTTGAACTCAGATGCATAGATCCCACTCTTGCTGGACACAAATGCATCAGAATTCCTGGACAACCATGAGTCATGCAAGGGCCCAAGCAGCGCTCCCTACACAGACCGACTTAACTTGGGTTGGACAATAGTAGGCAATGTCTGCCTCAAGCCAACAAGAAAGTCAAGTGTCAATGTACTTTCCACCAATGCCCTAGAAAGTGGGCGCTCTTCCTTGTTCGAGTCATGTACCAACCACCTGACCACCAAACACGCTCCCGCCCACAAGGAACAAAGCATTGTCCCAACACTCTACAAAACAGTCTTTTCAGCAGACTTAGGAGAACACCTAGGAAACTCAGTGTTCCAGACCAGCAAAGATAAAGACAAACCTGCCTTCTCAATAGAAGATAAAGAGTTCCTGACTATAACGAACAAAGAGTTCAGTAAAGATAAGTCATTCCTTTCAGTAGACCATGCTAGAGACCTGAAAGACCTAGACTTGGGAGTGGGCACACCCTCGTTTTTATGCAGCCTTGGCCTAAGCTGGGACCTGAAAAATGACATTTTCACCTTTCAGGTCTCCACCCAAGAGCAACAGTGCACCCAACGAAGCATCTTGTCTACAGAGAATGTCCCATATGACCCACCACCAAGATTTTGCTCCTTGGACCACCCAAAGAAGCACAAGAAAAGAAAGCCACCATCCACCAATGAAGACCAGAGACTCAAAGACTCTCTCTCTTTTCTCTTGTTTAGTGTTGTGGTTGTCTGTCTCTCGTTTCAGCTCCTATGTGATGAAGAAGATGACCCTACAGCTGGTGGACAGCCTGAATGCAAATAATGGACTTTTCATGCTATTAATTTGATAAATTGTGATAATAATGATAGTGGTATCTACTGATACCAGGCGGGGAGTGTGCTATCCTCCGACAGCCTTGCACTAGTTTATAGTGTGACCCTAAAATGTGTTTAATGCTTTTACTGTAATTCTCACTTCTAAGGATGTTTTACTGCTGCAGTCCTTGCTGCAAAGATATATGAGCAATGCATTGTGTGTAATGTAGTCTCACATGTAATGCAACCACACCTGCCTGTCTGTATAAGGACTTTTACTATTGGTCTATCCTGCTGCAATGACCTCTCTTTCTCAGCCAAGCTTGGCTCCTTTATATACCTGCTATCATTTCCTGGACAGTCTTACTATCTCTGTCCCGAGAGGTCAGCCAGGTATGACCTTTCCCTCCAATCGACAGCTGCCCTCTGGGACCATCCCAGCTACCTGATGGCAGGCTCTGCCCCTATTGGTCCCTTTACCTCCTCCTCCCTGGGCCTGTGTGAGCCCCTTCTAGGCTTCTCTTTCTCCATGAGGCATTCTCCATCTTGGTTCAGACAGCATTTGTCCTGCTAAGCTCCCTGGAATAAACTCAGTTTTTACCTTGTACTATATCTCCCTAATGAGATATTGCACTTTCCAGCCAGCCAGCTCTGAGCTACTTCTACCTGTTTAACTATTTTCTCACCTCTGCAATAAAGCTGCCTTTCTTCAGATTTCTATTTCCAACCTTTGATACAGCTCTCAGAATCACGGAGTCTCTGTGCCTTGGGGCAACACTTCTGAACATCTGACTGTGAGTAAATTATCTATATTTATTCAATAAAGGAAACTTCAGAAATAAAGAGGCTCCAGGTGTGTGCTAGTGTGCCAAGGTTATACTTCAAAATATTGAGACTTTACAGATAACAAGTCTTAAGAGGCTTGAAATACAGTACAATTACCTGAAGGAGAAGACAAATTCATACAATTTATCGAACCGGGTTACCAAAGTTAGCACCGATCCTGTTAGACTATCAATGAAATGAAATGCTTTGATGTACCCATGCATACCTCCTACCCACTCCCCACCTTGCTAGACTGTCATTGAAATGCTTTGAAGCTTCACTTATATATATTATCAACTAACACATTTGCTTATTTCCGATCTGACGAAGAAGGGCAACCTTCGAAAGCTAATCAAGAAATGTATTAAGTTATGTCCAATAAAAAAGGTATCATATTTTCTTTTTCATGTTTTATTTTGTTTGATTTCTATTGATAACCTTTAAGAGTGGACTAACACGGCTACCACACCTCTCTACTTAAAAGTTAGCAACCAATGAGTTTACAGTCATAATACTTGAAATGAGTAAGTTAATGTGAAATTAAAGCTAAATTTAAGCCAGTATGGCAAACAAAGAAGTTATACAGTAAAAATGGCCCAAGATGCCAGAGGAAGAATCATAGCGGTTCAAAAATATTAATTCTATGCAGTTAGTGAAGAAACGTTGAAGTGGAACATCTTTAAGAATTTACGTTAAGTAACTTGAGATATGTTTTATTTCACTTGGAATGGAATGGCAGTGACTAAATATAGCCACGTGACAAGCTGAACCCTAGTAAACAATATATAAACACTAGTAAAAAAGGCCCGTTTCTGTTAGAAATGAAACGGGCGCTAGCAAGGTTTTCCTTGGAGTGTATGTTTCAGAAAGAGCGTGTGTGAGAGATGGAGCGTGTTTGTCAGAGAGAGAATGTGAGAGAGAGAGAGACACACACACACAGAGTGTATGTGTTTGTGCGAGAGAGAGAGTGTGTGAGAGACAGTGTTTGTGTTTCTGTGTGACACTGTGTGAGAGAGGGACAAAGACAGTGAGTGTGTGAGTGAGAGTGTATGTGGCAGACAGAGAATGAGTGACTGCCTGTGTGGTGTGAGGAACCCCCTCACCCCCTCCCTCTCCCCTGCCCCCTTGCAGCCAGGCATGTGCAGTGACCCTCCTCTCCCCGTGTTCCCCCTGCAGCCACCCATGTCCAGCATCCCCCTGCAGCCATCCATGCCCATCAACACTCCTCTCCCCCTGCTGCGTCCTTCCTGTCTCCCCTGCTCCCCCTGCAGCCACCCATGTGGTCTCAGGCCCCCCCCCCTCAGCATCCCTCCTGTCCCCCTGCAGGCACGCATGTGCAGCGTCCCTCCTCTCTCCCCTGTCCCCCCTGCAGCCAGCCATATCCAGCGACCCTTCTGTCCCCCTGCCCCCCCTGCAGCTACCCATGTCCAGCGACCCTCCTCTCCTGTGCAGCCACCCATGTCTGAGGACACTCCTCTCCTTTTTCCCTGTTCCTCCCCTGTGGCCAGCCATGTCCATCGACCCACCTGTCCCCCCTGATGACCACCAACCCTTCTGTCCCCCTGCCCGCCCTGCAGTGTCCGTCCTGTATCCCCTGTCCCCCTTGCAGGCACCCATGTGGTGTGTGGAGCCCCATCCCTATCTCCCTGTTCCCTGCCCCCCCCTGCAGCCACCCATGTGCAGCGACCCTCCCCTCCCCCTGCTTCCTTCCAGCCACCCATGTCCAGCGAGACCCCACCTTCCCCTCCCAGCCGGCACAGCACCCAAAGAAAGCCCCTTGTCCTCCCCCTTCGCGCATCACCCGACCCCCCCACCATGGCACATCACCAAGCCCCTCCCCCCCTCATCAACCCCCCTCGCCACCCGCAACTGCTAATACAAACTGTGTCCGGCGGCTGCTGCTTCCGCTATTCAGCAGCAGCAGCCCGTACATAAAGAAAACCAAAAAAAAAATCCTCCTAAAACGCACCTCCGTTGAGAAACATCTCACATGCGCTCCTCCTCTCCCCTCTGACGTCTCGGCGTTTCTCCGGGGTCTTCCGGCAGGGGCACTGACGTTGAGGGGAGAGGAGGAGCGGCTGCAGAGACATCAGCCAATGTGAGATGGTTCTCCACGGAGGTGCATTTTAGGAGGATTTTTTTTTTTTGGTTTTCTTTATGTACGGGCTGCTGCTGCTGAATAGAAGCAGCAGCAGCCGCCGGACAGAGTTTGTATTAGCGGTCGCGGGTGGCGAGGTGGTCGATGTGGGGGGGGGGGGGCTTGGTGAAGCGGCGGGGGAGGGGTTGGGTGATGCGGCGAGGAGGGAAGGGGGGTAGGGGCTTTCTGATGCCCCGTTGCACGGGTTGTTGTGGCAATGCGGCGGGGGGGCACTTAGAGGTGCACCGTCGAGGCTGTTTGTGTGTATGTGTGTTTGTGTGTGTATGTTTGTTTGAGTATGTTTGTGTGTGTGTGTGTTTGTTTGTGTGTGTTTGTTTGTGTGTGTGTTTCTGTGTGTGTGTTTGTGTTTCTGTGTATGTGTTTGTGCGTTTGTGTGTGCGTTTGCGTGTGTGTGTTTCTGTGTGTGTGTTTGTGTTTCTGTGTGTTTGTGTTTCTGTGTATGTGTGTTTGTGTGTGTGTTTGCGTGTGCGTTTGCGCGTGTGTGTTTGCGTGCGTGTGTGTGTTTGTGTTTATGTGTGTGTGTGTGTTTCTGTGTGTGTTTGCGTTTGTGTGTGTTTATGTGTGTGTGTGCGTTTGTGTATGTGTTTGTGTGTGTTTATGTGTGTGTGTGTGTTTGCATGTGTGTGTGTTTGTGTGTGTATTTGCATGTGTATGTGTGTGTGTTTGTGTTTCTGTGTGTGTTTATATGTGTGTGTGTTTCTGTGTGTGTGTGTTTGCGTGTGCGTTTATGTGTGTGTGTGCGTTTGTGTGTGTTTATGTGTGTGTTTGCGTGTGTGTGTGTTTGTTTGTGTGTGTGTGTGTGTTTGCATGTGTGTGTGTTTATGTTTGTGTGACGTTTGTGTGTGTTTGTGTGTGTGTTTATGTGTGTGTCTGTGTGTTTGCGTGTGTGTGTGTTTGTGTGTTTGCGTGTGTGTGTGTGTTTGTGTGTGTGTTTATATGTGTGTGTGTGTTTGCGTGTGTGTGTGTTTGTGTTTGTGTGTGTATGTGTGTTTGTGTGTGTGTTTATGTGTGTGTGTTTGAGTGTGCGTGTGTGTTTGCGTGTTTGTGTGTGTGTTTGCGTTTGTGTGTGTGTTTGTGTGTGTGTGTGTTTGCGTTTGTGTGTGTGTGTTTGTATGTATGTGTGTGTGTGTGTGTGTTTGTGTTTTTTTTTTGTGTGTGTGTTTTTTTGTGTGTGTGTGTTTGTGTTTCAGTGTGTGTTTGTGTGTGTTTGTTTGTGTGTGTGTTTGTGTGTGTGCGTTTGTGTGTGTGTTTATGTGTGTGTGTGTGGGGGGGGGGGGAGGGTTGCGGGTGGCTTTTGTGGTCGTGTGGTTGGGGAGTTTGCCAGCAGTCTGTAGCGATTTCTAGGCAGGGGGAGGAGTACGGAAACACTCCCCCTGCCTGGGTCGTTGTTTGTTGGAGGGGGTTGCCAGTTGGTAGGGGTGCCTTTATGGATCCCTTTACTCTCTGTGTTCCGCCCTCGAGGGCGGGGCAGAGAGACATGGTGAGTTGGATGGCTTCACCACCATGAACTTACGAACTGTTTAGGGATTTTGCAGATGGCTTCAGCAGGTTGTCTTCAGAATGTTGAGGTAGCGTTTTATGTACAGACTAGTAAAAAAGGCCCGTTTCTGACACAAATGAAACGGGCGCTAGCAAGGTTTTCCTTGGAATGTGTATGTTTGGGAGAGTGTATGTGAGAGTGACTGTTTGAGAGTCAGAGTGAAAGTGTGAGTGTGTGAGAGAGAGAGTGAGTCTGGGTGTGAGTGTGTTTGTGAAAGAGTGTGTGTGTGAGAATGAGAGTGTGTGCAAGTGTGTATGTGAGACACAGTGTGAGAGGGAGTGTGTGTGTGTGGGCGAGAGAGAGAGTGTGTGTGAGACACAGATTCTCTGTGAGAGTGAGTGTATGAGACCAAGCGAGTGTGTGAGTGACTGTGTGGCACATAGAGAGTGAATGTGATACAGTGTGAGACAGAGTGTGTGAGAGTGAGAGTCAGAAAGACATTGTATATGAGAGAGAGAGTGTGAGCCGTGCCCTCCCAATCCATGGCCATCTATCCCCTGCCCCCTCCATTCATCCTTTTCCAGCAATTCCCCTCTCTCCCTGAGCCCTGCCCTCCCAATCCATGGCCATCCATGTTTCTCTGTCACCTGCCCCCTCCATTCATCCCTATCCAGCATTTCCCCTCTCTGCCTGAGGCCTGCCCTGCAATCCATATCCATCCATGCCCATCTGTCCCCTCCATTCATCCCTATCCAGCAATTCCCCTCTCCCTGAGCCCTGCCCTCCCAATCCATGGCCATCCATGTTTCTCTGTCACCTGCCCCCTCCATTCATCCCTATCCAGCATTTCCCCTCTCTGCCTGAGGCCTGCCCTGCAATCCATATCCATCCATGCCCATCTGTCCCCTCCATTCATCCCTATCCAGCAATTCCCCTCTCCCTGAGTCCTGCCCTTCCAATCCATGCCCATCCATGCTCCTCTGTCACCTGGCCCCTCCATTTTTCCCTATCCAGCATTTCCCCTCTCTGCCTGAGGCCTGCCCTGCAATCCATATCCATCCATGCCCATCTGTCCCCTCCATTCATCCCTATCCAGCAATTCCCCTCTCCCTGAGTCCTGCCCTTCCAATCCATGCCCATCAATGCTCATCTGTCACCTGGCCCCTCCATTTTTCCCTATCCAGCAATTGCCCTCTCTCCCTGAGGCCTGCCCTGCAATCCATATCCATCCATGCCCATCTGTCCCCTCCATTCATCCCTATCCAGCAATTTCCCTCTCTCCCTGAGTCCTGCCCTCCCAATCCATGCCCATCCATGCTCCTCTGTCCCCTGCCCCCTCCATTCATCCATTTCCAGTAATTCCCCTCTCTCCCTGAGCCCTGCCCTCCCAATCCATGCCCATCCATGCTCCTCTGTCCCCTGCCGCCTCCATTCATCCTTTTCCAGCAAGTCCCCTCTCTCCCTTCCATGACCCCCCCTCGCATCCATGCTCCTCTCTCTCCCATGTCCCAGCCTGGCCCGCCCTCTTCTCCCCCCCCCCCTTCGCATCCATGCCCCCCCTTCGCATCCATGCATCCCTTTTTGTTTTTTTTCTTCTTTTTAACTTTACCTCCGTGGCGGTTCGTGCAGCGAAGCGTCAGGGAAGGAGGCGGCGCTCCCGACGTCTAGCTTTCCCTTCGCTGTGTTCTTTTGAAGGCGGAACACAGCGAAGGGAAGGCTAGACGTCGGGAGCGCCGCCTCCTTCCCTGACGCTTCGCTTCCGGATTTGTTTGGTTTGACGCGAGGGCGGGGCAGAGACGGCTGGCTGGCTTGAAGGCTTCACACCACGAATCCACGAACCCTTCAGCCTGGGAGTGACGTCAGATGGCTTCATAGAACGTTGTCCTCAGAACGTTGAGGGTGCGTTTTATTATATTAGATGGGGCGTGGCTGACGGCGGGTCTATGAGTGAGGGTGACTGGTCCTAGCCTATGAAGACTACAGGATCTTTGTGCTTCTCTGCCTTGGAGTGAGCTTCTCTGCCTTGGAGTGAGCTTCAGAACGTTCAAGGTGGGATTTATTAATATAGATGCTTCATCAGGGGGCCAAGTAACGGATGGCAGATCACGATGTCTTACATCATGGCGTCTCCTGCTCATATGGCACCGGTAGATCTCTCCCTGCTGCTCCCTCTGCGCGGAACAGGGGCAGAGGGAGCAGCAGGGAGGGAACAAGCGGACTCGGCCAACAGGCGCGCGGCACCCCCCCCCCCCCAGCAGGTAAAAATGCACCCGGAAGGAGGGTGTAATTTCGCCGGTGGGGGGGGGGCTGCGCTGCACCCGGGGGAGGCGCATCGGCGATCCGCCCCGGGTGTCAGGCAGCCTAGGAACGCCACCGCATTAGAGGAATCGGTGGTTTCTTGGTGTTGATCCAGTAAACACCTAGTTTAATGTTGTTTTGGCACTGGGGTATTTTATCCCATGTTTATCAATCAGAAGCCCTAGATTATAATCGATATTTCAAAAAACATGGGAAACAGTGCACACTGTTATGGGGAAAAATATGAAATTTTGGGTTTTCCCTATGTCATTTCATACCACTTTTAACCTGAAACAACAGGAGAAAAAAAGCCATGACTTTTCCTGTATTGTCAAATAGTGTGCATTAACTGTCCTCAGAAACAAACAAAAAAATGAAAAATCACATAAATGTCATGAGGAACGAGGCAGAACAAAATTTTTGGACTGTCACCTGTAAGGGACAACATCCTGACTTAGAAAATGAGGATAGGGTCAAGGTGGGGTTCCAGAAGTCTTAGGTGTTTCATGCATTCATTTCAAGTATTGCTTGCATACTGGTCAGATGCTAGAAATTCGCCTTTAAGTTGCATTTTCTTTTAAAACAGCTGGAAGCATCTTTGGGTTGTACTAAGAAAGGTGGTTTATGAACACAAAACACCAGTAACAGTGTCCAGCTATGGCCAAGTGCCTCTGATCCTAAAAGAAGCTATTGATAATAATTATGTTTTCATTCTGGATTACTGATATTTGTCATCTAGTATCATGCTTTGCCATTTTATTTTATTTTGACTCTGATGGTATGTACCGATTCCTTCCCCAATTTTTGTAAGGCACATAGAACTAGATTGAGATTTGGATATCTGTGGGATATCAGTCTAATAAATGAAATGAAATCTATTGCAAAACACTGGAAAGGGCCGCCAAACCGTTGTTTACCCAGTTCCCTTTCTCTGAGAGTGGATTTATTGCATGCATCTATAAACTAAGAATAAATGGCTGAAAGAGAGATGATAATCAGATGCTTCTCTTACCCGTTTGCACGGAGAGGGCTGCAGCCAGCAGGCAGGTGAGAAACGACATCATCTTCAGCTGAGGCTTCCAAACACAATGAGACCGAATTCCCCCGAGACAGCTTTTTATATGCTTGCAAAACGATGCACACTCTTTCGTTACCCAGGACTGATCAGGTTTACAGGAAAACGAAACTTAAATGATTCAAGATGGAGACTCCTCTTCACCTCCACCTCCATCTGCCACTGACTTGCAAAACCCAGAGAATGTAACACTTCCTCTCCTCGCCTAGCTCAGGGCTGCAGCTCCCCTGGCATGCTGGGCTGGACCCCCACAACACTGCATCCTGAGCCGTCAGTGGTACCATTGCTCCCTCCTCCTCGGTTTCAGAGCCAGATCCCCAGAGGAGCCCCACAGCTTCAAAGTGACCCATTTCCAGAAAGAAGATAGTGGGCTAGTCCTGGATGTCTGCCAAATACCATCTACATGCATTATGGGACTTGCAGCACTGATTTCAAGGGGTACAATCTGGGACTATAAATACCCCACTGCTTTAGGATGAACGTTTAAAACCAGGGCTAGCCAAAAAGTGTCCCTCCTGCAACTGGATATCTTGGCAGCTCCAGAGCCCATTTCAGTCTGCTGTGCCCTTCAGCAGTGCCAGTGTGGGTTATGAAATTGTGTGGCAGGCATGGCAACAGAAATTCCCTCTGCAGCATCACCCCTTGGCACCTGGTGGATTGTCTGTTAATGACTTCCGCTACCCCTGGTTTGTCACAGCTAAAATCACCTCCCTCGCTCTTGAGCTTTGCTTCACAGATTGCGGTGGCCACCATAATGAGGATTTGAACCTGGATTTTTAGATTGAACATCTTCCGGGAGGGCAGGGCCACTGAGAGGGGGGGGGGGGCAGGGAAAATTTCCCAGGCCTAGGCCTCCAAGGGGGACCCAGTGCCGAGGTTTCTTTCTCTCTTTCTCCTACTCCTGTCTAGATCAGGGTGATCGGGTCTCAACAGGAGCAGGAGAGAGAAAACTCCAGAACTGGGTCCCCCTTGGAGGCTGGGGAGGACCCGGAGGAGCAGACACTGCAGGTCTTCCTCCATTGCTTGCCAAGTGGCTGCTTTTCCTCTCAGGCCACGCATGCTTGGTTTTGAAAGCGAGTATGCGCTGAGAGAAAAAGCAGCCGCAGGGGCAGGCAATCGGCAGAGTGAAGAGCAGCACTGGAGGAAGACCTCTTCTGCTGGCGGGGCCTCGGGATCCCCGCCAGCCAAGGTATTTGCATTGCAGTTACGGCAGTGGCAGCAATCCAGGGGGTCGGCAGCAGCGACGATCATAAGGCGGTGGCAGCAGCGATGATCATGGTGGTAATGGGGGGGCAGCAGCGGCGATGATCGTGGGGGGGAGGGAACGGCAGCAGCAACAATCATGACCGGGGGGGGGGGACAATAGCCCTGCTCCGGGCCCAGTTCAGTCTCTCTGCAGCCCTGCGGGAAGGAATATGTCTGGCAGCCTCACTCTCTTTCCATGTCTCCTGCCATGAACCTGTTTTGACCAAAACCAGAGGTGTCCTTGCTTCCAGATGTGTAAGAATACAAATCTATGTCATACCTATAGACTGGTTTTGCCTGCCATTGGGATTCTCCATCATACTGATCAAGGAGGTTTTATGACAGGAGACTGCATGAGCATATCTTGCCTATTATATGGACTGAAGCCAGTGGGTGGAGTTTGCTGCCATCTTCGTTTGCCCAACACAGTAGTAAATGCCATTGAAAACAATAGCAAACTAGATTTTGCATTCTCTCTGTTTGGAGGAGAGCCGGGGGGGGGGGGGGGGGATATAAGGTGAGTTGGGGGGGAGGGATTGAACAGATTTTGAGGGATCTGTGAAGCAGGAAAACAAATGAGCTGCTGCCCATGCTGCCGCTGTCACAGAGCCCAGCCTAGCTTGGCAACAGTGGCGGCATGAGCAGCAGCTCATTTGCTCCCCCTCCCTTCACAGACCCCTTGAAACCTCCCCATACACTTCCCTTACATCCCTCCCCCACCCCTGATCCCCTCCTAATAGAGAGAATACAAAATCTAGTTTGCTATTGTTTTGGACACACCAAGATGGCGGCTGCTGCTGAGGGAACCGGCTTCAACTTTTCGATGCCATGCTGTCTCCGGTCATAAAACCTCCTTGATACTGATCCTTAAAAAACTGTCATAAGGGAAAATTCCCCCTCCATTGTCACCTTTACCCTTAATTCTGGTGGTCTCAACCCATGAATATTACCCAATCAGGGGATGGATGGGGTGGTAGCATCCCCTCCCCCCCAAAGAAATTGTATGATGTGATACCCGCCAGCGAGCCTTCTCAGGAGCAGCCCCCACACTCTGGAATTTACTCCCAGGAAGGCTACTTATAACTAGAGACTACCTCTACTTTAGGAAGCAGGTGAAAGCCTGGCTCTTCTCCCAAGCCTTCAATACATAGGGTGACTGACTATACACTCATTCTGCACCTGGACTAGCGTGCTACTCACACTGTAACTTAGATCAGATTCTTATATCTTGCTTTACTGTACTGTACAATGAACTTGCCATCTACCTAACCCAACTGACTCTGTATTGCCCATCTTGTCCCCATCTATATATCTGCACTTGGTCCCGCAGCTATATGGTAAGCTGTATTGTATAAAAGCATTAGTCTATTCATGTTAGCTGAATATTTTAACTCGTGCTTATTAGGTGTATCATTAGTATTATGCTAACATTGTATTATATCTCTGGTACTTGAATTCCACTGTTGTCAAGTGTGTATATCTTTGATACTGTTTCATGGTAGTCATATTATTAGGTTTCAATTTGCTGTTTTCAAGTTTACCTCATTTGTTGTATTTATGTTTATTCTTGGTCATTTTACTATTGTTAAATGCCATTAAAATGGTAAGTTTTATGTTAAATTGTACCTGCTGTACACTGGCTTGGGTGAATCTCTTCATAAAGGTGGTTAATAAATCCCAATAAATAAATGAAATAAGGTGCTGGTGATGAGTTGGCTGCCCTCCTCCATCACTAATATGTCCTTTGCACCCCCGATTCCCCCTAACCAAGCAGGAAAATTACACTGATGGTATTATTCCACAGGTGGAATTCAGATATCCTGGGAGGGATTTAAGACATTTCAGTGGGACTTATGTTCTAATCCATGTAACGGACATCAAAACCTCCAGTTACCACAGCTTTTCATTGAGAAACTTGAACACATTTTGTCATTCAGTCAAGTCCTGTCTTAAGGAAGGTACTGGCTCCTTATTTATGTATTATTTAGATTCCGTTTCAGTACTAAGGTGAATTACATTCAGGTATATGAGATATTGCCAAGTCCAAACCACCAAGCAGAAAACAGTTGTTAGGTTAGCACTAGCCTGTAAGGCCCTTGATCTCTCAAGGTCAGTGCTAGGGCCTCCTGGGCAAACCTTCAATCTTTCAGTGTCTCTCCCCCCCCCCCCCCCCCCCCAATTAAATCCTATCTATTGGCAGTAGCTCAGGCATAAACAGTTATACTTTCACAGGCGGTATTTAATTTATGGAGGGGGTGGGCCTTGATGTGCACATGAGCTTAATACAGGCCTGTACTTTCTTCCTAATTTTTGTTTTAGGGCCATTGTTGCAGGTTCTAGACCTGGGTGATCATGGAACTGGATACTCAGTAGTAGCAAAAAGATAATCTGGACTTGGTTGGACTGGGAAGGGGGGGAGGGGGGATGAAGCATGCTGACTGTTGGAAATATTGAGATAGAAAAAAGGAGATGCTACAGCCAGAGTGGAGGAGGTGGGGAGTGAGGGACAAAGAGAGGAGATGATGGACATGGGAGGATAGTGACAGAACATAGATGGGAGATGCTGGACCTGGGGGGATAGGGATACAGAGGGACAGGGACACAGAGGGGAAATGTTGGACTTAGAGAGAGGATAAGAAACAGGATACATATAGATGATTCTAGACATGGGGGAGATATGGATATGAGGGGAAGAGGGACTTAGAGGGGAGATGCTGAATCTGGGGACATAGGAAGACAATGGATAGTGGGGAGAAAGGGGAGATGCTGAAGAGGGAAGGAGGCAGGCAGAAGATGGGGAAGAGATGCTGGACACGGGGAGGAGGAGAGTGAGAAGAATTTGTGAAAGACTGGGGAATAAGAGGCTAGGAAAGGAGAGAGAGGTGAGAATGAGAGGGCTAGAATGAGGGGAAAGAGATGGAAAGCTGTCCGTAGATGCAGTAAAAAGAGGAAAATTGAGGACTGGTTGATAAGAAGGTGATGTTAAATCTGGATAGAGAAAAATAAAAATAAATGGAGAAAAACTGAAAGGAAGAGATCAGTGTTAAAGAATGATGCTGAGAAGGAAGTGAGACAGGAAGAGGGAGAAGAAATGGCAATTGGACAGGAAAAGAAAAAGAGTTCAGAAAAGATAGAGGAAATTAGAAACCATAGACTGGGACCGACATGATCAGAAAAATAAAATGGCCAGACAGCAATGGTAGAAAAACTAATGTTATTTTCTATTTAGTGATTGGAATATGTCAGTTTATGAAATATACACCTGCTAGAGCCAGTGTTAGACATAGTTGGGGCCCCAGGTAGATATTAGGAGGGGAAGGACCCAGTGGTGTGCTGGTAAATGTTTAACAACAGGCTCTCTCCCCGGTCCACCTCTGCACCCCTCCCTGTCCACCTCTGCGCCCCTCGACCACCTCTGCGCCTCCCCCCCCCCCCCCCCCCAAATACTGAGGAGAGAATGTGTTATAGGTGTGGATGCAAAGGACACTTGAGAAGGGACTGTTTTTCGAAGTTAGGGCTCACCTCTTATTCTCAGGGTCCAGTAGCAGATCAGCTTAAACAGACGGTAGAGATCTTGGGGGTCAAGGTCAGGGGACTGTTGGATTCAGGAGCTGATCAAACAATGCTTTCCCGGGGTTTGTGGGAGAGAATAAAAAGAAGGGGGAAGGGGGTTTGAGCAAGGAGAGGCGAGATGTAGGCATTCAGTGTGTGCATGGAGCTGTCAGTACCCTCTTCAGCGAGTTAGTATAACAGGGCCTTTGGGTAGACACTGGGTCTGGGTGGCTATATTACCCCGTCTTCCTCAAGAACTTATTTTAGGAAGGGATTGGCCTTCTTTTTCACACTGTTTAAGGGAGAAGGAGGGGTTGGTGGTTACCAGGGCTCAGCGTAGGGAGCGGAACGAGAAGGAGAAGGCTTTAGCTCAGATATTTTCTTTTCATGAGGATGTGCTAGGACTTCCGGGGAAGACTCGGGGGGCGGGGAGGCTAAAAAAACTAGCTCAGCGAGAGAGATCTCAGACTATGAAAGGAATTGAGCAGACAGGTGAATTTCCAAGAGTGCCCGGGGAGTTGTTGGAGCAGTTTCCTTCTTTTGCTAGGGAACAGGAGTCTGACTCCACACTTCAGTATGCTTGGGAGCGGGCAAAGGAAGAAAGGAGGGAGACTCTGGGACCCTCCTTTGTTATTGAGAAGGGTTTATTGTTTAGGGTTACCAAATCTGAAAGAGGCGGGCGCTTCGTTAAACAACTATTGGTACCACGGGGGTTTCAGGATTTAGTGATACGGGTAGCCCATGACTACCCATTGGGGGGGGGGGGGCATAAGGGAACTCAGAACACTTTGAGCCAAATTCTAGGTCGGTTTTATTGGCCTGGGGTGTATAAGGAGGTCCAGGATTTCTGTAGTTCGTGTGGGTTATGTCAGAAGGTGGCGAGAGAGGTCCAAGGCCGGTTCCCTTACTCCGCGGATCGGGATTCCATTAGGACATATTGCAATGGATATTATAGGGCCTGTTATTAGGTCTACTAGGAGCCTAAGAAATAAGATGGGAGAGTTAGAATATATTGCGCTAAATGAAAAATGAGATATAATAGGCATCTCTGAGACCTGGTGGAAGGAGGATTACCAGTGGGACACTGTCATACCGGGGTACAAATTATATCATAGTGATAGGGTGGATCGAATTGGTGGAGGGGTAGCATTGTATATTAATGAGAGCCTTGAATCAAATTGAAAATTCTACAGGAAACAAAACATTTTTTGGAATCACTGTGGGTTGAAATTCCATGTGTAAAGGGGAAAAGGATAGTGATAGGAGTGTACTACCGTCCACCTGGCCAGGATGAACAGACGGATGCAGAAATGTTAAAGGAAATTAGGGACGCAAACAAACTGGGCAACACAATAATAATGGGTGATTTCAATTACCCCGATACTGACTGGGTAAATGTAACATTGGGACACGCTAGGGAGGTAAAATTCCTGGATGAAATCAAGGACAGCTTTATGGAGCAGCTGGTACAGGAGCCGACGAGAGAAGGAAAAATTCTAGACCTAGTCCTTAGTGGAGCGCATGATCTGGTGCGGGAGGTAATGGTGCTGGGGCCGCTTGATAACAGTGATCATAATATGATCGGATTTGATATTAGCTTTGAAGTAAGTATACACAGGAAATCAAATATGTTAGCGTTTAACTTTAAAAAAGGAGACTATGATAAAATGAGAAGAATGGTGAAAAAGAAACTTAGAGGAGCGACTGCGAGGGTCAAAAATTTACATCAGGCGTGGATGCTGTTCAAAAACACCATCCTGGAAGCCCAGTCCAAATATATTCTGCGTATTAAAAAAGGAGGGCGGAAGCCCAAACGACAGCCGGCATGGTTAAAAAGTGAGGTGAAGGAAGCTATTAGAGCTAAAAGAAAATCCTTCAGAAAATGGAAGAAGGAACCAACTGAAAATAATAAAAAAAAAGTCAAATGCAAAGCGCTGATAAGGAAGGCTAAGAAGGACTTAAAAAAAAAGATTGCCTTGGAGGCAAAAACACATGGTAAACATTTTTTTAGGTATATTAAGTGTAGGAAGCCGGCAAAAGAATCGGTTGGACCGCTAGATGACCGAGGAGTAAAAGGGGCAATCAGGGAAGACAAAACCGTAGCGGAGAGATTAAATGAATTCTTTGCTTCGGTCTTCACCGCGGAAGATTTGGGTGGGATACTGGTGCCGGAAATGGTATTCGAAGCTGCCGAGTCAGAGAAACTTAATGAATTCTCTCTAAACCTGGAGGATGTAAAGGGGCAGTTCTACAAACTGAAGAGTAACAAATCTCCTGGACTGGTATTCATCCCAGCGTACTGATAGAACTGAAAAATGAGCTTGCGGAGCTATTCTTAGAAATATGTAATTTACCCTTAAAATCGAGAGTGGTACCGGAAGATTGGAGGATGGCCAATGTAACGCCGATTTTTAAAAAAGGTTCCAGAGGAGATCCGGGAAATTATAGACCGGTGAGTCTGATGTCGGTGCCGGGCAAAATGGTAGAGACTATTATTAAGAACAAAATTACAGAGCATATTCAAAAGCATGGATTAATGAGAAAAAGTCAACATGGATTTAGTGAAGGGAAATCTTGCCTCACCAATCTACTACATTTCTTTGAAGGGGTGAACAAACATGTGGATAAAGGTGAACCGGTTGATATTGTGTATCTGGATTTTCAGAAGGCGTTTGACAAAGTACCTCATGAAAGACTCCAGAGGAAATTGGAGAGTCATGGGATAGGAGGTAGTGTTCTATTGTGGATTAAAAACTTCACGATATTGACCCTTTATCTCTATCCTCCCATGTTTCAAACCTCCTCTCTACTGTGGCACCATCCACGTCTGTCAACAAGGCTGTTTCTTCTTACAACAATACTCTATCCTCTGCCTTAGACACTCTTGCACCTTTGATGACCCGCCCTATAAGGCGCACAAAACCCCAACCTTGGCTGACTTCTAATATCCGCTACCTACGTTCCTGTACCCCCTCCGCCGAATGCCTCTGGCGGAAATCTCGGGCCCTTGCTGATTTCTTACACTTTAAGTTCATGCTGACCTCCTTCCAATCTGCTCTTTTACGTGCCAAACAGGATTATTATATCCAACTGACCGACCCTCTTGGCTCTAATCCTCGACTTCTCTTCACCACATTGAACTCTCTCCTCAAGGTGCCCCCTCCCCCAACTCCCCCTTCATTATCTCCTCAGACCCTTGCTGAATTCTTTCACGACAAGGTTCAAAAGATAAACCTTGAATTCTCTACCTCGCCACCTCTCCATCCACTAGTCCGTTCCCCTCTCTCTCCTTCCCCTCATTCTTTTTCCTCCTTTCCTGAAGTTACTATAGAGGAAACTACACTTCTCCTTTCTTCCTCAAAATGTACCACCTGTTCCTCTGATCCCATTCCCACCCACCTTCTTAATGCCATCTCACCTGCTCTTATTCCTTTTATCTGTCACATTCTCAACCTCTCACTTTCCACTGCAACTGTCCCTACTGCCTTTAAACCTGCTGTGGTCACACCTCTCCTTAAGAAGCCTTCACTCGACCCTACTTGTCCCTCTAATTACCGACCCATCTCCCTCCTCCCTTTTCTCTCCAAATTACTTGAGCGTGCTGTTCACCGCCGCTGCCTTGATTTTCTCTCCTCACATGCTATTCTTGACCCACTACAATCTGGTTTTCGCCCTCTCCACTCAACCGAAACTGCTCTTACTAAAGTCTCCAATGACCTATTACTGGCTAAATCCAGAGTTCTCTATTCCATCCTCATTCTTCTTGATCTTTCCGCTGCTTTTGACACTGTCGATCACAGCATACTCCTTGATATCCTGTCCTCACTTGGATTCCAGGGCTCTGTCCTTTCCTGGTTCTCTTCCTACCTCTCCCTCCGCAACTTTAGTGTTCACTCTGGTGGATCCTCTTCTACTTCTATCCCTCTGCCTGTCAGCGTACCTCAGGGTTCTGTTCTTGGTCCCCTCCTCTTTTCTATCTACACTTCTTCCCTTGGTTCATTAATCTCATCCCATGGCTTTTCCTACCATCTCTATGCTGATGACTCCCAAATCTACCTTTCTACCCCTGATATCTCACCTTGCATCCAAACCAAAGTTTCAGCGTGCTTCTCTGACATTGCTATCTGGATGTCTCAACGGCACCTGAAATTAAACATGACCAAAACCGAACTTCTCATTTTTCCCCCCAAACCCACCTCTCCGCTCCCCCCGTTTTCTATTTCTGTTGATGGCTCTCTCATTCTCCCTGTCTCCTCGGCTCGAAACCTTGGGGTCATCTTTGACTCTTCTCTCTCCTTCTCTGCTCACATCCAGCAGACCGCCAAGACCTGTCGTTTCTTTCTTTACAACATCCGTAAAATCCGCCCCTTTCTTTCCGAGCACTCTACCAAAACCCTCATCCACACCCTTGTCACCTCTCGTTTAGACTACTGCAATCTGCTTCTTGCTGGCCTCCCAATTAGTCACCTCTCCCCTCTCCAATCGGTTCAAAACTCTGCTGCCCGTCTCGTCTTACGCCAGGGTCGCTTTACTCATACTACCCCTCTCCTCAAGTCGCTTCACTGGCTCACTATCCGTTTTCGCATCCTGTTCAAACTTCTTCTACTAACCTATAAATGTACTCACTCTGCTGCTCCCCAGTATCTCTCCACACTCGTCCTTCCCTACACCCCTTCCCGTGCACTCCGCTCCATGGATAAATCCTTCTTATCTGTTCCCTTCTGCACTACTGCCAACTCCAGACTTCGCGCCTTCTGTCTCGCTGCACCCTATGCCTGGAATAAACTTCCTGAGCCCCTACGACTTGCCCCTTCCTTGGCCACCTTTAAATCTAGACTGAAAGCCCACCTCTTTAACATTGCTTTTGACTCGTAACCACTTGTAACCACCTGCCTCCACCTACCCTCCTCCTTCCTGTACACAATAATTGATTTGATTTGCTTACTGTATTTTTTGTCTATTAGATTGTAAGCTCTTTGAGCAGGGACTGTCTTTCTTCTATGTTTGTGCAGCGCTGCGTATGCCTTGTAGCGCTATAGAAATGCTAAATAGTAGTAGTAGTAGTAGGTTAAAAGATAGAAAACAGAGAGTAGGGTTAAATGGTCAGTATTCTCATTGGAGAAGGGTAGTTAGTGGGGTTCCCCAGGGGGTCTGTGCTGGGACCGCTGCTTTTTAACATATTTATAAATGACCTAGAGATGGGAGTAACTAGTGAGGTAATTAAATTTGCTGATGACATAAACTTATTCAA
The DNA here is from genome assembly GCF_901765095.1 of Microcaecilia unicolor. Classification (NCBI taxonomy): domain Eukaryota; kingdom Metazoa; phylum Chordata; class Amphibia; order Gymnophiona; family Siphonopidae; genus Microcaecilia; species Microcaecilia unicolor. Next base: position 612,245,503 of record NC_044031.1, read on the forward strand.
AGTCATTAAATCGCGGGAGGATTGTGAAAAATTACAAGAGGATTTTACGAGACTGGGCGTCTAAATGGCAGATGACGTTTAATATGAGAAAGTGCAAAGTGATGCATGTGGGAAAGAGGAACCCGAATTATAGCTACGTCATGCAAGGTTCCACGTTACGAGTCACGGACCAAGACAGGGATCTAGGTATTGTCATTGATGATACGTTGAAACCTTCTGCTGTGTGCTGCTGCGGCTAAGAAAGCAAATAGAATGTTAGGTATTATTAGGAAAGGAATGGAAAACAAAAATGAGGATGTTATAATGCTTTTGTATCGCTCCATGGTGCGACCGCACCTCGAATATTGTGTTCAATTCTGGTCGCTGCATCTCAAGAAAGATACAGTGGAATTAGAAAAGGTGCAGAGAAGGGCGACGAAAATGATAAAGGGGATGGGACAACTTCCCTATGAGGAAAGGCTAAAGCAGCTAGGGCTCTTCAGCTTGGAGAAAAGGCGGCTGAGGGGAGATATGATAGAGGTCTATAAAATAATGAGTGGAGTTGAACGGGTAGATGTGAAGCGTCTGTTTACGCTTTCCAAAAATACTAGGACTAGGGGGCATGTGATGAAGCTACAACTGTAGTAAATTTAAAAAGAATCGGAGAAAATTTTTCTTCACTCAACGTGTAATCAAACTCTGGAATTCGTTGCCAGAGAATGTGGTAAAGGCGGTTAGCTTAGCGGAGTTTAAAAAAGGTTTGGACGGCTTCCTAAAGGAAAAGTCCATAGACCGTTATTAAATGGACTTGGGGAAAATCCACTATTTCTGGGATAAGCAGTATAAAATGTTTTGTACTTTTTGGGATCTTGCTAGGTATTTGTGACCTGGATTGGCCACTGTTGGAAACAGGATGCTGGGCTTGATGGACTACTACTACTACTACTATTTAGCATTTCTATAGCGCTACAAGGCGTACGCAGCGCTGCACAAACATAGAAGAAAGACAGTCCCTGCTCAAAGAGCTTACAATCTAATAGACAAAAAATAAATAAAGTAAGCAAATCAAATCAATTAATGTGAACGGGAAGGAAGAGAGGAGGGTAGGTGGAGGCGAGTGGTTACAAGTGGTTATGAGTCAAAAGCAATGTTAAAGAGGTGGGCTTTCAGTCTAGATTTAAAAGTGGCCAAGAATGGGGCAAGACGTAGGGGCTCAGGAAGTTTATTCCAGGCGTAGGGTGCAGCGAGACAGAAGGCGCGAAGTCTGGAGTTGGCAGTAGTGGAGAAGGGAACAGATAAGAAGGATTTATCCATGGAGCGGAGTGCACGGGAAGGGGTGTAGGGAAGGACAAGTGTGGAGAGATACTGGGGAGCAGCAGAGTGAGTACATTTATAGGTTAGTAGAAGAAGTTTGAACAGGATGCGAAAACGGATAGGGAGCCAGTGAAGGGTCTTGAGGAGAGGGGTAGTATGAGTAAAGCGACCCTGGCGTAAGATGAGACGGGCAGCAGAGTTTTGAACCGACTGGAGAGGGGAGAGGTGATTAAGTGAGAGGCCAGCAAGAAGCAGATTGCAGTAGTCTAAACGAGAGGTGACAAGGGTGTGGATGAGGGTTTTGGTAGAGTGCTCGGAAAGAAAGGGGCGGATTTTACGGATGTTGTAAAGAAAGAAACGACAGGTCTTGGCAATCTGCTGGATATGAGCAGAGAAGGAGAGAGAAGAGTCAAAGATGACCCCAAGGTTTCGAGCTGAGGAGACAGGGAGAATGAGAGAGCCATCAACAGAAATAGAAAACGGGGGGAGCAGGGAGATGGGTTTGGGGGGGAAAATGAGAAGCTCGGTTTTGGTCACATTTAATTTCAGGTGGCGTTGAGACATCCAGACAGCAATGTCAGACAAGCACGCTGAAACTTTGGTTTGGATGCAAGGTGAGATATCAGGGGTAGAAAGGTAGATTTGGGAGTCATCAGCATAGAGATGGTAGGAAAAGCCATGGGATGAGATTAATGAACCAAGGGAAGAAGTGTAGATAGAAAAGAGGAGGGGACCAAGAACAGAACCCTGAGGTACGCTGACAGGCAGAGGGATAGAAGTAGAAGAGGATCCACCAGAGTGAACACTAAACGTGCGGAGGGAGAGGTAGGAAGAGAACCAGGAAAGGACAGAGCCCTGGAATCCAAGTGAGGACAGGGTATCGAGAAGTATGCTGTGATCGACAGTGTCAAAAGCAGCGGAAAGATCAAGAAGAATGAGGATGGAATATTGACCTCTGGATTTAGCCAGTAATAGGTCATTGGAGACTTTAGTAAGCGCAGTTTCGGTTGAGTGGAGAGGGCGAAAACCAGATTGTAGTGGGTCAAGAATAGCATGTGAGGAGAGAAAATCAAGGCAGCGGTGGTGAACAGCACGCTCAAGTAATTTGTAGAGAAAAGGAAGGAGGGAGATGGGTCGGTAATTAGAGGGACAAGTAGGGTCGAGTGAAGGCTTCTTAAGCAGAGGTGTGACCACAGCATGTTTAAAGGCAGCAGGGACAGTCGCAGTGGAAAGTGAGAGGTTGAGAATTTGACAGATAAAAGGAATAAGAGCAGGAGAGATGGCATTAAGAAGGTGGGTGGGAATGGGATCAGAGGAACAGGTGGTACATTTTGAGGAAGAAAGGAGAAGTGTAGTTTCCTCAATAGTAACTTCAGGAAAGGAGGAAAGGGAATGAGGGGAAGGAGAGAGAGGGGAATGGACTAGTGGAGGGAGAGGTGGTGAGGTAGAGAAAGCAAGGTTTATCTTTTGAACCTTGTTGTGAAAGAATTCAGCAAGGGTCTGAGGAGATAATGAAGGGGGAGTTGGGGGAGGGGGGCACCTTGAGGAGAGAGTTCAATGTGGTGAAGAGAAGTCGAGGATTAGAGCCAAGAGAGTCGGTCAGTTGGATATAATAATCCTGTTTGGCACGTAAAAGAGCAGATTGGAAGGAGGTCAGCATGAACTTAAAGTGTAAGAAATCAGCAAGGGCCCGAGATTTCCGCCAGAGGCGTTCGGCGGAGCGGGTACAGGAACGTAGGTAGCGGATATTAGAAGTTAGGCAAGGTTGGGGTTTTGTACGCCTTACAGGGCGGGTCATCAAAGGTGCAAGAGTGTCTAAGGCAGAGGATAGAGTATTGTTGTAAGAAGAAACAGCCTCGTTGACAGACATGGATGGTGCCACAGTAGAGAGGAGGTTTGAAACATGAGAGGATAGAGATGAAGGGTCAATATCGTGAAGATTCCTAGATAAATTAGATAAGATAGGAGGGACTGGGAGGGAGGAGATTTAAGTGTGAAAGTTATAAGATGGTGATCAGAGGAGGGAAGATCAGAGGCAAGGAAACTAGAGGGTGAACAGTTGGAGGAGAAGATGAGATCAAGACAGTGACCATTTTGATGAGTGGGGGAGGTGGAGCATAGTTGGAGATTAAAGGAGGACGTTAAAGCGAGTAACTTGGAAATATAAGAGTTGGAAGGATCATTAGCAGGAATATTAAAGTCACCAAGGATGAGAGAGGGGGAGGAAGGATCATGGAAGAAGGCAAGCCAGGCGTCAAAGTCACTGAGAAAGGATGAAAGGGACTTATCAGGGGGACGATAAATGACCGCTATTCCAAGAGGCAGAGGAGAGAAAAGGTGGATAGAATGGACTTCAAAGGAGGAAAAACAGTGAGATTGAGGTGGAAGAAGGGGTTGAAACCTGGAGGAGGGAGAGAGAAGTAGTCCAACACCGCCCCCACGGCCAGCAGGGCGAGGAGTATGTGAAAATAGATAACCGCCGTGGCACAGGGCTGCGACTGAAGCAGAGTCATCAGGGCAGAGCCAGGTTTCTGTTATGGCGAGCAGATGGAGGTGTCGCGAGATAAAGAGGTCCTGGATATAGGCGAGTTTGTTACAGATAGAGCGGGCATTCCATAGGGCGCAAGAGAAGGGCAGAGAAGAGGAGGGGAGTAGAGAAATAGAGATTAAGTTAGAGAGGTCGCGGTGAGATCTGTAGAGTTGGGATAATAGTTGGTGAGGGGGGCCAGGATTGGGATTGATGTCACCGGCTGAGAGTAAGAGAAGGAGTAAAAGAGAGCGGAGGAGAGTAGGAGAGGTGTGGCCATGAAGGCGTCGAAGGCGAGAGGTATTTAGGTGGAATGGGGAAGGCAAAATGGGCGGAAGAAAGAGGCGGAGATTAAAAGCCAAGAGGGAGGAAGAGGGTAGGAGAGAAGGTGAGGTGATGAAGTCGATGGATGGGCAGTGAGTTCCTGTAGCGGAGAGAGGTAGGGGGTGAGGGAAAAGATTAGGAAGGGACAGGGCTAGGAAGAGAATGTGAATAGGGGCCATAAATGACTGAGGTACTTTAGCAACTGGGAAGAAGATTAGATGTAAAGAGAAAAATGCCCTGCGCACCGTTAGGCGCGCGGCACCTAGAGCGGAGGCCCTGAGTGGATCGGAGTGGACCTGGGTGTCACCCCGGAGAAGGCTGTAAGGGTATGCAGATGAGCTGCAAGTCCTCCACAACACCTGAAAGGCAGCCGGTGGTAGAGCTGGGCACCTCTCAGCTGAGGAAAGGCTTACCAGGGGTTAGGCCGAAGCCAGCATTCCTCCCCCTGAGGGTCGTCTTTGGTCTTTCCCAGTATGGCAATACTTATGTACTTATGTAGAAGGTTCTTGTACAGTGGTGGAAATAAGTATTTGATCCCTTGCTGATTTTGTAAGTGTGCCCACTGACAAAGACATGAGCAGCCCATAATTGAAGGGTAGGTTATTGGTAACAGTGAGAGATAGCACATCACAAATTAAATCCGGAAAATCACATTGTGGAAAGTATATGAATTTATTTGCATTCTGCAGAGGGAAATAAGTATTTGATCCCCCACCAACCAGTAAGAGATCTGGCCCCTACAGACCAGGTAGATGCTCCAAATCAACTCGTTACCTGCATGACAGACAGCTGTCGGCAATGGTCACCTGTATGAAAGACACCTGTCCACAGACTCAGTGAATCAGTCAGACTCTAACCTCTACAAAATGGCCAAGAGCAAGGAGCTGTCTAAGGATGTCAGGGACAAGATCATACACCTGCACAAGGCTGGAATGGGCTACAAAACCATCAGTAAGACGCTGGGTGAGAAGGAGACAACTGTTGGTGCCATAGTAAGAAAATGGAAGAAGTACAAAATGACTGTCAATCGACAAAGATCTGGGGCTCCACGCAAAATCTCACCTCGTGGGGTATCCTTGATCATGAGGAAGGTTAGAAATCAGCCTACAACTACAAGGGGGGAACTTGTCAATGATCTCAAGGCAGCTGGGACCACTGTCACCACGAAAACCATTGGTAACACATTACGACATAACGGATTGCAATCCTGCAGTGCCCGCAAGGTCCCCCTGCTCCGGAAGGCACATGTGACGGCCCGTCTGAAGTTTGCCAGTGAACACCTGGATGATGCCGAGAGTGATTGGGAGAAGGTGCTGTGGTCAGATGAGACAAAAATTGAGCTCTTTGGCATGAACTCAACTCGCCGTGTTTGGAGGAAGAGAAATGCTGCCTATGACCCAAAGAACACCGTCCCCACTGTCAAGCATGGAGGTGGAAATGTTATGTTTTGGGGGTGTTTCTCTGCTAAGGGCACAGGACTACTTCACCGCATCAATGGGAGAATGGATGGGGTCATGTACCGTACAATTCTGAGTGACAACCTCCTTCCCTCCGCCAGGGCCTTAAAAATGGGTCGTGGCTGGGTCTTCCAGCACGACAATGACCCAAAACATACAGCCAAGGCAACAAAGGAGTGGCTCAGGAAGAAGCACATTAGGGTCATGAAGTGGCCTAGCCAGTCACCAGACCTTAATCCCATTGAAAACTTATGGAGGGAGCTGAAGCTGCGAGTTGCCAAGCGACAGCCCAGAACTCTTAATGATTTAGAGATGATCTGCAAAGAGGAGTGGACCAAAATTCCTCCTGACATGTGTGCAAACCTCATCATCAACTACAGAAGACGTCTGACCGCTGTGCTTGCCAACAAGGGTTTTGCCACCAAGTATTAGGTCTTGTTTGCCAGAGGGATTAAATACTTATTTCCCTCTGCAGAATGCAAATAAATTCATATACTTTCCACAATGTGATTTTCCGGATTTAATTTGTGATGTGCTATCTCTCACTGTTACCAATAACCTACCCTTCAATTATGGGCTGCTCATGTCTTTGTCAGTGGGCACACTTACAAAATCAGCAAGGGATCAAATACTTATTTCCACCACTGTATATTCTTGTTATCATTGATATGGCCACTCGGTTTCCGTGGGCCATTCCTTTGTGCAGTATCTCTGCCAAAGTTATTGCAGCAGAGCTTATCAGGCTGTTTTGTGAGGTAGGTTTTCCGAAGGAAGTCCTTACGGACCGAGAAACTAATTTCCAGTCACGTACACTCACTCAGGTATGGGAAGCTTTTGGGATCTCTCATATCTGTACCTCAGCATACCATCCCCAGACTAATGGGATGGTAGAAAGATTTAACAAAACATTGAATACACTGTTAAGGAAGGGGTTAGGCTCTCAATACGAAAACTGGGATCAGCTTCTGCCATTCGCCTTATATGTGATTAGAGAATGTGTTCAGGCCTCCCTTGGGGTTTTGCCATTTGAGCTCTTATATGGTCGAGCTCCAAGGGGGGTGCTTGACATGGTACGGGAACGGTGGGTTCCACCAGGGCAGGAGGATAAGACGGTGGTATCTTATCTTTATGATTTGAAAGGTCAGTTACGGAGGTTAGGGGCCTTATCGAGAGAAAATCTTAGAAGAGCACAGGAGTACCAGAAAGGGAGGTTTGATAAAGGGGCCTGGGAGAGATCATTTGAGGAAGGGGATAAGGTCCTGGTTATGATTCCGGCAGTGGCGTAGCCAGACTGCCAATTTTGGGTGGGCCTGAACCCAAAGTGGGTGGGCACAAAATTTTCTCTGTACCCCCCCCCCCCCCCCCCCCCCCCAGCAAAATGTAGTCACACTCAGATGCATTTGTCACACAGGGTAAAGTGCTGCTTTTCAGTGCATCAGATTTCAGACAATTTATTTAATAGCCTTAACACCCTTTTCAGTGAGCTATCAGAGGCCAAAACCTCCTGCCTCAGGTCAGTATAATGCTGTTACGGTATCCTCTCCTGACCTAAGGAAGGAAGTATTGGTCTCTGAAACTTTATTAACACCATATTACTTTATCCTAAATTAAAAATAAAATTATTTTCTTTACCTTTGTTGTATGGCCATTTACTTTTTCTCATTGTGTTGCTCCCAGTCTCTAGATTCTGCTTTCCTTCGTTTTCGCTTGACTCTTCTGCCAGGGTTTCCTGGCCATTTGTCATTTTTCTCTCCTTTTTCTTTGCTTTCTTCAATATTTTTCTGCCTCTCTCTGTGTCCAGATTTAATTCATTCTTACTATCCATTCTTTAATTTCCTTCATCTACTTATGGCTTTTCATCTTTTTCTCGCCCTTGTTCTCCCCATGCCCCTTCCTTTTATTCTCCAATCTTTCACTACTCCCCCTTTCCATGCAGCAGCTCTCCTCTTTCTCTCCCCATCCTTCCAGTGTCTCCCCTCTCTCTCCCCATCCTTCCAATAGTCTCCCCTCTTTCTTTCTGCATCCTTCCATCCAGTGTCACCTCTTTCTCCCTACCCTTCCATCCAGCGTCTTCCCTCTTTCTCTCCCCATCCTTCCACCCATCTACCCTCTCTCCTGATCCTTCCATCTAATGTCTCTCTCCCTCCTTCTAACCAGTGTCTATCTCTCTACCCTTTTCTGTTCAGTGTCCCTTCTCTCTCCACATCCTTCCACTCTCCCCTTTTTCTCTGCATCCTTTCATCCATCTCCCCTCTTTCTCTGCCATCCTCCCATCTGTTTTCCCTCTTTCTCTCCCCATCCTCCGTTTCCCCTCTTTCTCTGCCATCCTCCCATCTGTTTTCCCTCTTTCTGTCCACATCCTTCCATTTTCCCTCTTTCTCTCCCCATCCTTCCATTTTCCCTCTTTCTCCCCATCCTGCCATCTGTTTTCCCTCTTTCTCTCCCCATCCTCCGCTTTCCCTCTTTCTCTGCCATCCTCCCATCTGTTTTCCCTTTCTCTCCACATCCTTCCATTTTCCCTCTTTCTCTCCCCATCCTTCCATTTTCCCTCTTTCTCTGCCATCCTCCCATCTGTTTTCCCTCTTTCTCTCCCCATCCTTCCATTTTCCCTCTTTCTCCCCATCCTGCCATCTGTTTTCCCTCTTTCTCTCCCTATCCTTCTGTTTTCCCTCTTTCTCTGCCATCCTCCCATCTGTTTTCCCTCTTTCTCTCCCCATCCTTCCATTTTCCCTTTCTCCCCATCCTGCCATCCATTTTCCCTCTCCCATTCAGGCCCACCAGCCCCAGCTCCCATTGCCGGCCACTGCTGCTTTTCCTGATGAGCAGCAGGGCCGGCGCTACAAAAAGAAGAAGCGCTCAGCTGACTGAGCTGAGCGCCAACGCGTCGCTAACCCGACGAGAAAAAATGTTTTTAAAAAAAAGCGGCACTGCAGGCAGCCTCGAAGCATTGGCTGCTGCCTCTGCAGGCTCCTTCCGTCTCTTACGTCACTGCCCCTGCTTCGCTACAGGGCAGTGATGTAAGAGACGGGAGGAGCCTGCACAGAGCCAGCAGCCAATGCTTCGAGGCTGCCTGCGGTGCCGCATTTTTTTAAAAACATTTTTTCTTGTCCTTAGCGACGCATTGGCGCTCAGCTCAGTCAGCTGAGCGCTTCTTCTTTTTGTAGCGCCGCGCGCCGGCCCTGCTGCTCATCAGGAAAAGCAGCAGTGGCCGGCAATGGGAGCTGGCGCTGGCGCTGGGCGGGCCTGGGCTGGAATTGGGTGGGCCTGGGCCCACCCAGGCCCACCCGTAGCTACGCCCCTGGATTCCGGATGGGCCTCATAAATTCACTAGTAGATGGAGGGGACCCTGTATGGTGAGGAAGTGGTTGAGTCCGGTTACATATGAAGTGAGGAATGAACAAGGGAAGAGCCAATTATACCATGTAAATTTGTTGAAACCCTGGCGGGAGAGGGAAGCATATGTAGGGAGGACATGGGAGGAGTGGCCTAGTGGTTAGGGTGGTGGACTTTGGTCCTGGGGAACTGAGGAACTGAGTTCAATTCCCACTTCAGACACAGGCAGCTCCTTGTGACTCTGGGCAAGTCACTTAACCCTCCATTGCCCCATGTAAGCCGCATTGAGCCTGCCATGAGTGGGAAAGCGCAGAGTACAAATGTAACAAAAAAAAAAAAAACCAGAAGAGGATCTGGGGCCACAAATTTCAGAGATTTTTATCCCGGAAGAAGTAGCAGTGGGGGACGGGCTAGATGAGCAGCAGAAGGAACAGATTCAGGTCCTTTTGAAAGAATTTCAGGATGCTCTTACTCCTTGCCCTGGAGAGAAGCATTTGATTACTCATGACATTGTTACAGAGAACGGAAGTGGTGCGACAGAGGCCTTATATGTTATCCCCGGTTAAACAACAGGAAATAGCAAGGCAGGTAAGGGAGATGCTTGATTTTGGTGTGATAGAGGAGTCAGTAAGCCCATGGTCCAGTCCATTGGTTCTTGTGCCAAAATCTGACGGGACCTGGCGCTTTTGCATTGACTTTCGGCAAGTAAATGCTCTCTCCTTGCCTGATGCGTATCCTATGCTTCGGATTGAGGAGCTGCTAGATAGACTGGGCTCGGCTCAGTTTTTGTCCATGCTGGATTTAACAAACGGGTATTGGCAGATTCCCCTTTCGTTGGAGGCCCGCCCTAAGACTGCTTTTTGTACTCCAATTGGTCTGTTTCAATTCGAAAGTATGCCTTTTGGATTGAATTCGGCTGCTGCCTCCTGCCAGCAACTTCTGGATCGGGTTCTGAGACCTCATCAGGGGTATGCAGCCGCATATTTAGATGATGTGATTATTCATAGTCAGGACTGGGAAACACATTTAACGCAGGTAAAGAGGGTATTGCAGTCTTTCAGGGAAGCGGGGCTCATGCTTAACCCGCAGAAATGTCATTTTGCAAAACGAGAGGTTAAGTATCTAGGTTATAGGGTAGGGAATGGGCAGGTAAGGCCTCTGTATGATAAGGTTGAAAGTATTCATCAATTTCCGTTTCCCTCTACAAAGAAAGGGCCAAGAGGTTTTCTGGGTTTAATAGGATATTACAGAAGGTTTATTCCTCACTTTGCCTCACGTGCTACTCCTTTGACAGATATGTTGAAAGGGAATAAGCCCAATCAGCTTAGGTGGCAGGAGAGGGAAGAGTGAGTTTTTTCTGCTTTACGTTTAGCGTTATGTCAGGAACCGCTGCTTAGAGCTGTGGACTTCGGGAAACCTTTTGTCTTACGGATGCTTCAGGTGTGGGGTTAGGGGCGGTGTTGTCCCAAGTCCATGAGGGGGAAGAACACCCGATACTGTATTTAAGCCAAAAGCTTCTGCCTCATGAGACTCGTTATGCCACCATCGAAAGGGAGTGTCTGGCCATTAAGTGGGCTATTCAAGCTTGTCAGTATTATTTGGAGGGACGCCCCTTTAAATTAGTTACTGATCACGCTCCTTTAAAATGGCTAGGATAAATGAAGAACAATAATGTTAGACTCATGAGATGGTATTTGGCACTACAGCCTTTCCAATATCATATAGAGCATCGGGCAGGGAAGTTGTTGCAGCATGTAGATGTGTTGTCTAGAATTGCTAGTCCGAGTGATGGAAAAATAAAGGAAAAATGGACTAGCAATCATTTAGTCGGGGGGGGGGGGGGGTATGTGAGAAATGTGAGAAACAGGGAAACTACAGGTCCCAGAGTGCATTGCAAGATAGGAGGAATCAGGACAGGGAAAATCTTCAGATTCAGGAGGAGGGAGGAGAGGGGCTTCATTGGGAAATGGAGTCAGCTGAGGAGAGTGTGGAACACCTGAGGGAGGGGGTGGAGAATGACGGGATGGAATGGGAGGAGTTAGAACAAGTATGTTTGAAAGCCTGGCTAAGGTGAACTGTGTTTTGAGCCCCGGCTAAAGTGAACTATGTGTTGAAGCCTGGCAGAAGTGAATTTGTTGGAGCTGGATTAAAGTGAAGCAGTGAATGGAATTTATTAATCCAGCTGCCTAAAGACACATAAGGAATTGGATTGAACTTTGATTTTCTTTCCTTTGTTTGTTCTTATGGGAACTGGCTACTGGAAGGTGTTTTGAGAGCTGCATTCATATATGCAATAGAAGCGAATTAGAAGAAGTGAGTCTGGCTACAGATTATCTCTCAGTGAACACTGCCGTGAGAGGAAGCTTGGTCTGACAATATGCAGCACCTCTCCCCTTCCTTCTAACCCCCTCTGCATATCCAGCATCTCTGTCCGTTCCCTTCAGCTCCCCTTGCAGGTCCACATCATCCCATTCCTCTTGCCCTCCCCTGCATATCCAGCACCTACTACTACTACTACTTAACATTTCTAGAGCGCTACTAGGGTTACGCAGCGCTGTACAAATTAACAAAAAAGGACAGTCCCTGCTCAATGGAGCTTACAATCTAAAGGTCGAAATGTCAAGTTGGGGCAGTCTAGGTTTCCTGAATAGAGGTATAGTGGTTAGGTGCCGAAGGCGACATTAAAGAGGTGGGCTTTGAGCAAGGATTTGAAGATGGGCAGGGAGGGGGCCTGGCGTATGGGCTCAGGGACTTTATTCCAAGCATGGGGTGAGGCGAGGCACAAAGTCCAGTACCTCTCTTCCTTCCCTTCCCCTCCCAGAGCCAGCACCTATGTGTCTTCCTTACCCCCACAAGTCCAGCACATCCATGTCTTCCTTAATCCCCTGTAAGTCCAGCACCTCCACATCTTCCTTACCCCCTCCCCCCAAATCCAGCACTTCTCCCTTCCCTTCAGCCTTCTCCCTTTATAGGTCCAGCATCCTACTGTCTTCCTCACCCTCTCCTATCCCTGCACAGTAGTCTAGAATTCAGGGGATTCACACCTAACATACACGTGGGGATTTACACCAGGTTCCAGTTGGTGTAGATCCTTACGCCTAAAAGTTGGGTGCAGATCATATTAGCCCTCTCCTCAAGTCACTTGATTCTTGATTGGTTCCCTTTTTGATGCTGCTTTTAACTCCTAGCTTGCTCAGATGCCTTGCTGTTGGCTCCCTTCTTTTGCCCTTTCCCTTTGGATACTGGGGTCTTCGATTATGTAGTTGTTGTTGAAGAGCGGGCGTCATTCTCGGTATATGTCGTGGCTACTTCTTGCTGCGTGGGAGGTGCGGCAATTTCTTCCTCCATCCTGTGTTCGGGTAGGTGTTGCGCCCTCTCGATGTCGTGGCCCTTTTCCGCTTCCATTCTGCTCGGGTAGGTGTGATATAATGTAGTCGAGAGAATGGGTAGATCTAGATAACTTAAGAGATAGTATGTTAGTACTGCATTCATTACAAAAAAATTTTTTTTTTTTGGGTACCTATGGTGGCATACCCTACTAGAGGGCTCCCTAATTTGGCCATCTTTTAACTGACCAAGATGGCCGCCCCTTGATATACCAGCATGGGTGACTAATATGGACGCTCTGACTGCCCCTTGCCACAGGCTTCAACTATGGCCATCTGTGCCCTCCCATAATATATATACATTCAATAAGGCCGACCATCTGTCTAACCACAATGGCAGCCCTGTCTGGTGCTCACTTACATGCAGGCTTCCTAGTATGCCCATATGGGCTGACCAAGATGGCCACCTCCATGCCTTACCAAGATGGCCGCCATCCCTTCCAGGTCCCAAAACACTAGTCTTGTGTAGGGTTACCATATGGCTCCAGAAAAAGGAGGATGGATTGAGCCAGCCGGGTTTTACTTCCATTGCTTTCAATGGAAGTAATTGAGCCAGCCGGGTTTTACTTCCATTGCTTTCAAATGAAAAGCAATGGAAGTAAAATCCGGCTGGCTCAATCCGTCCTCCTTTTTCTGGAGCCATATGGTAACCCTAGTCCTGTGTTGGATCAACAGCAATTCAAAAATGGTTTATTCATTTAGATTTGCTCGCGCCCTTACTCCTCGAGATGATATGCGAGGTGGGGGGACCACCGGAGTAGCGCAGGACCGCAACCTGGCCGAAACCAGCGCGGATGTGCGCGAAACAGATACAGCTCTCTTTTTTTTTTTTAATTTACGCCGGAGTGGACATACGCTGGAAGGTCCGGAAACGGCAAGCGGGAAAGGCGCGGGAGGGACACAATGCTTCGGGATAGTGCAAAAACAAACACCGGCCACGCGACCAGCAACACTATTAGCTCGGGATGCGATTGCGGGCCGTCCAATGAAACACTCCCCACTGCCTTCTGGATGATAAGAGACGACCCACAGCCACTCGGAGGGAGGGAGAAACCACACAGGCGAGTACTTACATCAATAAAGCTGCTCGCGGGCAATATAAATCCCGGGTCCGCTCCTCAAGGCACGCGCCACCTTTCTTCCCATGTGGGCTCTGGCTGGGTGCCGAGTGCTGGCTGGAGTCTGCTGGCAACTGGTTAGTGCTTGCTGGCTGGTGGCCGGACGCCGAAGAGGCCGTCCGAGCCCAGCCCAGGGTTTTTAAACCCCCCCCCCTTTTCCCAGCCCCTCACAGCGGGGAGCCCCTGCGAGGCGGGGCCCTGACCTCCTCCCCTCGCTTGCTCCCCACTGCTTCGGGTAGGCTGACCCATCAGTGCATGGCGCCATGTTAATGTCGGCTCCGTGCACCGGTGGGGCACTTCGCCTCGTTTTTCCACTCTCTCCCTACACTCCTCCCCGGGACCTCAGTTCACTGGGTAAATCTCTTATCTGCACCCTTCTCCTCCACTGCTAACTCCAGACGCTGTTTCTTTTATCTTGCTGCACCATATGCCTGGAATAGACTTCCTGAGCTGGTATGTCAAGCTCCATCTCTGGCAGTCTTCAAAGCTAGGCTAAAAGCCCACCTTTTTGATGCTGCTTTTAACTCCTAACCCTTATTCACTTGTTCAGAACCCTTATTTTATCATCCTCACTTTAATATTCCCTTATCTCTTGTTTGGCCTGTTTGTCTGTCCTAATTAGATTGTAAGCTCTGTCGAGCAGAGACTGTTTCTTCATGTCCAGTGTACAGTGCTGCGTATGTCTTAGTCGTGCTATAGAAGTGATTAGTAGTAGTAGTAGTAGTGAATCCCAGTGCTATTCACTATTCTATAAATGGCACCTAATTTGGAGCACGTTTATAGAATAGCAGTTTTTTTGGTGCCCAAATTTGGGTGTCATTTAGTGAATCTAGTCCATACCATGTATAAATGCCAATATTCTAGGTAAGCACTATTTTGTAACACAGTGCCTCGGTGCAATGGTGCATACTTTAAAGGTGGACATACACATTGGTGGAGTTTGGGTGGAGCACACAATTATTTGCATAAATTATAGAATGCTATAGTTTATGTGTGATTTTTAGCACTGGCATTTACATCACTTCTATAGCTAACATAAGTGCTCACACCTGAAATATAAGAGTGAATTAGGCCTGTTATATGAGTATTCTATAAAGGAAAGTACAGGCACCTTTTTCATGCCTAAAAATGTATAGAATTACCCATAAACATTACATGCACTCTGTAAACATTCAGAAAAACACTATTTTTCCAGTAATATCAGTCATAGTATGGACAAGATCACTAACACTTTAAAATTCCATTACATAGCTGTCCTCTGAAGTTCAGTTTTTGTTCACTTGAAATTTCCTCTCTGCATTGCAGTTGCCTTAACAGAGGAAGGGGACAATAGGGGGTCAGCCGCCGATGACCAGCATTTTGTCCTCTGTGCAGCAAGTGTGGGACCGCTGTGTGACGAGCTGCCCATAGATGACTGGGTTGATGAGTCCTTTGATTAGCGCCGACGAAGGAGCATCGATGCTCTTGGACCTGGAAACAACTTCATCGCTCAAAAATCATTTAACCACCATGCCCAAAGGAGTGGAGGAGTGAGTCAGGAGTATATGCTGAAACAGAAGTCGTTTACAGCTGAACCCGTGTCGGCGGTGCTACTCCTAAACCCTTAAGAGTTATCAGCTTGGAGTTTTTGGCTCCCGTGGAGGTTGCATTGAATGTCATCTGGAGGGTGCTCCAGGACCTGACGGTGGTAGAGAATGACTTTGCTTCAGATATAGTCTTGTTAATGAGCCACATGGATAATCTAATCGAATCCTTTGACAATATACAGCAAATGAAGTTCTACTGAAGTAGGAAACGGTTAAGATTTGAAAATGATAAAAGACCAGAAAAAATTTGAACAAAATGAATATTGTTGCAGATGATTAATATCAAGATTGTTGTTTCCCCAGAGTTCCGGGTATGACTCCTAATGTTTTTTTTCCTCTGAAATGATTCCTCTTAATATATTAATTCAAAAGGAGTGAAGCTTGTGAAACTGGGATTACTTTAATCAGCGGGAATTGGATTGGAGATTCAAGGATTTGTATTGTTAAACAATTTCTGGTTTTAAAAGGGAAAAAAATGAAATCAGGTGTATTACTTTCACTAATATTGGACAATAAGCATGTTTCCAATGAAATTGATGGACTATGCACTGTTATGGTCTTGAAGAAACCAACCAGATGATCAATGTGGAATAATGATTTAGATAAATAATAACTGGGGATAATCGGGTTAATACCACGTTTTCTTTGTTTGCTGTTGCTTAAATTGATCTCCTTGTCTTGTTTCATTCTCCCTATTTATTTTGTGGTCTAAGAAAGAGAAAGATTGTATAAAATCCATTTATCTTGTTGAGATTGTTTTCTTCTAATATTGTTTTAATGTACAATCATCTCTGTTTTACTGTTTTGCAAGTGATCCTTGTAAAATAAAAAAATTATAAATAAATGATTAAAAAAAAAAATTCCATTACATAAGAACATAAGAATAGCTATACTGGGTCAGACCAATGGTCCATCTAACCCTATATCTTGCTTCCAACAGTGGCCAATCCAGGTCACAAGTACCTGACAGAATCCCAAATAGTAGCAACATTCCATGATACAAATCCCAGGGGAAGCAGTAGCTTTCCCATATCTGTCTCATAAACTATGGACTTTTCCTCCAGGAACTTGTCCAAACCGTTTTAAAATCCAGATACACTAACCGCTGATACCACATCCTCCGGCAAAGAATTACGGAGCTTAACTATTTGTTGAGTGAAAAAATATTTCCTCCTGTTCATTTTAAAAGTAGCACCATGTAACTTCTTTAATTGTGCCCTAGTCTTTGCACTTTTTGAAAGAGTAAAAAAATTATTTTCATTTACCCATTCTACACCACTAAGTATTTTGTAAACCTCTATATCCCCCCTCAGCTGTCTCTTTTCCAAGAGTCCTAACCTCTTAAGCTTTTCTTCATATGAGAGGATTTCCATCCCCTTAATGATTATGGTTGTCCTTTTTTTGAACCTTTTCTAATTCTGCTATATCTTTTTAAGACACTGCAACCAGAATTGCACGCAATACTCAAGGTGTGGTTGCACCATGGAGCAATATAGAGGCATTATAATATTCTTTGCCTTATTTCTCTATCCATTTCCTAGCATTCAGTTTGTTTTTTTGGCCGCTGCCACACACTGGGCAGAAGATTTCAGCATATTGTCCATGATGACACCTAGACCTTTTTTTGGGTGCTGACTCCTAGGGTGGAACCTAGCATCAAACAACTATGATTTGAATTATTCTTCCCAATGTGCATCACTTTGCACTTGTCCTCATTAAATTTCATTTGCCATTTGAATGCCCAGTCTTCCAACATCCTAAGGTTTTCCTGCAACTTTTCACAGTCCACATATTTTTTTAACAGTATTGAATAGTTTTATGCTATCTGCAAATGTAACCACCTCACTCGTTCCCATTTCCAGATCCTTAATAAATTTGTTAAACAGCACCAGTCCCAGTACTGATCCCTGCAGCACTCCACTATTACTCTCCTCCACTGAGAGAATTGGCCATTTAACCCTACCCTCTGTTTTCTATCAATCAACCAGTTCCTAATCCACAACAGATTATTACTGCCTATCCCCTGGCTTTTTAATTTTCTCAGGAGTCTCTCATGAGGGACTTTGGTCAAATACTTTCTGAAAATGTAGATACACTAAATCAACCGGTTCACCTTTATGCACATGTTCATTCATGCCTTCAAAGAAATGAAGCAAATTGGTGAGGCAAGACTTCCCTCAGCTGAACCCATTCTGACTCTGTCCCATTAATCCTTGTTTGTCTATGTGTTCCATAATTTTATTCTTTATAATAGTTTCCATTATTTTGCCTGGCTCTGATGTCCGACTTACTGGTCTGTAATTTCCCAGATCACCCCTTTTTAAAAATAGATGTTATATTGGCCCTTTAGAAAAATGCTGAAAGCTCATCTCTTTAAGCAAGCCTACCCAAATGCCCCAACCTAATCTCGCCGACTTCCACCCCCAATTCTGTTCTGACTTAAATACCAACCTCCCATCCTTCTCTTTCTATCTCTCCTTAATTTTATCCCTCCGTACCCTTTCTCCCAAATTACACTATCCTATCCTGTCTACCCTCTTTTATGCTAGTCATATATTATGTAGCTCAACTTATCATACACTACTAAGCCCAACTTTACATTGTTTTACTATTGTTGTATTAAAATTCTATTAACTTTGTCTTTCAAATTACTATGTATGCCGCATTGAGCCTGCATTGTGTGGGAAAGCGCGGGGTACAAATGTAATAATAATAATAATAATAAAAACCCTCCAATCTTCAGGTTTTTTAACGATGGGTTACATATTACTAACAGCAGATCTGCAATTTCAAATTTGAGTTATTTCAGTACTTTGGGGTGTATACCATTTGGTTCAGGTGATTTACATAAGTACATAAATAATGCCACACTGGGAAAAGACCAAGAGTCCATCGAGCCCAGCATCCTGTCCACGACAGCGGCCAACCCAGGTCAGGGGCACCTGGCGAGCTTCCCAAACATACAAACATTCTATACATGTTATTCCTGGAATTGTGGATTTTTCCCAAGTCCATTTATTTATTTATTTGCTTCATTTGTACCCCACATTTTCCCACCTATTTGCAGGCTCAATGTGGCTTACATTATATTGCACAAGATATAGTTATGAACAGAGTAAGAGGTTTGTTCTAAATTAACATATTACTATGTAAGAATTAAGGAAGCTATGTCTGTGGAATAATTTACATAACACATAATGAAAAAGAAACAAATATGATAATATGGCTAATATAATCAGTTTAGAGGGATTAGTAGGTGGTTGGTTTAGATATAGAATAATCAAGTTCTAAGGAGGATTCTTATTGTAAGTTTTTTCAAACAAGTGTATTTTCAGTAATTTAGTAGTGGCTTATGGACTTGTTCTTTAGGAAACCGTCTAACCCCTTTTTAAACACTGCTAAGCTAACCGCCTTCACCATGTTCTCCGGCAATGAATTCCAGAGTTTAATTATGCGTTGGGTGAAGAAATATTTTCTCCGATTTGTTTTAAATTTACTACACTTAAGTTTCATCGCATGTCCCCTAGTTCTAGTATTTTTGGGAGGCGTGAACAGACGCTTCACATCCACCTGTTCCACTCCACTCATTATTTTATATACCTCTATCATGTCTCCCCTCAGCCGTCTCTTCTCCAAGCTGAAAAGCCCTAGCCTCCTTAGTCTTTCTTCATAGGGAAGTCGTCCCATCCCCGCTATCATTTTAGTCGCCCTTCGCTGCACCTTTTCCAATTCTACTATATCTTTCTTGAGATGAGGCGACCAGAATTGAACACAATACTCAAGGTGCGGTCACACCATGGAGCGATACAATGGCATTATAACATTCTTACACCTGTTTTCCATACCTTTCCTAATAATACCCAACATTCTATTCGCTTTCCTAGCCATAGAAGCACACTGAGCTGAAGGTTTCAGCGTATTATCAACGACGACACCCAGATCCCTTTTTTGGTCCGTAACTCCTAATGTGGCACCTTGCATGACGTAGCTATAATTCGGGTTCTTTTTTCCCACATGCATCACCTTGCACTTGCTCACATTAAACGTCATCTGCCATTTAGTCGCCCAGTCTCCCAGTCTCGTAAGGTCCTTCTGTAATTTTTCACAATCCTGTTGCGAGTTAACGACTTTGAATAACTTTGTGTCATCAGCAAATTTAATTACCTCGCTAGTTACTCCCATCTCTAAATCATTTATAAATATATTAAAAAGCAGCGGTCCTAGCACAGACCCCTGAGGAACACCACTAACTACCCTTCTCCATTGTGAATACTGCCCATTTAACCCCACTCTCTGTTTCCTATCCTACTATTTAGCATTTCTATAGCGCTACAAGGCATACACAGCGCTGCACAAACATAGAAGAAAGACAGTCCCTGCTCAAAGAGCTTACAATCTAATAGAGAAAAAATAAAGTAAGCAAATCAAATCAATTATTGTGTACAGGAAGGAGGAGGGTAGGTGGAGGCAAGTGGTTACAAGTGGTTACGAGTCAAAAGCAATGTTATCCTTCAACCAGCTTTTAATCCACATTAGGTCATTTCCTCCTATCCCATGACCCTCCAATTTCCTCTGTAGCCTTTCATGAGTACCTTGTCAAACGCCTCTTTAATTTGTTGATTTGGCTCAGTATATTTTCCAGGTTCATCAAGATTTCTTTCAGTTCCTCTGCATCCTCACCCTTTAAAACCATCTCTGGTTTTCACTGAAAAACATCTCACACACATATACACCAAATCTTGAGGAAATTAGCACCTCAGTTTAAACAGTAAGGAGCTTCAGTCTGACAGTTTTGAATTAAGGATCTGCTTGAACAAGGTACTGCAAATTTCTTTTGAAATTAGTCACCAGCTATGTGGTTTCTTTCCTTTTCCCTACAGCCTCAAGCTGGTATACACCCTGTTATTTGTTTAAGGTTTCTATACACATTAACAGGTTAGTTCTATCTCTGACTGACTTACAAAAAAGGCATTCACACTGTTAAAACTATCTCTCTAATCTTCCTTGTTCCCATTTGAGGCTCTGAGGGGCCGATTATACAGAGCTAGCACAGAATGAGTGAAGCTTTAGAGCACAATCCTATGGGCGTGCAGATGCAGAAATAGGGTTTTAACCTTGTATTAAGTAGTGTGGTAGCCAAGTTAATCCACTTAAAGGTAATAAATAAAAATAAATCAAAATATCAAACATATAAATGGCAAGTGACTGAGTCACCTGCAAATGCGCAGTAGAAACTTCCCTCTCTGTCCTGCCCTCGCATTAAGACGTGATGATGTCAGAGGGCGGAACAGAGAGGGAAACGGAGTTGGACTGTCAGACGCTGCCACTGGAGCCTGGAAACGAACATCACGCGCACCAACCTCCACTCTCCCCCCATCCCCGCCGCCGCTCCTGCCCCCCTCTGTGCCAGGTGCCCTGCACTGACCTGACAGCGCCTCTCACCTCCTTGTGGAAGAGCTGCAGGCAGCAGCAGAGCATCTGCTGCTGCCTGCAGCACTTTCACACGGAGGTGAGAGGTGCTGTCAGGTCAGTGCAGGGCACCTGGCACAGAGGGGGGAGGGAGCGGCGGCGAGGATGGTAGCTGGACATGGGGGAGAGGGCATGGTTGCTGGACATGGGGTGAGAGCAGGGCAGAGAGGAGGGTTGCTGGACATGGGGGGAGGGCAGGGTTGGTGGACGGGGGAGGGGGGAAGCCAAGGGAAAGAGGAGGGTTGCTGGATATGGGGGGAGGGCAGGGGAGAGAGCAGGGTTGCTGGACATGGATCAGGGGAGGGCAGGGAAGAGAGGAGGTTTGCTGCACATGGATGGATGGAGGTGAGAATTATTACATTTTGCAAAACACAAATCTCGCCCTTTTTAACGTACTTAACGGCTAGTAGAAAAGAAAATAAGATTGGTCTAACTTAATACATCTTTTGATTAGCTTTCGAAGGTAATCCTTCTTGTTCAGATCAGAAATAAGCAAATGTTGACAAATATCAGAATATACAAGTGTCAACGTTTGCTTTTTTTTTTCCAATCTGAAGAAGGGTTACCTTCAAAAGCTAATCAAAAGATGTATTAAGATAGTCCAATAAAAAAGGTATCATCTTATTTTCTTTTCTCTGTTTTGATTTATTTTTATTACCTTGTGTTAGACACCATCAATCTGTTCCCATATGGCTTATTATGGGAACATTGGACACTAAAGGGTTAAAATGAATGGTAATAGGACTATTAGGTATTCTGTGGAAAGCAGAGAAATGCGCAGAAGATGGAAAGGCTAAGCACAACACCGGGGCTTCAAGCACTGATTAATGCGTTCCGTTTGGCCGTTGGACTGTGGGTGATATCCCAAAGAAAAGTTTAACTTTACATCAAGGGCTTGATTCAGGGTTCGCCAGAACTTAAAGACAAATTGTACTCCATGGTCTGAGGTGATAGATTCTGGCAAGCCATGGAGACGAAAAATAGAGCTGATGAAATATTGTGCCAGCTTCACCGCCGAAGGAAGGTAAGGCATGGGTACGAAGTGTGCCATCTTAGAGAACTGGTCTACCACCACCCAAACAACTGTATGTCCTTCAGAAATAGGGAGATCCGTAATGAAGGCCATGGCAATATGGGTCCACGGTCTCTCAGGTACAGGTAAGGGCATTAGCAAGCCCTGGAGTCTCCGACGTTCGGCCTTGTGCTGGGCGCACTCTGGACACGCGGCTACAAACTTCTGCACATCATGATCAAGTGAGGGCCACCAATACTGCTGGGCAATGAACCGCTTAGTCCCCAGGATCCTGGGATGTCCGGCCATTCGAGAGGCATGCCCCCATTGGAGTGTCCTTTCCCTCAGACGGGGTGGCACAAAGGTCATACCTGCAGGTACTGCTAGTGTCATAGCGGGCACAATGGCGGCAGGTTCGATTACATACTGCAGGGTTTCCTCCTCCAGGTCAGCCTCCATAGACCTGGAGAGAGCGTCTGCCTTGGTGTTCTTCGCCACCGGATGGTAAGTCAGAGTGAAATCAAAGCGAGAGAAAAATAATGCCCACCGGGCCTGGCGAGGATTCAATCTTCTCACTTCACGTAAATAGGTCAGGTTTTTATGGTCCGTGAACACCGTGAAGGGCTCCTGTGCCCCTTCCAGCGGGTGACGCCATTCTTCCAAAGCCAGTTTAATGGCCAAAAGTTCTTGATCCCCGATGGCATAATTCTTCTCGGCGGGGGTATATTTCTTAGAAAAGAAGGCACAAGGAAGAAGTTTCCCAGTAGAGTGGGCTTGGGACAGCACTGTCCCTGTGCCAACCGATGATGCATCCACCTCCACAAAGAATTTATTTGCCGGGTTGGGATGGCGTAATACTGGTGCCCTGACAAAAGCCTGTTTACGGTTCTCAAAGGCCTTACAAGCCTCTGGTGACCAGTTACGGGTGTCAGCATTCTTTCTGGTCAAGGCAGTAAGGGGAGCGGTGAGAGACGAGTAATTCCAAATGAACTGCCTATAATAGTTTGCGAACCCTAAGAAGCGTTGTAGGGCCTTACGCCCAGTGGGTCGCTGCCACTGCAGAATGGCTGTCAACTTACTGGGGTCCATACGCAAGCTGTGGTTCGAGATGATGTACCCCAAGAAGAGCAGTTCAGAGCGATGGAATTCACATTTTTCTAGCTTCACATAGAGGTGGTTCTCCCTTAACCGTTGCAATACGATCTTCACATGTTCCTGGTGATCTTCCTCAGCCTTAGAAAAAATAAGGATGTCATCCAGGTAGACCATTACAAACTTATATAAAAGATCCCTGAAGATGTCATTCATGAAGACCTGGAAGACCGCTGGGGCGTTAACTAGACCAAACGACATTACCAGGTATTCGTAATGCCCGTCACGGGTGTTAAACGCCGTCTTCCATTCATCCCCCTCCCGGATCCGCACGAGGTTGTAGGCCCCTCTGAGATCGAGTTTGGAGAAGATCTGGGCCCCCTGGAGACGGTCGAACATCTCAGAAATCAAGGGTAGGGGGTATTTGTCCTTCCGGGTGATTGCATTGAGTCCTCTATAATCAATACAGGGGCGCAACGCCCCGTCTTTCTTTTCCACAAAGAAAAACCCAGCACCCGCTGGTGACTTTGATGGATGAATGAACCCTCGGGCAAGGTTCTCTCTCGGATATACTGGGACATGACTTCTATCTCCGGATGAGACAGGGGTTACACTCGGCCATGAGGGGGTTCGGTGCCTGGTAGTAACTCAATGGTACAATCATAGGGACAATGAGGAGGCAGAGTCTTTGCTTGTTGTTTGGAGAAAACATCTCTAAAGGATTTATATGGCCCTGGTAACGTTACATTGGCTCGATCCAGAGGAAGCGTCACTAGAACCGGAGAGACCTTGTCCAAACAGACTTTCTGGCAACCCGGGCCCCACGCTGACAATTCACCCCGGGCCCAATCAATGCAAGGGTTATGCAGGCAAAGCCAGGGTAACCCCAGGATGATGGACTCAGTGGCTGACGGGAGGACATAGAAGGAGATAACGTCTTTGTGTAAGACTCCTACACTTATCGTCATAGGCACAGTCCTGGAGCGTAACCTCCCTGAACCAGTCCTAAAGCCACTAAGACAGTGATGGGGTGAGGTAACGCC
This sequence comes from Microcaecilia unicolor, assembly GCF_901765095.1. Classification (NCBI taxonomy): domain Eukaryota; kingdom Metazoa; phylum Chordata; class Amphibia; order Gymnophiona; family Siphonopidae; genus Microcaecilia; species Microcaecilia unicolor. The sequence continues at coordinate 612,269,143 of NC_044031.1, forward strand.
TCAGTAGGAATTCGATGACTCCACACCAGGTCCTCACTAATAAAGTTGCCTCCCGCACTCGTGCCAACTAAAGCTTCAAAACAAGGGGTATCCTTAATCGCCAACAAAACTGGAACCAAAACTTGCGTCCAAGAGGAGATGGACTTTGGCCCCGACCCTGTCTCCCTAGCAGGTATCAGGGCTGCTGGTTTCCCGATTTCCTTCTATTCGGGCAACCACGGACAAAGTGCCCCTTTACTCCATAATACAGGCACAGCCCCTCAGAGCATCTCCGCTGTCTCTCCTGGGTCGTCCAGTCAACCTACATAGGTTCAGACCCATCTTGCGAACCCTGCAACTGGGAGGAAGGATTCTTGTGTGAACCCTTCAAGCTAGCTCCTCCAAACTGCTTACTGGCGCGACGTTCACAGGCACGCTCCCTGAAGCGGATGTCCACCTGGGTGCAGAGATGAATGAGATAGTCCAAATTGGAGGGCAGCTCTCGACCTGTGAGGTCGTCCTTGATGGTGGTCGATACCCCATGACAGAATACCGCAGTAAGGCTTGGATTATCCCATTCCAGCTCTGCTGCAAGGGTCCGGAATTGGATGGCATACTCGCCCAGGGAGAGTCGACCCTGATGCAGATTCAACAGCTGAGTGGCCGCCGAGGAGGATTTCCCGGGTTCCTCAAAGATGAGCTGGAACTGCTTCAGAAACTCTGCCAAGCTATCCAGTATAGGATCTCTCTTCTCCCATAATGGGGAGGCCCAGGCTAGGGTGGGTCCCAAAAGCAGGGAGATGATATATGCTACCTTCACCCGATCCGAAGGAAAATCCCGGGCCTGCAGCTCAAAGACAATTTGGCATTCATTGAGGAAGCCCCGACAAGTCTTGCTATGCCCTCATACCGAGGAGGCTGGGCCACACGAGATGGGTCCAGGTGGGGTAGGAGCAGACGGCTCTCCCGTAGCACCAGCAATAGTAAGCGTATCCACGCGTTGACTCAGCGTATCAACGACTCTCGAAACTTGTTGTAGTTGCGCATGCAGTTGCTGGAGTAGCTGCATAGGAGACATAGGCGTAGACTGGGGGAGGGCGAGGGGGGGCAATGCCCCCCCAAACGACGCGAGGCGCCGCCGCGCCATTAGTTTAAAAAAAAAAAAAAACATGCAGGCACGCTCCTCTCCATCCGCTTGGCTTCCCTGCCCTCTCTATCTGTGTCCCGCCTTCCTCTGACGTCATTTCCTTTCGGGCGGGACGCAGACAGAGAGGGCAGGGAAGCCAAGCGGACGGAGAGGAGCGTGTCCGTCTACCTCTCTCTCTTCCTCCCTCCCTCCGGCGCAGGCAGCAGTCTTTTCCAGCGTTCCTGGCAGCGGTAGCGCTGTACACGCTGCCTTTGGCTCTGCCCCGAAGCCTTCTCTTCAAGTTCCTGTTCCCGCATAGGTGGGAACAGGAACGAAGAGAAAGCTTCCGGGGCAGACCGAAGGCAGCGTGTACATCGCTACCGCTGCCAGGAACGCTGAAAAAGCTGAAGACTGTTGCCTGCGCAGGAGGGAGGGAGGAAGAGAGGGGGTAAACGGAGTCCCATCTTGCACCTCGCGGGGGGGGGGGGGAGCAGAGGGAAGATGGATGGGACTGGGAGGGGTGGGAAGCAGAGGGAAGGAGCAGGAGATGAATGGGACTGGGAGGGGTGGGAAGCAGAGGGAAGGAGCAGGAGATGAATGGAACTGGGAGGGGTGGGAAGCAGAGGGAAGGAGCAAGAGATGGATGGGACTGCGAGGGGTGGGGAGCAGAGGGATGGACCAGGAGATGAATGGGATTGAGAGAGGTCAGGCACAGCAGAGGGAAGGAGCAGAAGATGGATGGGACAGAGGGATGGTGAGCAGAGGGAAGGAACAGAAGATGGATGGAACTGGGAGGGTTGGGGAGCAGAGGGAAGGAGCAAGAGATGGATGGGACTGGGAGGGTGGGGAGCAGAGGGAAGCCTACTGGAAAGAAGACACTGCATAAAACAGAAGACACTGGGATCAAAGCGAATAGAAAAACTAAATGATCAGACAACAAAGGTAAACAAAAGTATTTTATTCATAATTTATTAATTGAAATGTGTCAGCTTTTTGAAATGTGCATCTGTGATATTTTGCCTGTAAATTTCATTTCCTTCCTCCATATTAGCATATTCATTTGCATATTTATATATGCAAATGATATGCTAATATGCTCCGTCCATTCTTTGCCCCCCCAAATGAAACAGTCAAACTACGCCTATGATAGGAGAGGGGTCGGTCAAGCTCATGGCTTTGGCTTTCTGTAATCCGCTGGATTGGTCGTGAGCCCTTGAGCCCAGACCGAGGCCTGCTGGTAGCAGAGGCCAAGGCCTAGGGGAGACGGACCCACCACTACACACCCCAGCTATCCAACACTCCTACCTACATACACCCAGCACCTCAGGAAGAAAGGGAGATAGGCATTCAAGCGGGTCTCATGGCCGAACGGGAACCAATACACCCAGACACACTCGTACGGGCCTCACGGCTGAACTGGAACCGATACACACCCAGGGAGGGGAAAAAGAACACAGGAATCCCCACGGGACCCAAGGTGCCAGCAGCGTACTGGCCACCAGCTGCAGGGTGCAGGAAAAATAACCAACCACGGAGGCTCCATAGACCCAGGATAGCCCCCCCCAGACTACAAGGGAGGACACCCAAGGAACCAAAGCAGGGTGCAGCACCCCCCAGGGAACTAGCGCAGGAAAGGAGAATAGTACAGGAAGCACCCCGTAACCACAGGAGGATACAGAGCAAACAACTAGAAGACCGGGCTGCCACAAGAACACTGCAGCCAGGAACCCCCCAGGACAGAAGGGAAAAGAACTAACTAAAAAGCCACAGAAGCCAGGAACAGGAACAGAAAGCAAAAAGGTAGACTAGCCTAAAGCCAGAGGTCAGAGGCCAAGACACAAAAAGGGAAGAAGAAAATCCTCTGTCTAAACACACAGAAGTCAGAGGCAGAGACACAGTACACAAGGGGTTAAAAGTACTGAACCAGAAGCCAGAGGCAGAAACACTGAGGAGAGAGATAACTAAATAAACAAACAAAACTGAGGGAAGGCCCAGCCTGCTGAACAGGAGCACAGCCCCCACTGAACAAACAAAGCAGCTAGCCTCCCACAGAGAACTGCAAGCAGCGAGAGAGAGACCCAGCTGGAGGCAAGTGAACTGATTACACACACACTGACAGAAACAAACTCAGACAAAGGTAACTAAACAGCCAGCTAAATACACACACACACACACACACACACACACAGAGGCTGGCACGAGATGAAAAAACTAAAAACACAAGTTAGAAGGTGTCAGGTCTCGCGGGGAAATGTGAGCCCTTGGGCCGCTGTCACGGAGGTGGCAGCAGCAGGCAAAACCACCCAACAGGAAACAGGCAACCCTAAGACGGGCTGAAGTAGACAGGACTGGAGTGGCTGGGCTGGAGCTGAAGAGGAAAGCAGCAAGGAATCCAGGAACAACGTCCTACAGCAGGGTTCAGGCTGAGAAGCAGGATACAGGATACTCAATACAGGCTTCTCCCACAGGATTCGGGAAACTGGCACAGCTTGACTGGATCCAGGTTCACCCAAACACTAGGCAGGCAGGATGTCCATGGAAGCTTAGCTTGGCAGGAAAGAGGACACAGGAGCTACATACAAGCTAAGCTCAAGGGAATGGGAATGACAGATACACTTGCCAGAGGAAGGGTTAGACTGGAGCTACAGTAGCTAACGAATAGAAAGGAGAGAAATGGCTGCAGCATCAGCCGCTAACCAACCTAAGACAGGGAGCAGAGCCACTGCACAGGGATAACAGAAAGGCTAGAAGCCCACAGAGAATAAAATACACAGAAAGGCTGAAAGCCTACAGGTCAGAGAGATACACCCAGAAAGGCTGGAAACCCCCAGGCCACAGTAATACCCCCAGAAGGCCTGGAAGCCCACAGATAAAAGGGATATACACAGATAGACTGGAGGCCCTCAGAGCAATGGGCACAGAAGAGCTGGAAGCCCACAGAGCAATAGACACAGAAGGGATGAAAGCCCACAGAGCAATAATACCCTGAGCCAGAAGGCAAGGCCCACAGGTGATAGTAACTAGCAAAGCAGAAGAGCTGGAAGCCCACAAGAAAAGACAAGGAAAGCTAACTGTGCAAACAGCACACTAACCTCGGGACCTAAGGCACTGCGGAGGCATTGGCAATGCAAAGGCACTGAAGACTAGAACACCAGTTCCTTAAGAAGGCCCTGACAGATGAGGTCACCCCTTCAGGCCACAGGCATGGAGCATACAGAAGCCCAGAGAGACCTAACCCACACAGGTGTAGTCTAATGAGGTAATTAGTGTCAGGTTGGAAGCAGCCAGCCCACCCAGCCTGAGACAGAGCTACCTCAGGAACAGCCCACTGAAGTACAGAGAGGCCCAATACACACAAGTGTAGAGAAGTGAAGCCATTAGAGCAGCCAGCCCACAGAGACAGAGATAGAGCTAACTCAGGAACAGTATACTGAGGCACAGAGAGGTTAAACCCACACAGGTGCAGTATACTGAGGCAATCAGCACCATGCTGGAAGTGGCCAGCACCCAGAGACAGAAACAGAGCCAACTCAGAAGTAGACAGAAACCAGCATAGACACTGATTCCCAGAAATAGGGTAAGTCTGAGGGTGGTCACGACCACAGATGTGACAGAAGGTTAGAACGAGCATGGAAAAAAAGAAAGACGACCCCACACTTAACGCCTGGAAACAACTTCAAAGAAAATATAAATATACCATAAGACAAACTAAAAGATTATATTACAAAACTGAAATTGGACCAAACTACAAGGACACACATAAACTCTTCCAACTCGTGAATAAATTATTAGACATCACACCAGTCACAACTAACAGCAAAGATACACCAGGAGCAGACAATCTTGCGAAATACTTCAATGAGAAAATCAGACAACTACGACTTAAAATACCTGTCAGTACCATCGACTATGCCGTAATCCTCGACTGTCTAGATTCAGACCCTGGTGTATACCCAGCAGATAGAAACTAGACTAACTTCGAGATATTACCGGAGAATCTCATCTCCCAAACACTCAAAAGATTCGCCAAATCTCATTGCAAATTAGACATATGCCCAAACAACCTTATGACATATGCCGCTAAACAATTTATAACAGACCTAACGAATCACTTGAACTATATGTTACAAAATGGACTCTTCCCGAAGGAGAAAGGAAACATTCTACTCACCCCATACCCAAAGATGCAAAGAAAAATGCTAGTGAACTAACCAACTACAGGCCAGTAGCATCCATTCCCTTAATAACCAAACTAACGGAAGGGATGGTGACCAAACAACTCACAAACTATTTAAACAAATTCTCAATACTACACGACTCCTAGTCAGGATTTCGGTCTAACCATAGTAATGAAACAGTACTAGTTACTCTCATGACTAAATTCAAACAAACGATTGCAACTGGCAAGAACATACTACTTCTACAATTTGACATGTCGAGTGCCTTCAACATGGTTGATCATGGAATACTACTACATATCCTCAAATACTTTGGAATTGGAGGCAATGTTCTCAATTGGTTCAAGGGGTTCCTAACCACATGATCATACCAAGTGACATCTAACTCGACTATATCAGACACATGGATACCTGAATGCGGAGTTCCACAGGGATCCCCCCTCTCACCCCTTGAACCAATGTTGAAGGCACTCGACATGTCAAATTGTAGAAGTAGTATGTTCAACTTAATGATGATACCCTTGGCAAAACTACTATCAAACCAAAACCTCAACCCATACATATATACAGATAGACGTAATAATCTACATTCCATTTAAACATGATTTAAAGGACATTTCCAATGACATCAACCAAAGTCTACATATCATGCATTCATGGGCAGATGCATTTCAGCTGAAACTCAATGCAGAAAAAACCCAATGCCTAATACTCACCTCTCAACATAACACAAACAAATTCACCACCATTAACACACCAAAACTGAATCTTACAATTTCGGACTCCTTAAAAATTCTTGGAGTCACCATTGATCGACACCTAACACTCGAGAGCCACGCGAAAAACACAACCAAGAAGATGTTCTACTCAATATGGAAATTAAAAAGAGTAAGACCTTTCTTCCCAAGAACCGTCTTCCGCAACCTGGTACAATCAATGGTACTCAGCCATTTAGACTACTGCAACGCACTCTATGCTGGCTGCAAAGAGCAAATAATCAAGAAACTTCAGACAGCCCAGAACACTGCAGCTAGACTCATATTCGGCAAAACAAAATATGAGAGTGCTAAACCCCTACAAGAAAAGCTACACTGGCTCCCTCTTAAAGAATGCGTCACATTCAAAATATGTACCCTAGTTCACAAAATCATTCACGGAGACGCCCCAGCCTACATGTCAGACCTGATAGACCTACCACCCAGGAATGCTAAAAAATCATCCTGTACATTCCTTAATCTTCATTTTCCCAACTGCAAAGGTCTAAAATGTAAACTAACGCATGCATCAACCTTTTCCTACTTGAGCACACAATTCTGGAATGCGCTGCCGCACAACTTAAAAATGATCTATGAACTAACTGACTTCCGCAAACTACTGAAGACCCATCTCTTTAACACGGCATACCACAAAGATCAACAAATATGAACTCCTCCACACATATCCAGAATTGTCTTATAATATTTGCTGTTATACTACCATCATGCTTTTTCATTATCATGTTACCCAAAATTCTTCTGTAATACTAAATGTCTACTTTCTTTTATATTTCCACTATTCATGATGTATTGAAAGCCACATTGAGCCTGCAAAGAGGTGGGAAAATGTGGGATACAAATGCAATAAATAAATAAATATCCCAGACAAAGGGAAAATAACTGAAAACCCCGAACAGGGGAACACAGATACAAAGCCAGAGCGCAGAACAACGTTCTGACAGGAAACTACAGAGAGCTGCAGAGGCTTTAGCCACAAAGGAATGTAACGCCAAAGCAGGGGAAGCCGGAACATGTAGGCTTAAGTACTACTCACTGACGTCAGCTCAAACCCTGACAGCCAATCAGGAATGAAGTCCACACCCCTCCCCTGCCAGACCGGTAGAATCATAACACCGAGACATAATTTCCTGCTCCCTTATGCCTAAAAGGAGGGGTAAGCAGCGTGTTAGGCCCGCTACACCTGCGATACCCATGGTGGGACACAGGGCCGCCAAGAGACTAAGCCGGACCTGGGGCAAGGCCGCCCCCCCCCCCCCCCCGCTTTCAGGTCGCTGGTGCCGCAGTCCCAAGCCTCCACCCCAAGCCCCGTCGACAGCCCCCCTCTATCCGCCACCGGGTCCCTTCATTCAAATCGGCAGCGCCTCACCTCCGTGTGAAAGTGGCAAATTGCCTCCCTTTGGGCCTTCTCTCACCATGCCCTGCCCTCGTCTGATGTAACTTCTGGTTTCCGTGAGGGCGGGACACAGGGAGGGTCCGAAGAGAGGCAATCTGCCACTTCCACAAGGAGGTGAGGCGCTGCCGATTTAAATGCAGGGGGCACGGTGGCAAACGGAGGGGGGCTGTCAACGGAGCCAAGGCCAGGCAGGTGAGACCGGGGACTGCAACGCCGGCAACCTGACCCTGGCGCCGGGCCCCCCTTAGAGGCCCGGCCCGGGGAATTTTATCCCCCCTGCCCCCTCCTTTTTGCGGCCCTGGTGGAACATATGGACTGCTTTACTGCACTTGGACGCTCTTTGGGACTGGACTGCTCGCTGTTGGAGGGAGCGGTGGGAGGTGACCTGCTCCTCCAACTAGAGGCTGAAACCTCTCTCAGCCCCGACAATCAGAGGCCTCCGCTCATGCCGGCGGTAGAGCTGTGACGCGACCAGGAAACCCCCTTGCTTGGATGTCTAAGGAGTGCTTCCTGCAGTGGGGTCAGAACACAGCATCAAACCATCCGGTATTTCCACTCAGAAGAGCGAGGCACAGGAAAGAGTCGGCGTTCTTGCTGACTCTAAAGCTGCAAAGGAAAAACAGCCTTCGAGTGAAATTTCGACTTAAATTATTTCTCTTAGTAAGTCTTTTGCATGTAAAACCACCAATTATTACCTTAGACACTATATGGGAAGCTCTATTGGGTTTGGAAACTTCGTTTTCTCAAAAATTAATATCTGCAATTCAGTATACTCAAATTTCCTCAGAAAAAATCTTTATGCTGGAAACAAAAACTTTAACAATGGAGAAAAAAATTGACTCGGTTAGTAATAGTAACATAGTAACATAGTAGATGACGGCAGAAAAACACCTGCATGGTCCATCCAGTCTGCCCAACAAGATAAACTCATATGTGTATACCTTACCTTGATTTGTACCTGCCTTTTTCCGGGCACAGACCGTACAAGTCTGCCCAGCAGTATTTCCCGCTTCCCAACCACTGGTCCCGCCTCCCATCACCGGCTCTGGCACATACCTTATTAGTCTGCCCTCCACTATCCTCGCCTCCCAACCCCCTCTTCCCCCACCTGCTCTGCCACCCAATTTCGGCTAAGCTTCTGAGGATCCATTCCTACTGCACAGGATTCCTTTATGCATATCCCACGCATGTTTGAATTCCGTTACCGTTGTCAAACATATTCATTCTCTTCAACAAACTCAAGTAAATTTGATTTAAAAAAATACGATGTTACAATATAAGATTGAAAATTTGGAAAACCAACAGAGGGCTAAAACATTGTGGTTGATAAATTTTCCTAAAATACCCTCTATTGCTCCTCTTAAAACTTTTTAAAAATACTTATCGGAGATATTGAAAATTCCTGAGCAAGCTTACCCTCTGGTCTCTAAAATATATTATCTATTACCATAGAAAAAGAAGAATATTAATCAACTTATCAGCTCCTTCAGCAATGTTTCTTTTGATACTTTAAATCTTACACAAATGCTTGAAGATGATAATTTGGGCTCTAAACCTGCAACTTTCATTATGACTTTTTTATTTCAACCTAATCGAGACTGGATATTGAGACAATTTTTTCGTCATAGAGAAGAACTCTTTATGAACTGTAAGATTAGAGTATTCCCAGATATCGCTAGAGTAACCCAAAAGAGGCACCAACTTTTTCTCAAACTTCTCCTGCGGGTTGTACAATTGGGAGGTTTGTTTTGGTTGAATTTCCCCTGTAAATGTATATTGAAAGTAAACTCAGTGAAATATGTTTTTTATGATCCTATGCACTTAATTTCCTTTTTGGACTCGAAGACTGTCGGAACTCCAATTTTGCAGCCAATAGTAATATCTTCATCTACTCTGTAATTTAATATAATTTTGTATGAGTAGTTCTCTTTCTAAGTTTAACTTGAAGTAGTGATATAAATATTTCATGGAATTGTACCATGTTCTTTCCCTTTAAGTGTGGACTAGAGATTGGATAAGAATATATATTGCCTATTATATATTTACGTAATATGAAGTTTCAATATTACCTATCTTTTCTGTATCAAGAATATTCTTGGTTTAATTTGTGAATTGATAAAAATAAAATAAAAATATTTGGCAGACGTCCAAACTACCAAAACAGATAAGTCCATAGGAAAGGCTATTTTATTCCCTGCGCAAAAAGTCTAAGTTCAAAGCACTATGAACAGAATATGCTTAAAGGCTGGATGTGTGCCGTTCTGGGAGACACGGCCATTTATGCTAAGGAGAACTAGGTGTAAATGCCTTCTTCCACATTTCCACGTGAAGCAGCTAATTCTGTAACCACATGCATGGAATTTAGGAATGCCCATTTCATGTCCATTTCCAATTGTTCAGAATGCCCCCTTTCAGATATGCATGGTCCAGTTTACATTGACTATAGAATAGAATATAATTGGCAGGAACTGTACATAAATTTCAATTAATCCCAATAAATCTCATTAATTGCTTGATCTCTTCCAATTAGTGGTACTGATTGGCTTGTTGATCAATTATGTATGTGCATTGTTATAGTTCACTTCGATATCCGTGCGGAAATCTCAGCACAATATATAGAATCTTGGGGAATGTGTCTGAGGTATAAATTTACAAAATTTTACATGAGAAGAAAACTTCACAAATGGAAGACGAAAAATAATCTGAGAAAATGGGATGAAGTCAGCATCAGAAAACAAATTGATTTGAAGACCTGAAAATGTATATACTAGAAGCAGTGGCGTACCTAGGACTGAATTGGCCCCAGGCATAAAAACTGAAATGGGCTCCCCTATAACACCATTGCTCCCAAGGTAGTGGGGATGTGTGTTTGTAGGGGGGGGGGGGGGGGGGATGCACATTTTCCAAAGCTGGAACATTGCAATTAAGAAATTCAGAAAAAAATACTTTTTTTTCTACCTTTGTTTATTTATTTAAATTTTGCTCACACCTTTTTCAGTAGTAGCTCAAGGTGAGTTACATTCAGGTATGGTGGATATTTCTCTGTCCCAGGAGGGCTCACAACCTGTTTGTACCTGAGACAATGGAGGGTTAAGTGACTTGCTGAAGATCACAAGGAACAGCAGTGGGATTTAAATCAGCCACCTCTGGATTGTGAGACTGGTGCTCTAACCACTAGACCACTCCTCCACTCCACTCCACTCCACTGTTGTCTGTGTTGCTTTGGTCCTAGTGTATCTCATCTGCGTTTCTGTTTTTTTGTTTGTTTTAACTCTCTCCGGGGTCTCCTGTGCTGTTCACATTTCTTCTCCGTATTCACCATCCACCTTTCTTATGTGTCTCCATCTGTCCTGTCCAGTGTTCTCCCTCTATGTCCCTGTCCTTCCAGAGCCAGTATTTCTTTTGTGTCCCTGTTCCTCCTCTTGGCTGTCTTCTCTCCTCTCCCCCTGTCTCCTGTGTCCTCCTGATCACCCACCCACTTTCTGTAGTCTGGCATCTTTCTTTCTTTCTCTCTCTCTCCTTCCCTCCATTGGGTCAGCATCTCTCCCTTAGTCTAGTCACTGTCTCTCTCTCTCTCTCTTCCCTCTGCTCCTTCCAGTTCAGCATCTGCCCCCTCTCTTCCCCCCTCCCCTTATAACCCAGGTCTCTTTCTCACCCTTTCCTCAGCTCCTCCACCTCCAGGTCCAGCATCTCTCTCCCTCTCTTCCCTTCTCCTTTGCTCCAGTACCACAAACTGCGAATCATAAAAACAGGGGCGAACAAGTCTCAATCGTTTCAATTTAAAAAAAAAAAAAAGCACTTTTTATGTAAGTGACTCACTCAAGCTTTACAAGATAAGGATGAAGCAACTATAAAATCTAGCACTTTTCGGGCCCTGTTTACTAAGAAGCGCTAGTGTTTTTAGCATGTGCTAAAAATTAGCGTGCGCTAACCATGCGGATGCCCTTAGGAATATTATGGGCATCTACATGGTTAGCGCATGCTAATGCTCAGCGCATGCTATAAACGCTACTGTGCCTCCAGCGCAGCTTAGCAAACCGGGCCCTTGATGAATTAACTATATCTAAATTATTTTTCCCATTTAAAAGAATAGAGGAAAAATAGATGGGTTATTTTCCAACCAAATAATTTTTGTTTTGGTAGCATTCAACTTTTTTTTTTTTAATTTTTATTTATAACCATTTAAATTTTTACAAGCGATAAAACAACTTGCCAGAAATACAGAGAAGGTAATATATAGGAATTATTTCAATCAGGTAATTCTATTCTCTTCCTTAGACCACAAAATAGGGAGAGTGAAACAAGACAAGGAGATCAATTAAACAGTAAACAGTAAACAGAACCCCCCCCCCCCCCCCCCCCCGTGGTATTAACTTGTTTATCCCCAGATATTACTCATCTAATTCATTATTCCACATTGATCATCTGGTTGGCTTCTTCAAGCCCAGTATGGTGTATAATCAAATTTCAATGAAAACATACTTATTATCCAATATTAGTTAGAAATAATATATCTGATTACATTCTTTCTCTGTTAAAAAACAGAAGTTATTTAACAATACATATACTTAAATCTCTAATTGAGATCCCACTGATTAAAGTAATCCCAGTTTTCACAGGCTTCACTCCTTTCAAAGTAATAATTGAGGAAATATTTCTGAGGAAAACTTTAGGAGTCATACCCGGAACTCTGGGAAAAACAATAATCTCGAGGTAGCATTCAACTTTAACTTGTTAGAACAAGCCCAGTTCTCAACCTTTTCAATACATGACACAATTGATGGTGTTTTGCCAGTGTTCTGGTTACGTTTTCCTGTGGAAAGCTTATGTTCTCCTGTTTTGTATAAAATAAGGATGCCAACTGGCTCCAGATTCGACTGACAGGGTTGATCCAGTCCTAGGTTTACCCCATTGTACGCATGGACTTGTAGTCTTGCTCTTTTTTTTTTTTTTTTTTTAGGGAATGAAATGGGAAATCAGAACTATAATTTCCTGCATGCAGTGGGGTGAACCCAAGACTGGATCAACCCTGCTGGGCAAATCTGGATCCAGTTGGCAACCCTACTTACGAAGTGTTATTATGTAAACAAAGGCACAGGTTATAGAGGGGGTAACCTGCACACTCTCTGCACAGAGTGGCAGGTAAAACTCTAGCCACCTTTCTGGGTAAATTAGATGAATCTTGCTGGTCTTTATCTGCCGTCTGTTATTATGTTACTGAGGCTTTCATGGGCCGATGATCAGAAGCAAACAGAAGCGCTATACGCTTTTAGTGCTGCGTTTGCTTCCGCTCCATGATCAGAACCCCCGAGCGCGTGAAACAACGTGCTTGTGGGCTCTGAATACAACTAACATGCAAATGCATGCAAAACAGGGCTCTTAGCACAAGTAGCATGCAAATGCATGCTAAACTTAGTCATCCCCAATGATCAATGACCAGTGCGCCAAATATTGGCTTGCTGGCCGTTGCAAACCCTACGCCAGCTCAGAGCTGACGTTAGGGTTTGCAGACCGTTGGGGAGGAATGGTGAGCCCTGTCCAGCATACATTTGCATGCTAGCAGGCCCCCATTCCCCCTAATGCAGCAGCCCCCCCCCCCCCCGCAGGAATCATGATCTGACCCATCCCCAACCCCCCCCCCAACACAGGTTCAAGGGGGCCTGGAGATCCGGTGGGTCTCCAGCCCCCCTAACAACCCCCAGCATCCCTCAGATGTCCCTGGTGGTCCAGTGGGCCATGGGTCAATCCCCCACCACCTGGTGTTCTAGCAGCCCTTCCCTACCCCCTACTTCAGTTGGAGGAGGGCAGTGGCCTCCCTCCTCTTCCATTGGCGCCATCTCCCTTATATGGTGTGAAGCCCCGCCCAGCGCATCCCTCCTCCAACTGAAGGGACGGGAGTGGGGAAGGGCCGCTAGACCACCAGGTGGGAGGGATTGACCTGCAGCCCACTGGGCCACCAAGGACATCTGAGGGGATGCTGGGGGGGGGGTTAAGGGTGCTGGAGACCCCCCCAGGTCTCCAGCTCCCCAAACTTATGTTGGGGAGGTTAGGGGGCTGAAGAACCCTGGATCCTGTTTCGCTTGGCTTGGGGTGGGGGTATTTGGGGTCTGGTGGTCCCATGGACCTCTAGCCCCTGTGTTTGACAGGTCTGGGCTTTTGACAGCCCAAACCTGTAAAAGCAGTGTAGGAGGATTGTCAAGTGTGGGAGGATTGTGACTGAGTGCATGCTCAGGCACAATCCTTCCACACTTCTACCCTATGATCAGAGAGAATTGCGTTCTTAAATTTGCATGTAATTATCTCTGATCACAGGGGTGGTAAAACCCCGCGCTGTTCCAGCGCGATTTTTAGAGCATTGTTTGGAACAGAGCGGGGGTTTTGATCATTGGCCCATCAGTTTGTAACTCAGTAACATAGTAGATGATGATGATAGTGTTCTTTCTATAGTTGCTCTTGTTGAACAATAATACTCTTTACAATAAATTACAGGGAAACTGTCAGTCCTATAACAACTGTCTGGCTTTACTGAGGCCCTCATGATCAAAAGCAAACTGTGGCGCTAGAGGCTGTTAACGCCATACTAGTGCCAGAGTTTGCAGCCGACCCATGATCAGAGCCCTCGAGCGCCTGAAACAGCGCACTCGAGGGCTCTCAGCGCAAGTAGCATGCAAATGCATGCTAAATAGGGCTTCCTTGCCCTATTAGGAAATGAGGGCGGGACCAGAGCTAAGACAGAGAGATGGGCTGAGCCTCTGTGCGTTGTACCGCTGCTGCCGTAACGCCGACGTGGTGAGTGAAGATGAGTTTTAAAAATCGGAGGGCAGGGACCTGGAACTGGAAGGGAGGAAGGGAGGGATGACGACCGTGGAATTGGGAGGGAGGACGGACCCTGGAAGTGGGAGGGAGGGAGGGAGGGAGAGACCCTGTCACTGGCGTTAAACATCTGAAGCGGCTCCTCGACAGCGTCTCTGTAGTAATATCTCCTAACGTCAGGCAAGCAGGGTTCTAGTGCGGGCCAGTGACATCAGGAGATGGTTACGATCCCAGTGAGACAAATTCGAACGTTGAAGGAGCCAATTATTATATTAGATGTATAAAAATATCACATGAATAAATGGAACAAGCAAAAACATAAAAAAATATTTTATGGATACACTAGTAAAAAAGGCCCATTTCTTAACGCAATGAAACGGGCGCTAGCAATGTAATGAGTTCCTGCCATTAATGTTTCCACGGTTGTATTCTGAATATAATTGTTGTTTACATGTGTAAGATTTCTTTATATACAATCTAGAGGTGGCTGGTTCAAATCCCACTGCTGCTACTTGTGATCCAAAATCCAAATAAATAAATTGTTAAAAAAGGGTGTCAGAAGCATAGCAAAGACATGGCTGTCCTCACAGAAATATTTTGGACATCCTCAACTGCCGTCACTTCCCCTCCCTAGGAAGGAAATCGCGTGCAAATGAGCTAATGGCAAGCAGCTCATTTGCATGCAATTTCCTTCATGCATGCCCATTCCTTTCCAGATCGGTAAGGGAAGGGCTTTTTACATTCATTTAGTGGGACCAGTGCACTACAAATGCTGGCTCCTACCACGACCAAATGCCTTGGATTTGGCCAGTTTTGAGATGACTGGTCTCGGTTTCCATTATGGGCAAAAAACGATGCCAGCTATCTCAAACCCGGCGATCTCAACATTTATGTTGAGATTTGGCCGGCCCCAACCGTATTATCGAAAAAAAAGATGGCCGGCCATCTTTTTTGAAAATACGGTTGGCTCCGCCCATTTGCGGAGCCGGTCCCGGGGATGACCGGCCTTGGAGATGGGTGTCCCCATTCGAAAATGCCCCTCCACGCCCTCTAGAAAGGGGCTGACATTTAATCGACTATAAAGAAGAAAAGGTGTTAGTCTGCACTCACTTTAAAAATACACTGTAACTCCTCCCAGGAAAAAAAAAAACAGTAAACTTCCAGAAACTAGAAGCTCACAAGCTCCTGCCTTGACGTCAACCAGTTACACTCTCTAGAAACGGAAAGTTTTGTTTTTGCAGAAGTGCCCTGCCCTTACTTTGATTTCAGTTTTCAGACTCACAGAGAGATGTAAACTTGATAATGAAATGAAAGAATGAACTTTAATGGTAAAAACATCACATAAACAATTGGAGCTGAGAAGAGAAAACAGGAAAGTGCAGATGTAACAGAAAAAAATAACCTTTTATTATGTTTCATATCTTAATTTGTCCTGACCCCTTTTTCCTTCCTTTCCAGCTATCCAGTGGTGTTCCTTGGCTATCTGCCACCTGGGGCGGATCACCGCTGCGTCACCCCCCCCCTCCCCCAGTACATCACCTACAAACCCCCCTCCTTCGGGTGCACTGCTGTTACCTCCTGGAGTGCTGGGAGCAGCCGCGCTGTTGTTGGCTCCACCGGTTCCCTGCTCTCTCTGCCCCGGAACAGGAAGTATCATCAGAGGGAGCAGGGAACTGCGAAGCCGATAGCAGTGTGGCTGCTCCCTGCACCCCCCCTACAGCATGCACCCGGGCCAGACTCCCCCCACCACCCTGCTCTCAGTACACCACTGCAGCTATCAGAAATTGTCAGGGATGGCAGCAAGGGTGTAGCCAGACACCCAATTTTGGACGGGCTTGAGCCCCAAGTGGGTGGGCACAGAAACCCTCTCCCCTGTTCTGGCAGCTCCTCTACCCCCAAGGCAATCCAGCATCTCTTAACTTCACTCCCCTGAACCCCTACCCCAGTACTTTTTGTTGGATTATTTGTAGTAAATAATTAGCAGATTTTAGTACACACAGCTTCAGCTTTAGAAATGTTAATTTCTTTCTTCATCTCTCTCTCATACACCCCTGAATAATTCACTGCTGAGTCACTTTAAAGTTGAAGTAACAAAACATCTGTTTACTCACAGTTTGTAGTTAGATTATAATCAGACAGGCTTATATATACATATTACTATACATTTGTATTATCAGCTCCTTCCATGTGCTTAGATGGTAATGGATGCTCACACCACCATAGATCCTCTCAGGTTAGGAGAGAACATGAGCTCCATGTGCTCCATGTGCTGCATGTGCTGTGTCTAAACCCCCACAGGAAGTTACATAGCTGTGTGACCTCTCTAAGTAATTCACATCAGAGGTCACAGAGTAATCACAGAGAAATAATAGGTGACAGGCAATGCATGTAAAATACAATTACATTCCAACAAACCCCTTCTCATGCATAACTGTCATGCAATTATTTATTCATACAAAGTCCAAGCTTTATACGCAGATTCACAAAATGTTCTCTGGGTAACGGTTTGGTCATGATGTCAGCTGTCATCTCACTGGTGTGACAATAGTGTAGACTGATGACCCCTTCTTTTGCCAACTCTCGCACGTTGTGGTATTTCGTTGCGATGTGCTTGGTGCGTGACTGAACCTTGTCATTCTGTGACAGTCGGATGCAGCTCTGATTATCTTCCATTATCTGGATTGGTCTTTTTTCAGCTATACCAAAATCCAGCATAAGTTTTTCAATCCACATCAGTTCTCTGCACGCTTCCGATACGGCCACATATTCAGCTTCTGTAGAAGACAGACTCACAATACTTTGTTTATGACTGGCCCATGAAATTTGTACATTTCCATACATAAACACATATCCACTTGTGGATTTATAATCAGAATGATCCCCTGCCCAATCTGAATCACAGTAACATATTAGTTTTGGATTACTATTGGCTGAAATCTTTAATTTACAATCAATGGTACCCTTTAAATACCTTACCATCCTTTTAACTGCAGTCCAATCTGATTTGGTAGGTGAGCTGACCCTTCTGCTCAAAATTCCTACTGCATTTGCTATATCAGCCCTGTATGTGGTAGCTAGATATAAAAGCTTACCTATGGCTGATCTATATTGGATGTTATCTGGTAAAGGTTCTCTTACTGTTTCATCCTTCAGAAAATCAGTGATCATGGGAGTGCTTACAACTTGGGCATCTTGCATACCTAAACTTTCAATAAGCTCATTTATTTTCTGCTTCTGGCTTAGAAGATAAGAACCATCATTTTGTTTCTCAATTTCTATACCAAGATAGTATGACACATTACCAAGTTCTTTTATCTCAACATTGAGGTTTAAACATTTTACAATGTCCTTGTACTCTTGCTCACTTTTGCTTGCAATGAGCAGATCATCAACAAAAGCTAAAATGTATGCATATTGTCCATTTGTGCACCTAGTGTACAAACATTTATCTGCTTCACCTTGCTTAAATCCTAAATTTGTCAATATTTCATGCAATTTTTCATTCCAACATTTTGCACTTTGCTTTAATCCATAAAGACCTTTGTTTAATTTACACACTAGCTGTCTTTGTTTTGTATTTATGAAACCTGTTGGCTGTTCCATGTACAAGTCTTCAGTTATATCTCCGTGAAGAAACGCTGTTTTCACATCAATGTGTTTGACTTGCATGCCTTTTGAGACTGCAATGCTCAGAAGTGTTCTTATTGTCGTGTGTTTCACTACAGGTGCAAACACTTCATCAAAATCTTCTCCATATTTTTGAAGATATCCCTTTGCGACTAATCTGGCTTTATACCTTTCCACTTTTCCTTGTGCATTCCTTTTTAACTTGAATACCCATTTGCATCCTATAGCTTTCTTGCCAGGAGGTAATTTTGTAAGAATCCAAGTATTATTTTTATCCAATGCATCAATTTCTTCTTGTGCAGCTTTACGCCATTCAGCAGCTTCTTCTGCTGACATTTTCTCAATCTCATCCCATGTTAAGGGCTCTTGAGCTTCTGCTGACTTTGTTAGGTAAGACAGTCTTGGGGGTGGAACACCTTTGTTTTCCCTGGATGAGCGTCTGACAACAGGTTGGTCTGACCTTTCTGCATCCTCTATATCTGAGAGTTCTTCTCCAATTGATTCCCCTTCTCCAACTGTACTGTCTTCTTCAATGATCCTTTCTGTGTCTGCTTCCTCTGCCTGTTCCTCGTTAGATACAGGTGAGTTGCTTTCAGACATCTGCCTTGGTATGGCATTTATATACACTGGCATGTCTATTATTGTTCTAGTTTCATATTCTGGATGATAAGGCTCATCTGGGATAATCCAGCCTTTATCAACCCTTTTGTTTTCATCAAAATATGTAACATGTCTTATGCCAACAATGCCAGTTTTCAGATTCAAAATTCTATATCCTTTGTGTCCTGGAGCATAGCCAACTAAAATGCCCCTTTCTGTTGTGGAATCCAGCTTATGCCTTCTTTGCTTTGGTACATGAGCATATGCTGTACTTCCAAATGTTCTTATGTGTGACAGGTTTGGCTTCCTACCATGCCATGTCTCATGTGGTGTGCGCTCAGCGCCTTTAGTTGGCATTCTGTTTTGTAGGTACACTGCTGTGAGAATGGCTTCCCCCCATAATCTTTTAGGGAGATTGCTATCTGACAGCATACATCTGGTCATTTCCACAATTGACCTAAATTTTCTCTCTGCAACAGAATTTTGCTCTGGTGTATAAGCTACTGTTGTGATATGCTGAATGCCTTCTTGTTCTAGAAATGTGCGCATGCTTTGTGAAGTGAACTCACCACCATTGTCGGTCTGAAGAACCTTTGGTTTTCTTTCAAATTTATTGCTCACCATGGCTACATATTTCTTCAGCATGTCTGTGACTTGACTTTTCTCTTTCAGCAAATAGGCCACACAATATCTAGAGAAATCATCCAAGAATATCAGCACAAATCTGTTATTTCCCAATGATGGGATATTAAACGGTCCACATAAGTCACTGTGTATTAAGTCCAGCACTTTATTACTCCTATTTCCTGTGTATGCAGGAAATGAGGGTCTCACACCTTTTTGAGTAACACAGTCTATGCATTTCTCCATATTACCAGCATCTGCACTTATCTGAATGCCGGTGGCCAGTTGCTTACTGTAAAGATCCTGGATCACCTTAGAATCACGATGTCCCAGGCGGCGATGCCAGATTTCCAGACTACATTTACCATCATTCTTCCTTACTTGCGCCATATGTGAGGCTTCACCTGAAATGTTCAGCTTATAAACATCATTATGCATAAAAGCTTCAGCATACACTTCATCATTTTTAGAGATTGTGCACTTACTATTTTCAAAATGAATCACAAATCCCTTCTTATCTAATGTAGATACACTAAGCATATTGCAAACTGCTTGGGGAATATACAAGACATCACTTACAGGAATTTCTTTAACTTCATTAGACACTTTGCATTTTAAGAATCCAATCCCTTTTGCTTGGATCTTAGCAGTCCCTGCGTTTGCAGTTTTAAGAATACCTTCCTCTGGACACATTTCCTGAAAGAAATCTTTACAATTGGTTAAATGGCATGTACTCCCTGAATCCAAAATCCAAGTACTTTCATTTGAATTATTATTTACCATAGTCAAAGATTTTTCTGCCATTAGAAAGCCCTTGTGTTTATCTTTGTCCTTCATACATTTCCTGGTTTGAAAATTCTTTAGTTCCATTGGCTTAGGTGAGCTAGAGGGAGTGTTTTGTGTTTCCTTACACCATTTAGATACATGTCCCTCCTTTCCACATGAGTAGCAAATCAGCTTGCCCTTGGGTGGAGTTTTCCCATAGCTCCGCCTTCCTCTGTTCTTTGCCAAGAAATTTGTTTCATTTCTCTCTGACTTGCTTTGAGAACACATCTCCTCAGAATCATTTATTATGCATTCCTGCCTTAGTTTTGATGTTGTCTGTTCAAAAGATTGCCCTTCAATGGCCTCATTTACAGACCTAAAAACATCAAACTTCTTTGATAGTGAGGTAAAAAGAAATGCTCTTTTCAATGCATCACACATGGGAATTCCAGAAAGTTCTAGCTTTTGAAATGAAGACATAAGATGCATAATGTGATCATTACATTTACTTTTATCCCTTAATTTGGTTTCATTCAACTCTGCCAACCAAATTGGTTGCTGCTTTGCATATGTAGTTGCATACATAGTTCTCAGCTTACATAAAATGTCCTTTGGTGTATCTTTTCCCTCCACTAATATGGCTTGTTTCTCTGAGAGAGCTTCCAAAAGCATGCACTTCACATAATAGTTTGCATTGTCCCATTCAGCCATATTTTCAGCTGTTCTGTCTTGGTCTAAGCATATATTTAATCTTTTTGCTCGAAGGAGACATATGAATCTTAATTCCCACTGCTGATAATTAAACTCAGTTAATCTAGGCACCTTGAGAGAGTAGAACAATGGTGAATTTCTTCCCTCAGCCATTTTCTTAGCCTTCTGTCTGCTGTGTGGGGGGAGAGAGAGACAGACTGAATCTTTCCTTTAAAACTTAAGAGAAAAATGTGGCCTTTTTTTTTCTGCCTGGTAATATTTCTCTTCTTTTTCAATTCCTGGACCCTGGGCCCATAACCCTTTTGTTGGATTATTTGTAGTAAATAATTAGCAGATTTTAGTACACACAGCTTCAGCTTTAGAAATGTTAATTTCTTTCTTCATCTCTCTCTCATACACCCCTGAATAATTCACTGCTGAGTCACTTTAAAGTTGAAGTAACAAAACATCTGTTTACTCACAGTTTGTAGTTAGATTATAATCAGACAGGCTTATATATACATATTACTATACATTTGTATTATCAGCTCCTTCCATGTGCTTAGATGGTAATGGATGCTCACACCACCATAGATCCTCTCAGGTTAGGAGAGAACATGAGCTCCATGTGCTCCATGTGCTGCATGTGCTGTGTCTAAACCCCCACAGGAAGTTACATAGCTGTGTGACCTCTCTAAGTAATTCACATCAGAGGTCACAGAGTAATCACAGAGAAATAATAGGTGACAGGCAATGCATGTAAAATACAATTACATTCCAACACTTTTTAAATCTATCAGTGCTGGGCCCTCAGCAAGCAGCGAGTTATGCCGGCTGCTTGCTCTGGCCTGAGTCTTCCCTCTGATGCAACTTCCAGGTCCATGAACAGGAAATTGCATTACAGGGGAGGCTCAGGGCCGGCACGAGCAGCTGGGATGAGTTGCTGGACTTCCAGCACAGCAGTGAAGGATTTAAAAGGTACTGGAGGGATTGGGAGAATGAAGTTAAGAGACTCTTGAGTGCTGGGAGACTTCAACTGGTGGGACTTGGGGATCCCTGCCAGCCACGAACCAGCTGTGCTGTTACTGGGTGAGCCTGAGCTCAAAGTAGGTGGGCTACACCACTGGATGGCAATGCATATCCCTTGGTTCCATCTCCCTTACAAAATATTTCCCTCTCTTGTGAAAGAAAACTTGTAATTAAAATTATCCAGTGACTCCTTTTCTCAGTATAGGCTGATAAGCAGCACTACAAATCCCAGCATGCAATGTGGTAATCAAGTCTAGACTAACCTTTCCTACGGAGAGGGAGGGAACCCATAGCGCAAGGCAATCCGAGTGTGTCAGCTGCTTCCAGAACTGTTCTTTGCCTGAGTTCAAGATGATCAGTTAAAGGGTCATTTAGTAACAGCATTAGCAAATGACCCACATAGGAGGCAATTCTGTAAATATAGCCACCTCCATTTTGGTGCCTTGATACCATGTGGTGAGAGCCTGGGCACCCAGATACCGTAACAGAATACTAGCGTAAGCAGCATCAGTGCAGTCATAGATCTGGTATAAATGTGGGTGCCCATATGCAGCAAAGGCGCATGCTAATTTATTTTCTGTAAGTTGTCCACATAAGGGGGAGTTCTGCCCATGCCCCTTCCATGCTGTACCCATGTGAAAGTCCCCTTGCATTTATGCATGCTTAGGCGTTCTGCTACTGCTTATGCACATAAATGAACACTTACAAAACTGTCATAAGCGTTACGTAGATATGAGCTCCCTCTTATAGAATTACCTTTTAGTTTTTGTGTAACTACAAATTAAAACATACTGAAAGCGAGATTTAAAAAAAATCCTTCCCCACCCCCAAATTATTAGTCAAATTGTTAAAGCGGAAGAAAAATGCCAGAGCAAGTTTTTAGAATGCAACGTGGATGCCGAAACATCAATTCCCCATCCCTTCCATATCAAAGTCCAGTCCATAATAGGAGAACGAGGAAAATTGCTGAGACACTCAAGGTCAAGTAGCTTTTTTTCACGTTTGTCGCACTGCTGTAATTGCACAGGTCACTTTGGCAACAGTTAACAGATGTGCCAGCCACCCCCACATCAATATTGGTTGGAACGCAAATTCTGGCGCAGGATTTGGACATGGAGAAGCTGGTGTAAGAACCTGGTTCAGCAAAGAGAAAAGAAAATGGCAGAGAGGAATCGGGTTATTAAGAGGGATTTCCATTTCTTCACATTCTTGCTCAGATATTATTATTATTAACATGATTTCTATTGGACCAGCTGATGTATGAACACATTACAGACATATTCAAGATTTCATCATTGTCGAACCTTATAATCTAGTCAAGACAGACAAGAAATAGAAACAGAGAGCACAGAAGGGACTTAGAGGTAAAACAGGGAAAGTGGCTGGAAGAGCTAAACCAGGTGAATTATAGGTGGGATTAATCAAGGTCAGGGCAACTGAAAGTGTGTGAAACTGCAAGAAATGAAGGGGCCCTTTACTAAGCCACGTAAGTGTCTACGCGCGGCCCAATGCACGCCAGAATGGAGCTACCGCCCAACTACTGTGTGGCTCTTGCAGTAGTTTCATTTTTGGCGCACGTCCGATACACTCATCTGAAAAATATTTTTTATTTTCGGGCGCGTGAAATGAATGCGCGCCAAGTAGCATTTGATGCGTGTAGGTCATTACCACCTGGATTCTTTACCGCTAGGTCAAGGGCTGGCGGTACAAAATGGACGCGCGGCAATTTTGATTTTACCGCACGTTCATTTTCAGCAAAAAAAAAAAAAAAAGGCCTTTTTTACAGGCATGCTAAAAAATGGATCGGTGCGCGCCCAAAACCCACGCCTACACTACCGCAAGCCATTTTTCAGCGCACCTTAGTAAAAGGACCCCAAAGTCTCTTAAGACGCTGTGTAAAATTGTGAGTGGGGCTATAAAGAAAGGTAAGTTGATGTGGTTCACTTGAGGACAGGAATCTTGTTAGTGAAACTGGGGAAAGTTGCAAGAAATCAGGATTCAACCCCACAGCCAATCTAGAAGAGAGAGAACTGGAGACTGGTGTGATGAATAAGATAATACAATGCAATGCTATTCTACTGACCATCCAATACCCACAACGTGTTACAATCTATGGGGAAAATATCCCACATCAACACATACAGAATATCAAATCATTGAATACATATCATAGTCACATAATATGTGATGGTAGAAAAGGCCAGTATGGTTCATCTAATGTACCAGTACCATATTTAAACAAATTTGTGATAATCAGCAAAAGGTATACAATGGGTCATCCAGTGTAGGTTAAGATGGTCTTAACATAGTTTCTTCTGAGGTCACAGACACAACACAAATAGCATAGAGTGACTTTTCAAAGCTGGTAAATTCTAGTTCTGCAGAAGGTACAGATGCAAAAGCTAGTTGGCACAGAAACCCTGCAAAACTTGTAAGATGTGGGACTTGGTGTCAGATCCAGATGTTCAAATATGGCTGCCAAAATCAACAGCCTATAATTCTGTATTTTACCTAATGTAACCAACTTGGTAAGGTCTTCATGATCCCACTCAATATTGAAGTGAGCCTCTCCTGTATGTCCATAACAGACTCTTACCCCATGTGTGTGTTTTCCATTGGGGTCATAATTATATCTAAGGCCCAGGTGTGCAGTTAGAATGTTTTTATGTAAGCACTAACTCACAGTCTGTTCATGTACAGACCTTTGGCACTGGTAGAAGATACTACTACTACTTATCATTTCTATAGCGCTACTAGATTACGCAGCACTGTACACTTGAATATGAAGAGACAGTCCCTGCTCGACAGAGCTTACAATCAGTCCAGAGTAAACATGAAAGCAACCTACCTCTGGACTGTACTTTTTAAGACCCAGTTTGATCACTTTAAATAAATTGAACTTGCCCATAGGGAAGAGCCTTTATTTTTGTAATTTGTTTTATAGTACAGAGTCTATACTTCTGCTTTTGTATTCAGATAGACACCTATACATCTGCACCTCAATTTAAGCACCTATAGCTCTGATAGATACTCAGACAGACTCCTGTGCTTCCATATCAGCATTCAGGGGCAATCATATAAGGGGAAAGGGGGATGGAATTTGATAGACTGCCTTGTCAAACTGGTTTATACATTAAACACAGGTACTTATTTTATACCTGAGGCAATGGAGGGTTATCTTAGGCCTCATAGTGATATTCCTTAGCAATTTCCTTAATCTACAGCTACTGAATTTGGAAGGACAGCCTGATGACCTGTTCAAGCCAGTATCTTGTGCCAAACTGTTTTCACTTTGTAATGATAGATGTTCAAACTAGGGTTGCATTTTGATTAAATATTTTAACCACAATTAAACTCATGATTAAAGGACTGATATCTCCCTATCTTTCGCCCTCATGTCCAACATCTCTCCTTCTCTCTTCCTCTCTCCTGTTGTCCAGCATCTCTCCCTCCCTCCTCTTCCCTCCACCCCATGCCCATTATCTCTCTTTCTTCCCCTCCATCCTTCTCCTCTGCCCTCCCCCAGTCCAACATCTCTCCCCTCCCTCCCTTCCATTGTCCAGTCGCTCTCCCCTCCACCTCCAGTCCAGGTCCATCATTGCTCCTCCTCCATCCTTCCCATTGTTCAGCAAATCTCCCTCTCCCTCTCTCCCCCTCCCAGTGTGTGGCTTCCTTTCCTCCACTCCCTTCCCCCCCACCCAGGATTCAGTATCTCCCCCGCCTCTCAATCCCCTCTCACCATGGTTTACTTCAAACTGGTCTTCTATTGGTCCTTGGTAGCAGCAGCAGTGATGCACAATGCAGCCTGCTCCAAAGTTTTCCCTCTGACCCATTTCGCCTCTGCCTTGTCTTGCCCCCCCCCCCCCCCCCCCCCCCCGACAGGTCAGAGGGAAAGCTTTGGAGCCAACTACAGGCAGCATATATGTATTGCTGCTACTGCTGGGGACCAATAGAAATCAGTTTTAAGGAGGTTGAGAGAGGGGGAGTTATTGAATTGTGGGCACATGGAGAAATGCTAGATTGTATTAAGGTTGGATGGTGAGAGTGGAAGAGGGAGGGAAAGATGTTTGGAGAAGACAGGACACCCTGCAGTGTAATTAATTTTATTAGCCACAATTGTCTGTTTTAATTGTGACTGATGAATAACATGTTAAATCACAGCATTAACAGCTATTAAACATGAAGGCTAATTCAAACACGTTGAAGTTTTCTTATAGCTGTCCCCCAATGTGTACCTTTGAATAACATTATCTTGGAGTTATTTCAGTATCTCTATGTTAGACATATTTAGACCTGTGTTTGAAATTCACTTCATACAATGAAAACCACTTTAGGTGGGTTCTGTTTAACTGATTATGAGCTTTGCTAATGCAATTTTTAGAAATGGAGTTAACTCAGGTTTAGGTGTGAAGACCTATGCAAGCAGGACTTTTTGGTTTCTTATTTTTAATTTTGAATGTGAAAGCCTCACTGAAAGGAGGTTCCAGTCCCCTTGAGCTTATAAAGAACACAGTTGCCCTAGTTGAAGTAAAACCAGAAACACAGTTTGCACGTGCATGTTTTGTCAGTAATGTCTTAACTGTTTTGGTTTTGGGTGGCTTAAAGGTGAGCACTAGACATTAAGGAGGAGTTGCTCTGAATGTGTCCACTGAGGGCCCTTTGGACACCTCTCCCTTCCCCCACCTTATTCTACAGTCTCCCTTTCCCAGGGCTTGCTTAGTAGGGAAATGGGACTTGATATATACCGCCTTCCTATGGTTTTTTTTTAAGCAGTATACATAGTATATACAGGTGCTTATTTGTACTTTGGGCAATGGAGGGTTCAGTGACTTACCCAGAGTCACAAGGGGCTGCAGTGGGAATTGAACCCAGTCAGTGGCGTACTGAGGGTGGGGCGGTGGGGGCGCTCCGCCCCGGGTGCACGCTGCTAGAGAGCTGCAGAGAGCAGTCGTGCACCTGTTGGCTCCGCTGGTTCCCTGCTTCCTCTTCCTAGGTTACTTCCTGCTTCGGGGCAGAGGGAGTAGGGAGCCGCACGGCTGCTCCCAGCAGCTAAGAATGCACCCGGGGGGGGGGGGGGGGTGCATATTGGGCTGCTTCCTCCCCTTGTGCCTGCCTAGAGAGCTGATTGCTCATGCGAGCTGCATGAGGCTGTGCAGAGACCCTTGCAGTTTACAAGCAATTGATTCTAGGCAGACACAAGAGGAGGAAGCAGCCCGATATGCAGCTGTTCACTCTCTTCTCCTCTTATCTTGCTGCACCATATGCCTTCCTACTACTACTACTACAAATCATTTCTACAGCGCTACCAGTCGTATGCAGTGCTTCACAATTGAACATGAAGAAAAGACAGTCCCTGCCCAAAAGAGCTTACAATCTAAATCAGGACAGACAGACAGAACAAATAAGTGATAAAGGTAGGACAGACAGGACACATAGGGAAAGGGGATTATTGAAGAGAGGAAGACAAGATAAAGGTTACGAGCAAGTGACAAGTTAGGAATCAAAAGCAGCATCAAACAGGTAGGCCTTTAGCCCGGATTTGAAGGCGGCTAGGGATGGAGCTTGACGTAATGGCTCAGGAAGTCTGTTCCAGGCATAAGGTGCAGCAAGATAAAAGGGTCGGAGTCTGGAGTTAGCGATGGAGGAGAAGGGTGCAATTAGAAGAGATTTGCCTAGTGAATGGAGTTCCTGGGAAGGAGTGTAGGGAGAGATGAGGGTGGAGAGGTAGTGAGGGGCTGCAGAGTGAATACACTTATAGGTCAATAAGAGGAGCTTGAATTGTATACGGAAACGGATAGGGAGCCAGTGACGTGACTTCAGAAGAGGGCTGATATGGGCATAGCGACTTTGGCAAAATATTAATCGTGCAGCAGAATTTTGAACAGATTGAGCCTTCCTGAACTGGTACGTCATGCTCCATCTCTGGCCGTCTTCAAGTCTAGACTAAAAGACCACCTTTTTGATGCTGCTTTTAACTCCTGACGCTTACTCACTAGTTCAGTACCCATATTTTATCATTCCTACCTTAATAATTCCCTTATCTCTTATTCGTCCTGTTTGTCTTGATTAGATTGTAAGCTCTGTCGAGCAGGGACTGTCTCTTCATGTTCAAGTGTACAGCGCTATAGAAATGATAAGTAATAGTAGTAGTAGTAGTTACAGTGCAATTTCAGCAGGGAACAGGGAGAGAGAGTGAACAGTGTAGCTTTTCTGTGCCTGCACTGGAGTCAGACTCTTACTCTGGGGACTTACCATCACCTGTCATGATAGCCAGCACTGTCAGTAGCATCAAGCAGGCACTCCTGAGTCCTGGTACTAGATCTGAGTGGGGGGGGAGGGGTCATAAGCACCAGCAGCACAAGGGGAGGTGGGAAGTCACGGTGGTACCAGGAGCACACAAGGGTGACCCTGGGGGGGGGGGGGGGGGGGGGCGGCATCAGCTGTGCCTCTCTGCTTTCACTTCTGGAGCACATGGGAAGTGAAAGGAGTGAGTGCGCTGTGCAGGGGAAGACTCTCGGAAGTAAAACCCGGACGAAAACTGTCACAAACAAAAATCACCTGGACACCCCAGCAGTTGCCAGAAAGGAGGACATGTCCAGGAAAACCAGGACACATGGTTACCCTAGGCACAGACCTTTGTATGCAAACATTGTATTTGTGACAAAATAAAGCAGCAAACTATGTATCAAAAATTAGGTCTACGGCCATCATTCTGGCTGACATTGCTCCTCACGGAACATCCTCAGCTCTATGAGGATTTGCCCCTGAATTTTGCATAGGGCTCCCATCTCCTGTTGCATGTCCCTGCACAGGCCTGTGACTTGCATCAGGAGCTGGCCTAGGGTGGCTGTAGGGATGGGCTCACTGATAGGCGTGCTTTCGGGTGGGAGGGCTTGCTGCAGTCACATGCTGTATTGCTGCCTGGGTGGGGGCTCTTCCCCCTCCAGTAGGGGCCTGTCCCTCCAGGGTTCCTCCTACTGGTCATCCCCCTGCTGGGTGTGGCCCTGTCATGGGATGAGGAACACCTCCCAGGGGCCAGGGTCTATTACTCTCAGCTGGTTAAATGCGATATTCAAAACATACAAGTGAATAATGCTGTCAGCGCTCACGTTTTTATGCAAAAATGGAGAAGGAAAAAGACCTTATAATACTATGACAATTTTCCATAAGGAACCCCCGCTTTAGCGGCTGTATTATGCACACAGTAAAAATTATTAATCTTGGGTCTTAAAAAACTCCTTTACACAAAACACATCATCCATTTAATGGTCCTCATAAACAAGCACTTATCTTAAATAATACTCATGAAACTTATCTTTGAAGTGCTATGTCTATGTATTCAGCGGTTCAATCTCGGCCGCAAAACAAACAGCAGTGCAGTCCCTATGGACCCGTTTCGCATCTGCTTCCTGTGGAGACGACACTACGCTTGCATTCCATGTTAACTGACAAAAGAACGCTCCCCAGCTGCAGAGTGCTATGGACCCGTTTCACATCTGCTTCCTGTGTAGACGACACTACGCTTGCATTCCATGTTAACTGACAAAAGAACGCTCCCCAGCTGCAGAATGCTATGGACCCGTTTCACATCTGCTTCCTGTGTAGACGACACTACGCTTGCATTCCATGTTAACTGACAAAAGAACGCTCCCCAGCTGCAGTGTGCTATGGACCCGTTTCGCATCTGCTTCCTGTGTAGACGACACTACGCTTGCATTCCAAGTTAACTGACAAAAGAACGCTCCCCAGCTGCAGTGTGGTCTCCAGAGGAAGCAGATGCAAAATAGGTCCATCGGGACCGCACTGCTGTTTGTTTTCCTCCCAAGATTGAACTGCTGAATACATAGACACGACACTTAAGATAACATGAATCAGTATTATTTAAGATAAGTGTTTGTTTATGAGGACCATTAAATGGATGATGTGTTTTGAGTAAAGGAGTTTTTTAATACTCAAGATTAATAATTTTTTACTGTGTGCATAATACAGCCGTTAAAGCGGGGGTTCCTTTTGGAAAGCTGTCACAGTATTATGAGGTCTTTTTCCTCCTCCATTTTTGCATAAAAATGTGAGTTGACAGCATTATTCACTTGTGTGTTTTGAACTATTTCATATTATTTGAAGTGAAGAGGAGTTTGTTTTTCACTAAGTGCGATATTCAACACTAAAGATTATGAAAGTTGGGTTTGGCTCAACTGTGGTGAGCACTTTTGAGACTAGATGGCAGGGAACAAGTTTATGACTTTGGGCACACAGTTCTTACATCTGTCACTAATTCAGATGATGAATACGGTGTATGTGGGGCAGTGGCGTAGCCAGACTGCCAATTTTGGGTGGGCCTGAACCCAAAGTGGGTGGGCACAACATTTTCTCTCTACCCCCCCTCCCCCAGCAAAATTTAGTCACACTTTTCAGTGAGCTTTCAGAGGCCAAAACCTCCTGCCTCAGGTCAGTATAATGCTGTTACGGTATCCTCTCCTGACCTAAGGAAGGAATTATTGGTCTCTGAAACTTTATTAACACAGGTACCATATTACTTTATCCTAAATTAAAAATAAAATTATTTTCTTTACCTTTGTTGTATGGCCATTTACTTTTTCTCATTGTGTTGCTCCCAGTCTCTAGATTCTGCTTTCCTTCGTCTTTCTCTTGCCAGGGTTTCCTGTCCATTCATCACCTATGGCTTTTCATCTTTTCCTCACCCTTGTTCGCCACATGCCCCTTCCTCTTATTCTCCAGTCTTTCCCTACTCTGTCCTCTCCCTCTTTCCATCCAGCAGCTCCCCTCTTTCTCTCCCCATCCTTACAGTGTCTCCCCTCTTTCTTTTGCATCCAGCGTCTCCTTTTTCTCCCTACCCTTCCATCCAGTGTCTTCCCTCTTTCTCTCCTTATCCTTCCACTCATCTACCCTCTCTCCTGATCCTTCCATCTAGTGTCTCTATCTCCCCTCTCCTTCTATCCAGTGTCTATCTCTCTACCCTTTTCTGTTCAGTCTCCTCCCTCTTTCCACATCCTTCTAGTTTCTCCCCTTTCTCTCTGCATCCTTTCATCCATCTCCCCTCTTTCTCTCCCTATCCTCCCATGTCCAGCAGCTCTCTTCCCTCTAGTCCCTTCTTCCTCTTCCTTCCTTGTCCAGCAGCTCTCCAGCCCCTTCCTCCTCTCCATCCCATGTCCAGCAGCTCTCTCCCTTCCCTCTAGTCCCTTCTTCCTCTTCCTCCCTTGTCCAGCAGCTCTCCAGTCCCTTCCTCCTCTCCCTCCCATGTCCAGTAGCTCTCTCCTTTCCCGCCAGTCCCTCCCATGTTCCAGCAGCTCTCCCTTCCCGTCAGTCCCTTCTTCCTCTCCCTCCCATGTCCCAGACGCTCTCTCCCTTTCCTCCAGTCCCTTCTTCCTCTCCCTCCCATGTCCCAGCAGCTTCTCCCTTCCCTCCAGTCCCTTCTTCCTCTCCCTCCCATGTCCCAGTAGTTCTCTCTTCCTTCCCTCAAGTCCCTTCCTCCTCTCCCTCCTATGTCCCAGCAGCTCAGCCACTTTCCCCCCAGGCCCGCGAATCCACATCCTTCCCGCACTGTCGCTGCCCTTTTGTCCCGCCGAGGCAGCATTCAGCGTTTCCTTCCTGCTGCCCTGTCTTCTCCCCAGGCTCCCTGCAAGTGGAATCGTTTCCTTTTCGGCCGTCTCGCTGCGTTGCCATACACACAGGCAGCTTCGCTCCTCCCCCGCCGCGTCCATTCTGGCCCTCTCTGATGCACTTCCTGTTAGGGCCGGATGAACGCGGTGGGGAGGAGCGAAGCTGCCTGTGTGTATGGCAGCGCAGCGCGATGGCCGAAAAGGAAAACGATTCCACTTGCAGGGACGATGCAGCGGAGCCTGGGGAGAAGACAGGGCAGGAAGGAAACGCTGAATGCTGCCTCCGCGGGACAAAAGGGCAGCGACAGCGTATGAAGGATGGGCGGGCCTGGAGGGAAAATGGGTGGGCCTGGGCCCGTCCAGGCCCACCTGTGGCTATGCCCCTGATGTGGGGTTAGGACTGAGTCAGTGCTTTCAGACAGATGGCACTGGGTTTGTTGGGTCATTCATGGGGCATGCTAGGCTTACAGCTGAGGAAAAAAAATGCCAAACTGGGAGCCTCAGAGAGGAAGGATGCATATCAGATACTAACAATATTCTCAGAAGGGTTTCAAAGTACCTTAAGTGGAGGAGTAGCCTAGTGGTTAGTGCAGCAGACTTTGATCCTGGGGAACTGTATTTGATTCCCACTGCAGCTCTTGTGACTCTGGGTAAGTCACTTAACCCTCCATTGTCCCAGGTACAAATAATTACTTGTATATACTATATAAACCGCTTTGAATGTAGTTGCAAAAACCACAGAAAGTTGGTATATCAAGTCCCATTCCTTTTCCCTTTCCCTTCATGGGTAGGCAAAACAGCCCATGGTTAAAGAATTCTGTTTCACTGTATGGAAGAGGTGGTTTCGCTGAAATTTGAGTGACAAAAATAAATTGGGACCATTGGTGGCCCATGCCAGGATCACTCTTTTCAGAAAATGTGAATTTTGCTACAGGCTATAATTCCTAAAAAGGAGACTGGGAAATACAATAACACCTCCACTTTGTCAATATCCATTAAGAGGCACCAAAGAAAGTTAAATATCATTTTGTGTTGCAAAATGATACTACATTTAAGCCTTTCTAGGTTTAAATCCAGGACCTACCTCGTGAAAAACCTCTCCTTTTGGTACACAAACCCCCAGATTCTATAGAGTGTGCCTAAAGATCGGCGCCAAAATTGGTGCGGATTCTATAACAATGCGCATAATTTAACAAGCTTAACAAGCTAATCAGCGCTGATAACAGCACGTAACAAGCAATAATGAGCACTACTTGGCATTGATTACAATTTAGGCGCACAACTTGCTAAGCATATTCTGTAACAATGTGCAGGCAAAAGGGGTGTGGTTATGGGTAGGGAAATGGGCGTTTCATGGGCATTCCAAAATTTCTGCACCTAGTTATAGAATATGACCCAGTGCATCTAAATCTACATGCTTGGGATTTATGCCACATTTTCATTGGTGTAAATGGAGGCACATAGATTTAGGCGCTGAAATATGAACTTAGCCTATTCTTTAATCGGTGCCTAAATCTAGGCACGGATTATAGAATACGCTTAGTCGGCATTGATTTCAGCTCTGATTGTTTTAGGCGCCATATATATAGAATCTCCTCCTAAATGTGTGGCATAGTCCTACCTTGGCATATTCATCCCTCCCTGTCTTTATAAGCTCTGCATCGTTATCTTTTGTTGTTGTGGATACTCACCAATTCCTCCAGATGTTGTTGTGGTCATGCAGTACGAGGCAGAGTCATCACATTTGGTTGGTTGCAGGCATTTCCAGTTGCTCGATTGATTATCACATGTGAAGCATGTCAATGAATGAACTGTAATGAGAAAAATATTCACCTTAGAAGCAGACATTGTAGCCAACTGTTCCAGAGGAACTTAGGAATCAAGGAGGTTTCAGATATCCCGGGCTAACTTTTCTCTGGCTAGCGAAAAGTGCTATTATGGCTGGCTTGGATGCCATATATAGTAATTAGAAAACTTTAAGAAGGGGCCAGTATTTAAGTTTGTGGTGCTAGGTGCTGATGTGAAGGTCAATTCTATAATTGAGTACATGCATAAGTGGCACCTTAATTAGCATTTATGCAAGTAACTAAGAGCTAATCTATAAGGAGGCATACACATGGGCAGAGCATGGGAGAGACATGCATGTGGCACCAACTTACATGACCCTTTTCTCTGAACTGTTATGATTGGGGTCAGAACCCCTCTCAAACTTTTTCCTGGTGGTCAGCTTAGCTGGCTTCTGTTTCTTTTGTCTGTCCTGTCTGAGCTGGCTCTGTCTCCCTGTGCTGGCAGCTTCCAGCAGCATGACTCTAATTGTTTCACTTTACCACAGCTGTGTGGGTGGACTGAGTTAGCTCTACTTCTCTTTGGGTGTACTGGCTTCAAGTGCTTCACAGTTTTGCATTGGTGTGGGTTGGGCCTCTCTGGTTCAGTGTGCTGTTGCATGGGGCTAGGGAGTGTGACATCATCAGGGAGGGCCTTGATAAGGAAGTGGTGTTGTTTCCTTCAGGGCCTTTTGCAACAGTGGCGTTTGCTTCTGGCTACTTGCTTTAGGTCCAGGTTAGTTTAGTGCAGTGTCCACTTGTGACTTGTGTGTTTGACTTCCCTGTCTTTTCCTTTTGCTACGTTGTGTAGCACTGCTGTTAGTGCAGTGCTGGAACTTGGTGCTGGGAGCACCCTTGTTAGTAAGTGTTTAGGAAGCACCTTTTGTTGTTTGGGTATTTGGCTTTCCTGCTTGTTTCCTTGTGCTTTTCCCGCTTTTCCTCGTGACCTGTGTTTAGCTGCTGTAGCTGGGTGCTTAGGAAGCACCGGGGTGAGAACCCATGTTTAGCTGCTGCAGCTTGGTGCTTAGGAAGCACCAGTGTTAGGTCTGGCATTTGTCTTCCCTTCCTTTTCCCTTGTGGCTTCCCTGCACATCTGTTAGTGTAGGGCGTAGGGGCACCCCTGTTAGTTTCTGTTAGGAGCACTGCTGTTAGTGGAGGGCTTAGGAGCTTTTCTGTTGGTGCTGGGCTTAGGAACACTTTTGATCACTTTAGGAGTTAGGTGCACTTCAGTTACAGCATGTTCTAGTCCTGGTCCCTGTGTTGTCCAGTAAGTCCTGCCGGCTACTCGAACCCAGGAGCTCAACTCCTGGGGGGCTTAGTAGCTAAGTGCAGGTGAAGCTGTGTGGACCAGTCCGGTGTGCTCCAGTCCAGTCCTGTGTCCTCCAGTCCGGGGGGTTCAAGTCCTGTGTCCTCCAGTCCGGGGAATTCCAGTCCAGTGTTCCAGTCTGTGTGTTCCGGCTCGCTGGGCGGTGGCAGCAGTCCCTGTCGGTGTCGGTGTGCTTGCCCAGTGTTGATTGGTGGGTTTTGCCTGCTGCTGTCGCTCCTCGTCAGCAGCCCAAGGGCTCACGTTTGCTCCAGAGCCCGGCCCCGCGGGCTCTGAACCTGAGAACCTGACAGATTGCGAAGGCCATGAGCTCGGCAAGAACCCCCGCCCAGCTGATCCAGCTGGGGTCCAGCTCCGTCATTGTGCTTGATCCTTCTATGACTCTTCGTCAGTATCGTGGGAAACTTTTGTCTCATCCTATTTTGAAGAAGACCCCTGAAGCGGCAGCTGAGAGAAAATGTGTCCGGTGGCTTGGAATTGCTGAAAACCCAGTTTCAGATATGGACCCTTTTATCACGCTCACTGACTATCGCCGCAGCCTTGTCTTGAATCCAGCTTTGTGGGATACTCCTGAAGCTGTCGCTGAGAGGAGACGTCTTGGGAATTCCACGCTCTGGGCCCAGCAGGGGTCCAGTTCATTTCAAGTGGCGCGTCCACTCAGGCCTTGGAGTCCGCTCCAAGGGACACTTCGAACTGAGCCGCCTATCCCAGTTCAGGTGGCGCCTCCACTCAAGTCTCCGAGTCCAGTCCGAGGGACACTTCTGACCGAGCCTCCGATGCCAGTTGAAGTGGCGCTTCCACTCAAGCTTCGGAGTCCAGTCCGTGGGACGCTGCTGACCGAGCCTCCGAGTCCAGTCCAGAGGGCGCTTCAAACCAAGCCTCCTAGTACCAGTTTGGATCCCAGTTCCAACCCCATTTTTGATCTGGATCCGTTTCTGACACTCCAGGATTACCGGGTTGCACTTTTGTCTGATCCAGCCCTGAAGAATACTCCTGAAGCTGCAGCGGAAAGAAGGCGTGTCTCCTGGCTTAGGTTTGAAGAAAACCCAGTTTCTGCTATTGATCCCTCTACCAAGCTGTTCTTTTACCGCTTCCAACTCCTCTCGGAGCCAACCCTGCGGGATACTCCTGAAGCCCAAGCTGAAAGAAGGTGGCTTCCTGATTTTTCCCGACAAACTTCTGAGTCCAGCCTGAAGGGCTTTGTCTGCCAAGCTTCTGAATCCACACTGAGTTCCAGCCCAGTGCCTGAGTCTGTTTTGAGTTCCAGCCCAGATGCTGAGTCCAGAGCGAGTTGCAGCAGTGGCAGCCAAGATGCTGAGTCTGGATTGAGTTGCAGTTTCAGTCAAGATGCTGAGTATGGATCGAGTTGCAGTCCCAGCCGGGATGCTGAGTCTACACCGAGTGATGAGTCCATGATGAATGCTGAGTCTGGATCGAGCTGCAGTTCCAATCAAGATGCTGAGTCTGGATCGAGTTGCAATTCCAGTCAAGATGCTGAGTCTGGATCGAGTTGTAGTTCCAGTCAAGATGCTGAGTCTGGATCAAGTTGCAGTTCCAGTCAAGATGCTGAGTCTGGATCAAGTTGTAGTTCCAGTCAAGAGACTGAGTCTGGATCGAGTTGCAGTTCCAGTCAAGATGCTGAGTCTGGATCGAGTTGTAGTTCCAGTCAAGATGCTGAGTCTGGATCGAGTTGCAGTTCCAATCAAGATGCTGAGTCTGGAGCGAGTGGTAGTTCCAGTCAAGATGCTGAGTCTGGATCGAGTTGCAGTCCCAGCCGGGATGCTGAGTCTACACCGAGTGATGAGTCCATGATGAGTACTGAGCTCAACTCCTGGGGGGCTTAGTAGCTAAGTGCAGGTGAAGTTGTGTGGACCAGTCCGGTGTGCTCCAGTCCAGTCCTGTGTCCTCCAGTCCGGGGGGTTCCAGTCCTGTGTCCTCCAGTCCGGGGAATTCCAGTCCAGTGTTCCAGTCTGTGTGTTCTGGCTCGCTGGGCGGTGCCTGCAGTCCCTGCTGGTGTCGGTGTGCTTGCCCCGCGGGCTCTGAACCTGAGAACCTGACATGAACGTTTGGCTGCTGACATATGGTGGTTTTGTCAAAGGTAGGAAGATTTGATAGAACTAGTTTTGTGTTTGTGCTGTTTGGGTTGGCACCATTTATTCCAGAATTTGTAGAGAGATTTGAACCCAGGCTTCCATGGTTCACAGCTCCCTGCTGTAACCATTAAGCTACTCCTCCAGGACAGGAGATTTCATTTTATTTTATTTTGGAGCACTATTTATAAATATTTTATTTTATCTGTGCTTTTAAATTGTATATTTTTGATTGTGAATGTTTGTGAGCTGCTGAGTACATTAGGATCATGCAGGATATAAATATTGTAAATAAATAAATAAAATAACAACTTTGGTATCTGATTGTACCTCACCTTCATCTCACATTTGGAAAAGGCGAGTAATCAACTCTAAACATCTCAGAATTACCAAGATAACTTAAAAAGGGATGAGGGGCACTAAGGTTTTCTTCAAGTTTGTGTCCAGGGGAAAAAGCTTAGTGGAAAAATGAAAGAATTTCAAAAGTACCAGAGGGAAGGGCACGCCGGAAAGGAGTCAAACACTGTAGAGAAGGGGAGAGCAGCCCTGAGCTATCCATAAGGAGAGGGAAAGCAGGGAAAGAGAAAACTAGATTTCAACTCATGATCATTTCTGCTGTGTCTTATCACTCTGCAAATTCAGCAGCCCTGCTCCTGGAGGAGTAGCCTAGTGGTTAGCAGGGGCGTAGCCAGACAACAGATTTTAGGTGGGCCTAGGCAAGAAGTGGGTGGGCACCAAGTGTTCTCCCCCTCCCCCCCTCCCGCACCACCACCAAAAGAAAAAAGAAAAAAAATCTGGCAGGAAAATGCTTCTTTCCACCTTGGCAGTCTGCAGCAGGCATGCGCTGAAGAGTAAGCATGTGCAGGTGCCAGTATCAAAGAGAGTAGCGTTTTCATTACCATCAGGGGGAGGTCTTCAGCTGGTGGAGCTGGGGATCCCCACCAGCTACCACTAAACGTGTGCTACTGTTGGGTGGGCCTGAACCCTAAGTGGGTGGGCCCTGGCCCACCCAGGCCCACCTGTGGCTATGCCACTGGTGGTTAGTGCAATGGAGATCCTGGGGAACTGAGTTCAATTCCCACTGCAGTTCCTTGTGACTCTGGACAAGTCACTTAACTCTCCATTGCCCCTGGTACAAAATAAATACCTGAATATACTATGTAAACCGCTTTGAATGTAGTTGCAAAAACCACAGAAAGGCGGTATATCAAGTCCCATTTCCCTTCCCTTCCTCTACTCATCATGTCTATAGCACTACTAGACATACACAGCTCTGTACACATTCCGCCGGAATATATATATCGCACCTAGTGTTCCATGGCAAAATCCAAGCGTATTCTATAACAATGTGTGCAACATAATTGGTGTTGATAACAGCACTTAAGAAGCAATAATGAGCACTAATTGGCAATAATTAGAATGTATGTGCACAACTTGCTAAGTGTATTCGGAAATTCTAATGTATGCAGCCAAAAAGGGACGTGGCTATAGGTGAAGAAATTGGTATGTCATGGGAGTTCCAAAATTTACACGCACTGTTATAGAATATGGCCCTCTGTTCCTAAAAAAAGTGGAGGAGTGACCTAGTGGTTAGGGTGGTGGACTTTGGTCCTGGGGATCTGAGGAACTGAGTTTGATTCCCGGCACAGGCAGCTCCTTGTGACTCTGAGCAAGTCACTTAACCCTCCATTGCCTGCCGCATTGAGCTTGCCATGAGTGGGAAAGCGCGGGGTACAAATGTAACAAAAAAAATAAAAATAAATCTATGCGCTGGTATTTACGCCATGTTTTCCTTGGTGTAAATGGATACGATAATTCTAGGCACTGGGATATCAACTAAGTGTGTTCTATATACTGTGCTTAAATCTAGGAGCTGCTTATAGAATATGCTTATGCGGAAATTTGTTCCTTGTGGATTTTTCAGGTGCCATATATAGAATCTGGCCCATTGCATGCACAATTTAATTGATTAATGAGCAAATTACTGCTGATAATTGGTGCTAAATCATTTATCAGCACTCAACCCGTACATCTATGCAGACGATGTCACAATATACATCCCGTTCAAACAAGATCTAACCGAAATCACAAATGAAATCAAAAACAGCCTCCAAATAATGAATTCATGGGCGGACGCATTCCAACTAAAGCTAAATGCAGAAAAGACACAGTGTCTCATCTTATCTTCACAATATAACACAAATTAACACAATACCATAAACACCCCAGATTACACCCTTCCAGTCTCTGACAGTCTGAAAATTCTGGGAGTCACAATTGATCGAAATCTCACACTCGAAGACCATGCGAAAAATACAACAAAGAAACCTTTCTTCCCAAGGGAAATATTCCGCAGCCTGGTACAATCGATGGTGCTAAGCCACCTAGACTACTGTAATGCCATTTATGCTGGATGCAAAGAACAAATCATTAAGAAGCTCCAAACTGCTCAAAACACAGCAGCCAGACTCATATTTGGGAAAGCGAAATACGAAAGTGCCAAACCCTTAAGAGAAAAACTACATTGGCTTCCATTAAAAGAACGAATTACATTCAAAGTTTGCACCCTGGTCCACAAAATTATACATGGGGAAGCCTCGACCTATATGTCAGACCTTATAGACCTACCTACCAGGAACGCAAAAAGATCAGCACGCACATTCCTTAATCTCCACTACCCCAACTGTAAAGGACTAAAATACAAGTCCACATACGCAACCAGTTTCTCCTACATCTGCACACAACTATGGAACACACTACCAAAAGCCATAAAAACAACGCAAGACCTAGCTATCTTCCGAAGGCTACTGAAAACTGACCTGTTCAAGAAGGCATACCATAAACAACCATCCTAATTTCTAAATAATAAGACTGATTGCGAACTAGACAGGACAGAACTCTTATCATTTGACTGACTAACCTCACCGCTATTAATGAACAAGCACAACCACTTTAATCCTAATGTCTAAAATGTTTTTTTCTATAATTGATGACTCAACATATGTTACAATCCAATCTATTACTCAGGAACTTATATGAATACCATAACGTATTCTACTTTACCATTTATGTACGCACCTTAATGCAATACCATTTGTAATTCTGTTAACCGGAAATGGCAATCGCCATTACGGCAAATGTAAGCCACATTGAGCCTGCAAATTGGTGGGAAAATGTGGGATACAAATGCTATAAATAATAATAATAATAATAATAATTGGCCTTAATTGAAAATTACGTGTGCATTTTTAGTCATACATAAATTTTACATGTGGTTCCAAAAAGGGGGTGTGGCTATGGGTGGGTAATGGGTGTTCCTAGAATTTATGCACGGTATAGAATGAGGGGAATTAGGGGGATCCACGCATAATTTTGACATAAGGATTTACACTAGAGTTTACTTGGTATAAATCCTCATATCTAAAGTTAGGCACTAAGGGCTAGATTCTATATATCACACCTGAAAATTTGGCACTGAAATGAAATTCGCCTAAGCACAATCTATAAAGTACACCTTCATTTTGGCATACTTTATACAATAAGCCTAAATTTTTATAACCCTGCACATAGTTTTCCAGATCAGCCCCAACCTAATCTCGCCAACCTCCACTCCCAATTCTGTTCTGACTTAAATACCAACCTCCCATCCTTCTCTTTCTATCTCTCCTTAATTTTATCCCTCCGTACCCTTTTCTCCCAAATTACACTGTTCTATCCTGTCTACCCTCTTTTATCCTAGTCATATATTATCTAGCTCAACTTTTCATACACTACTAAGCCCGACTTTACGTTGTGTTACTACTGTTTTATTGAAAATTCTATTCTTAACTTTGAATTTCAAATTATTATGTAAGCCGCATTGAGCCTGCATTGTGTGGGAAAGCGCGGGGTACAAATGTAATAAATAATAATAATCACCTTGACCCACCCATTCCATGCCTATAGCCACATCCCCTTTTTGGCTGCACGTATTAGAATACACTTAGTGGGTAGTATATGTGAATTCTCATTATTGCCAATTAGTGCTGATAATTGCTTGTTAACATCCAATTAACAGTGTTGATTAGCTTGTTAAATTCTGTGCAATATTATGGAATACACGTTAATGCATGGAAATTTCGGCATGATATGTAGAATCCTGGGGGTAAGCATGTTCTATAAATGGTGCCTAATTTCTAGCACTATTTATAGAATATTTTATTTATTTGTACATTTGATATACTAATAACAAAATAGAGCAAGCAAACTATCTCTGTTGTCCAGATAACCTTTTAATAGGTAGAGGAAAAGACTTCAGAAACTCTACAACAGCTGGTCCAACTTATAACAGGACCGCTAATTGCTCTGCTCTGCGTGGCCAATTATTCAACTCACGCTGGCGAGAATCCTCATCAATCTAAATCCTCTAACTCACTAGCACTAGCAGTAATATATTTTTACATTTTTACATTTTTTCTACATGCTGTGCAGTGTATAAGTAGAAAGAATACTTAGCTGTGGCTATGCTATGTTGTAGAAACTCTATGTTGTAGAGTTTCTGAAGTCTTTTCCTCTACCTATTAAAAGGTTATCTGGACAACAGAGATAGTTTGCTTGCTCTATTTTGTTATTTGTATGTTCAAACAAAGGCAAGCACCAAGGGTACATTTGATATACTGCAAATTAGATCCTTGACAGACAACTAGGTGGTTTACAATAGCCAGATGTGCTTAGCATGTTATTATTTCAGCACCACTTATAGAATTTGGCCCTATATGCAGGTACTTTCTCTGTCCTTAGTGGGTTCACTAAGGCATTTTTTGTACCAGGGCAATGGAGGGTTAAGTGATTTGCCCAAGGTCACAAGGAGCTGCATTGGGAATTGAACCCAGTTACCCAGGATCTCAGCCCACTGCACTAATCACCCTCCTTGGTTTTAGAAGCCCTAGTCATGGGGGGGGGGGGGGGGGGGGGGGCTGATCTATCCCTCAAACTTCCACAAACCAGTTTACAAACCAGCCTGCACTTTCTTCCACTTTGTTTTAAAAACAAATTGTGTGACGTGAAAACCTTGTTCACTTTTAGATCCCTTCAGAGCAGGGTGTGGACTCCCTGCCACAATCTACTTAAAAGAATGAGCACAAAGAGCTCTGTTTTATTAGGATCTTGGCTTGAATCTCTAAGAACAGAAATTATAACCTTTCCACCGTCGGTCCCCATGGTAAGGTGCAAATTGTAGTAAAATAAAATGATCATTTTTAGTAGCTATTTTGTTGCACCAACAGTCAGTGGGTGAATTACCAATAGCTGCTCAAAGGCATCACTCTGAAATGCCCTATTAAGGTTATATTTTGGCATTATAAAAATGAAAAATAACATTGCTTTACTTACCTGTCTTCACAGAAAGGGCTGCAGCCAGCAGGCAGAGCAGAAACAGTTTCATGTCAGCTAAGGCTTTTAATCTATCTCTAGTAGTTTTGGCTTCTTCTGTTAGACACACACCAGTTTCTCCTTAGAGTACCTTTAAAGGACCTTTTCAAGGAGTAGGAAAAGGCCACACCCTGGGTGTCACATGACACAAAAGGGATTGGTTCTGTTGTCAAGGTGGAGAAACCCACAATCCAGGGGTGTGCTGGTATTAACAACAGGCTCTTTCTCTGGAGGTAGCCAGCTCTGCAGTTGGAAGGGCCAGGGGTGGCTGGGGAGCACCACTTGCCTCTCTCTCCTCCCTCCCTTAGTGCGGGCACAGCTAGGCATACCTTTGCTGGCAGCCAATAAATAGACTGCCACCGCTCCCAGGTCTTGCTCTGAGCAGCATGCTGGAACTTCTCTCACATGCTGGAGAAGTCCCAGCCTGCTGCTCAGAGCTGGAAACAAGGAGCAGGGAGCAGCAGCAATCTATTTACTTGGCTGGCAGGGCTCAGCATCCCCACCAGCAAAGTAAAAGAGAATTCAGCAGGGGGCCCAAGCCCACATTTTGGGAGCCAGTTGTTAAAGTAGCCATGGAGGGCCCTACTTTAACAACCGGCTCCCAAAATTCTTAAAAACTTAACAACCAGCTCTTGCGAGCCTGTGAGAGCCTGCTCCAGCACATCACTGCCACAATCTATCTATACAAGTCAAATTTACTAAATTCAGCATCTTTATTGGAAGAAATTCCTGGCACACCTACATAGCTGATAACTATTTGAACACTTTGGCACATTTGAGTCTTACAACTACAGGTACATGTGGACATATGACATGGTTTATTAATGTCTGCAAGGATTTTGTTTAACCATAATTCATGGTGTTTGGAGGGGGACTAGAAACAGGGAAGACAAATTTTTGTTCCAATTTCTAAAAAGGGTTCCAGAGGTGATCTGGGAAATTATAGACCGGTGAGCCTGACGTCAGTGCCAGGCAAAATGGTAGAGACTATTATGAAGAACAAAATTACAGAGCATATACATAAGCATGGATTAAAGAAACAAAGCCAACATTGATTTAGTGATGGGAAATCTTCCCTCACCAATCTGCTACATTTCTTTGAAGGGTAAATAAGCACATGGATAAAGGTGAGCCAGTTGGTACTGTGTATCTGTATTTTCAAAAGGCATTTGACAAAGTACCTCATGAAAGACTCCAGAGGAAATTGGAAAGTCATGGGATATGAGGTAGTATCGTATTGTGGATTAAAAACTGGTTAAAAGGTAGAAAACAGAGAGAAGGATTAAATGGTCAGTATTCTCAATGGAGAAGGGTAGACAGTGGGGTTCCCCGGGGGTCTGTGCTGGGACCGCTGCTTTTTAACATATTTATAAATGATCTACAGATTGGAATAACAAGTGAGGTAATTAAATCTGCTAATGACACAAAGTTATTCAAAGTTGTTAAATCACAAAAGGATTGTGAAAAATTGCAAGAGGACCGTACGAGATTGGGAGACTGGGCATCCAAATGGCAAATGACATTTAATAAATAAATAATGTGAGCAAGTGCAAAGAGATGCATGTGGGAAAGAGGAACCTATGTGACACAAGATTCCACATTAGGAATCATCAACCAGGAAAAAGATCTAGGTGTTATCGAAGATACATTGAAACCCTCTGCTCAGTGTGCAGCAGCGGCTAAGAAAACACATAGAATGTTAGGAATTATTAGGAAATTAATGGAAAACAAAAATGAGAATGTTATAATGCCTTTATATTGCTCCAACATGCAATTTAACTCTGGAATTGGTTGCCAGAGAATGTGGTAAAAGAAGTTAGCTTAGCAGGGTTTTAAAAAAAGTTTGGATAATTATCTAAAGAAGAGTCTATAAGCCATTATTAAGATGAACTTGGGAAAATCCACTGTATGTTTCTAGGATAAGTAAAATAAAACCCATGTTACTATTTTAGGATCTTGACAGGTACTTGTGACCTGGATTAGTCACTTTTGGAATCAGGATACTGGGCTTGATGGACCTTTGGTCTGACCCAGTATGACAATACTTATGTTCTTATGTTATTAAGGTACTGCTGTACCAGAGAGCACACAATTTTTATATGTATGCCACAGGGGCAGCTCTGTCCCCTTCCCACAAGTTGTTTTTACCGCACTTGTTTCTAGGTTAGAAATAAAGATGCAGTAAA
This sequence comes from Microcaecilia unicolor, assembly GCF_901765095.1. Taxonomy (NCBI): domain Eukaryota; kingdom Metazoa; phylum Chordata; class Amphibia; order Gymnophiona; family Siphonopidae; genus Microcaecilia; species Microcaecilia unicolor. Next base: position 612,313,195 of record NC_044031.1, read on the forward strand.
TACAGCTAGTACACTGGAGTCACAATTTATTTATTGGGATTTATTTACTGCCTTTTTGGAGAAATTCCCCCAAGACAGTATGCAGCAAGAATAAACTGAACATAGGTAATAAACAATTACGGCACTAAAAAAAACATTCAAACTGTGTGAATTACAATATAGCATGCTGCTTAGAATGTCACCACAACACACATTAAAACATAGAGGGGGTCGATATTTAAAGGGATTTAATTGGCCAGAAATGGCTCCCAGCTACTTAAATCTCCTGTGTGTTGGTAAAGGCTCCTGCAGTAATGGCCATGTGCTAATTGTGAAATCAGCATGTGGCCATGATAGAAAAATATGGCAATGTGGATATTTTACTGCCGCACTAGAAGTGACAACAGCACAGGCCACTTTCTGCATGGCTTGGTAAAAGGTCCCCTTTATGCGGTGTCACTTAGGCGGTTACTTCCTGAACATAACACTTTGGCGGAAAGCCCAATGTGGGCTTCCGTTGCTCCAATTTGGAACTATTGCTGGCCCAATGTGGGCACTGGTAGTAGTTCCAGCCCCCAGCACGTGCCATTTCCCGTGCTGGGGAAAATAGGGCCCAATTTTTGTGCATGGCAGCGTCACAAGCTACTTTGTTACCACCTGGTTAGTACAGGAGCCCTTACCGCCACCTGAATGGGTGGTGGTAAGTGCTCTCCCCAGCATGGCCTCGCAGTAAGAGCAATCTTACCGCATGGCCACGTATTTTTGCAGCCTTTTTACTGTTGTGTTAAAAGGACCCTTTAACTTCTTAAGAGATTTCTGGCCACATAAGCCTGGAAATTCAATACCAGTGCCCGGACATGGCCTGGCATTGAATATCGGGGTATAAGGCTGCTGCAGGCTAAAAAAAAACAAACAAACCTCATTGCTGCTGGCTGAGTATCTGCCCATAGTGGGGCCCTTTTACAAAGGCATGGTAGGGCATGCCAAATCGGCCCTACTGCCGGGGTAGTGCAAGAACCTGGAGGTAGTTCTGAAGTTGGCACATGCCATTTCCTGCGGTAGAAAATCATTTTCTATTTTCAACCACGGGGGGCGTTTCTGGTGGTAATCAGCAGCACAGTCACATTGTTGCACGCTGCCCGACTACTGTGGGGTTAGCGTGTGATCCCTTACCACCAAGTAAATAGGAGGCGGAAAAGGCTCATGCGGTAAATGACCAGGCACTAATTTTGAACTTAGCGTCTGGCTACTATTGCCATATATAGAAACACAACTTTTTGGCAGACGTGCTAAGAGGTGACCTGAGCATGCAGGAAAATCACACACTATAAGTAGGGTAGGCCACCTTTTAGCATGTGTTTGTAAAAGAGCCCGCAGAGTACATCGTTTGCAGCCTGTGGCTCTGGAGAGATAGTAAGCAAACATAAATGGGTTAAAAACAATGGTAAAATTGCATTGAGGGTTTTATAATTAAAAATGAAAAAATTACAAGAGGTATTTTAATAGGATGTAATACCCAGACCTGCCAAGTCTCCCACTTTTGCAGGTCATTTCCTGCTAAGAAATCGGGATCTCCTGCTGAGTAGCCTCCCGTCCAGCGACAGCAGGAAGTGCCATTAAAAAGCACCATCTCCTGCTACCGCTGATCCCACAGCAGCAGGAGATAAAAGGAGTGTCCTGTGCAGCTGGACGGGGAGACCACTGCTGTAGCCGCTGGGGGCGGAGAAATGGGCAGAGTTGTGGGTGGAGTTGGGTGGAGCAATGGGCAGGGTGGGGCGCAGATCCTAAATTTCCTGCTCAGTGGATCGGCCCCCTTGGCAGCCATGAATACCTCTCGTAGAGAATGTGTGTCAGGCCTAGGGAAGGGGGAGAGGGAAATTGCATGCTCCCCTTGGTAATTAATGTGAATGTGAAAGTGAGCATAATGAGAGAAATTTCCCATGGTGCTGGCTCATTTCAGTTCAAAAAATATATCTTCATTGTTTTGATATGCTGGCATCATGTTCAGGGGTCCTTTTACTAAGGCGCGCTAATGATTAGCACACACAAATTGATAAGATGCCCATTATATTCCTAAGAGTGTCTTATCATTTAGCACACAGTAATCATTAGCACACCTTAGTTAGAGGATCCCTCAGCAATTTAGAATTGCCTTTAGAATTAAGGTTAACACGAAATCATCTTTGTTTTCATAAGCTAATAAAAACTCATTTCTTTTGATTGTATCTGCATGCACTTTGATGAACTGAGGTATTTTTATGGTAATGATTATTTGTCAGAATGATGTTACTTCCTAGGGTTGCCTATGCATACCACCATAGGATCCAGCTTTCTGAGTGTCAGTAGTAGGTGCTGAGCACCCACAATATTGCGCAAATTCCTTCATTGTGTCCAGGGAGGGGTAATTTGTATTGTGTTTGTATTGTGTTTGGTACCTTCAATCATTTTGAAATGTTGGTGCCATTCATGCCGCCAAATGCATATATATTTACTGTGGTCTTTACAAAAAGCTCAGTGTTCAGTGAGCCTTTTGTAGAATACCTTACAAGTCTTGAATATCGTAAGATGCCCCTTTTTTAACCTTGACACGCTACAGAAAATTGGATTTTTTTTTAGAGCTGCCACATCAGAGGCTAGATTTACCAATGTGCACTACCCTGTAAGCATATCCTAATAGTATTAATATGTTATCAGTAATTAGCTTCCTTTACATAAAATAGGATACGGTAAATACTATTCACTGACACACATTAGCACACGTGAACACAGTACAGCACTTTAACTAGTAGATGACGGCAGAAAAAGACCTGCATGGTCCATCCAGTCTGCCCAACAAGATAAACTCATATGTGCTACTTTTCGTGTATACCTTACCTTGATTTGTATCTGTCATTTTCAGGGCACAGACCGTATAAGTCTGGCCAGCACTATCCCTGCCTCCCAACCACCAGCCCCGCCTCCCACCACCGGCTATGCCACCCAATCTCAGCTAAGCTTCTGAGGATCCATTTCCTTGGAACATGATTCCTTTATGTTTATCCTACGCATGTTTGAATTCCGTTACCGTTTTCCTCTCCACCACCTCCCGTGGGAGGGCATTCCAAGCATCCACCACTCTCTCTGTGAGAAAATACTTCCTTCATTTTTTATGCTTTGATTTTTATAGAAAGAGTATATAACCAAATGTTACTTATCTTGGATGATGAAATATATGCATTATCTGATGTCTTTTTTACAGTAATAATGATCCAATCTCCCAACGGGGGAACCCTGTTTCGCCTACAACAGGCTGCTTCAGGGGAAGTTCATTTACAATTAAATACATCCAAGATATATTCTTCACCACACCGGTCTCTGCTTGGCACTTTTACAAAATGGCGATCCGCTTCTTTTCAAATGCACCAGTTTTATACTCAGCATGTGACGCCCAATGTTAATGACGCACAACCGTGCCAATTATGTAAATTTTCAAAGAAAGGCTTTCTATGGAAACATTTAGTCCATTAGGAATTACTGATTGTAATGTAAATATCCACCTTTGTTCTTTCTGTCTAACATAGAGGCATATTTTCAAAGCACTTTGGGAGGCTAAGTTCCATAGGTTTCTATGGAACTTTGGGAGGCTAAGTGCTTTGAAAATGAGCTTGATAGTAACATACATAGTTACTATGTTAGCTGATAACTGGTTATATCGTGCAATATAACCGGCTATCCACTAATATTCAGTGCATCGCTGGCTAAGTTTGGTAGCCAAATTAGGCCACTGAAATAGCAGGTATATCTTTTGGCCGATTTAAATTTAACTGAATATTGGCTGGTTATGTTTAAACTGGCCAAAAATAAACCGGATATTCAATGTCAGTCACTGGAACAGCCTGGCATTGAATATCTGGACTCAGCACCGACCACGATAGGTAGCCTGGCTAACTCCCATGGTCTGAATATCAGGCCCATAGTTTATATGGCCAGCAACACCAAAATGATAAGGAAAGATCATCACGGTTTTTGTTTTATGATCTATTTATTTATTGATTTTAAACTTTTAACGAGAGTACACTTGTCATATGCAATACAGCCAGGTAAATAATACAAAGGAGGGAAAATTACAAACAGTTTTTGTTTTAATGAGAAATATTTTGATATAGCCTTTCCAAGGGATAAGTTGCTATTGTTGGCCTTCCTTCTGGTGTATCCTGCACACCAAGCACTGAGGGTATTTCCAGCCTGGGAATCTTTCTATTTACCCTCAAGCAATTCAGATGAAAAGGTTTATATATCCTTTGCAAAGAAGGAACAGCAGCTCAGGCATTTTCCATTTGCAATTCAAGTAATGCTGTCAGTGTGATTCCTTGCCCTTGTGACTTGCTGCACTTGGCAAGATAAAAAAAAATGTGGATTGACAGCATCAGAATTATGTTTAAATAAGTTTATTAAATAGACATAAAGCAGGTAAACAAGTCTTGCAATACATGCAAAAAACATAATGTTTTTTTCTAGAACAATGAAAAACAAGCAAATTGCGCTTACAGCATCCCCTCTTCCTCAAACCCAACTAGAATTACTTCCCCCCCCCCCCCCAGATACTCCCCACCCTAGCCTCTCCCATCCCCTGGTTCCCCCATCCCCCCAATAACATAGTTCCTCCCCCCTTTCTTCTCAAGCCCCTAAACAAATACATCAGAATAGGAGCGAACAATACTTAGCAATATAAGCAATAAAACCGACACAAGATCAGGTTATTTAAAAGACTGGAGCAAACTTGCATTTGAAGAGTATCTAGATAGGGGTCCATAACTTAAGAAATCGTTTTTTCACCATATCTTAGTGCCCTCAGCTAATCTCTCCATAGTCAAAAGTTCATGCATCTGATTCCTCCATTGCATGACAGTTGGTGGAGTAACTTTAATCCACTGTAGTAAAATGCATTGCTTTGCAACCAGAGCGGCTTTACACAGGTCAGCAGTGGGTTGAGATCCTGGGGAACCGGGTTCAATTGCCTCTTCTGCTCCGTGTGATCCTGGGCAAGTCACTTAGGAGCCCTTTTATTAAGGCATGCCAAACAAATGGCCTACATTGTTGTAGGTGCATGTCTTGGACATGCACAGGTTCATTTTTCAGTGTGCCTGCAAAAAAGGCCTTTTTTGACAAAAATGGACATGCGGCAAAATAAAAATCAGCGCGCATCCATTTTGGGCTTCAGATCTTACTGCCACCCATTGATTAAGCGGTAAGGTCTCACACGTTAGCCGGATGGTAATTGTCAGTGTGTGTACACTGCCGATTACCGCCCGGTTAGTGCCACACCGTAGAAAATAGAAATTATTTTCTGCTGCGCATTCCATTTAGAATTGCCACCCAGGGCATGCGGTAGCCAGGCGGTAGTTCTAATTTGATGCATGTTGTATGCGCGTAGGCACCTATGCGTCTTACTAAAAGGACCCCTTAGCCCTCTGTTGTTCCAGATATGATATATAACTTAGATTGTGAACCCCTTAGGGATAATAGAAATTGTAAACCACATAGTCACCTCAGGGATCACTTGCGGTATATCAAGTGTTGAAAATAAATTTAAAAAATAAAAGGAATGTATGGTCCGTCCACCACGTCCTCCATTTTATCCAGAAAACAATGCTCTTTAGCTTGGAGAAAAGGCGGCTGAGGGGTGATATGATAGAAGTCTACAAGATAATGAGCGGAATAGAGTGGACAGATGTGAAGCATTTGTTTACACTTTCAAACAACAATAGAACCAGGGGACACAAGATGAAGCTAGAATATGGCAGATTTAAAACAAACAGGAGAAAGTTTTCTTTACTCAGTGTGTAGTTACTACTACTACTACTATTTAGCATTTTTATAGCGCTACAAGGCTCTGGAACTCGTTGCCAGAAAATGTAGTGACAGCAGCTGGCCTTACGGAGTTTAAAGGGGGTTTGGACAGATTCCTGAGGGAAAACTCCATTGAACATTATTTTTTAAAAAAAATGTAATGGGTTTTGCCGGGTTCTTGAAGCCTGGATTGGCCACTGTCGGAGACAGGATGCTGGGCTTGATGGACCCTTGGTCTTTTCCCAGTAAGGCGGTGCTTATATTCTTATGTTCTCTTTATTCAGAAAGGTGTCTCCGGTTTACTGAAGTGTTTTTTTCTCCACTAACTTTTCATTGAAACTTGCTGGACACGCCTTCAAATACCTGACATACAATTGTAGGATTATCATTATAAGTTTGATTTCAATTACCAAAAGGATAGTTACATAGAATACAATAAAGGAGAAAGGGAAGATTAGTTGTAAAGATATATAGTTTTATTTGCCAGCTTACCAAGATAATACAAGATGATTAGATACACGAGCAGGTGCGGAGGTCCGATGGGCAGCATGACACGCCTTTGGAGTTCTCCACCTTGCTTACATTTGCTGTCAGTTTTTATACCCTTCTGCTTGCATTCAAATCAATAGGCTCCCATACACTCCTATGATAACCTTGTTTACGCAGATGACCCCCCTTTTCACACCTAACCGCAGATGCTCCTCAGGAAGATCTCCCTCCCTTTCAGACAGATGGTCCAAACTGTCTCCAACCGCAACCTTTCCAAATTTCCCTGTTCTATAACTTATTTCTGGACTTCCTTGTTCTGTCCTCACCACCTGGTGATCTTGGGTACTTTCCAATTCTTTATCTTAAGTTAGGGAACTCCAAAAGACAGCTGGCCTGGTTGAAAAGTGAGGTGAAGGAAGCTATTAGGGCTAAAAGAAAATGGGCGTCTGAAAGAAGGAACCGTCTGAAAATAACAAGAAGCAGCATAAGGAGTGTCAAAGCAAATGCAAGGCGCAGATAAAGAAAGCCAAGAGGGATTACAAAAAAAAGATAGCATTAGAGGCAAAAAAACATAGTAAAACTTTTTTTCGGTATATTAAAAGCAGGAAGCCTGCAAAAGAATCGGTTGGACCGCTGGGTGACCAAGGGGTAAAAGGGGCGATCAAGGAAGACAAAGACATAGCGGAGAGATTGAATGAATTCTTTGCTTCGGTCTTCACCGAGGAAGACTTGGGTGGGATACCAGTGTCGGAAATGATATTTCAAGCGGACGAGTCAGAGAAACTTACTGACTTCACGGTAAACCTGGAGGACGTAATGGGGCAGTTCAGCAAACTGAAGAGCAGCAAATCTCCTGGACCAGATGGTATTCATCTTAGAGTACTGATAGAACTGAAAAATGAGCTTGCAGAGCTACTGCTAGTAATATGCAATTTATCCTTAAAATCGAGCGTGGTACCGGAAGATTGGAGGGTGGCCAATGTAACGCCCATTTTTAAAAAAGGTTCCAGGGGAGATCCGGGAAATTATAGACCGGTGAGTCTGATGTCGGTGCCGGGGAAAATGGTAGAGGCTATTATTAAAAACAAAATTACAGATCACATCCAAGGACATGGATTACTGAGACCGAGTCAGCACAGCTTTTGTGTGGGGAAATCTTGCCTGACCAATTTACTTCAATTCTTTGAAGGAGTAAACAAACATGTGGACAAAGGGGAGCCGGTTGATATTGTGTATCTGGATTTTCAAAAGGCGTTTGACAAGGTACCTTATGAAAGGCTACAGACGAAATTGGAGGGTCATGGGATAGGAGGAAAAGTCCTATTGTGGATTAAAAACTGGTTGAAGGATAGGAAACAGAGAGTGGGGTTAAATGGGCAGTATTCACAATGGAGAAGGGTAGTTAGTGGGGTTCCTCAGGGGTCTGTGGTAGGACCACTGCTTTTTAATATATTTATAAATGATTTAGAGATGGGAGTAACTAGCGAGGTAATTAAATTTGCTGATGACACAAAGTTATTCAAAGTCATTAACTCGCGACAGGATTGTGACCTTACGAGACTGGGCGGCTAAATGGCAGATG